>NC_064599.1:59359142-59716642 GCF_943734845.2 Anopheles funestus
TAAAAAAAAATTCTACTCGAAAATTTCATAAGGGGTACCCCTTGCCATTTTTTTGAGAAATTTTGCAAAAAAAATTAAATTGATTTATTTTTATACCAATTGGTTGCAATAAGTTTCTTTTCACTCAAATATTGCTTTAAATAAAAAAAAATAAAAATTTGAAAATTTCATAAGGTTCATTTTTTCACAAAATTTTGCCTATAACTCGGTCGGTATCCAACGGATCGCCAATCTTTAACCTGTGGTCGATAGATGGCACCAATGGCTACATTTTCTTCTTGGACGGCCATGCCCTCAGATGTCTGTGCCAGAAGTTATCCGAGGAACCAAGTTCCATACCCTGTTTGAGAAAATGTAAAATTTTCTTCATTTTTGCACCAACTTTTGCCTATAACTCAGTCGGTATTAAACGGATCGCCAATCTTTAACCTGTGGTCGATAGATGGCACCAATGGCTACATTTTCTTCTTGGACGGCCATGCCCTCAGATGTCTGTGCCAGAAGTTATTCGAGGAACCAAGTTCCATACCCTGTTTGAGAAAATGTAAAATTTTACTCATTTTTGAGCAATTCAGCAAAATCTTTAAATGTGATATATTTTAATGCGAATTTTGTTGCAATAAGTTTCTTTTCACTTAAATAATGCTTTAAATTAAAAAAAGTATAAAAAATCAGAAAAAAAATTTTTAAAAATTTTCAACTCGAAAATTTCATAAGGGGTACCCCTTGCCATTTTTTTGAGAAATTTTGCAAAAAAAATTAAATTGATTTTTTTTTAATGGCAATTGGTTAAAATAAGTTTCTTTTCACTCAAATAATGTTTTAAATAAAAAAAGAGTAAAAAATCAGAAAAAAATAAAAAAATCTAAAAGTTTGAAAATTTCATAAGTCTAGTGGGTCAAGAGCGAAAGAAGTATTTCAATCGAGGTCATCTTATTGTGCGCGCTCCTTGTGGTGCGTAACGTCGCTCCTGGGAGCGCATCGCACAATCGCTCCTGTGTGCAGCGCTCCGTGTGCAGCTACCTCAAGTGCACCGCACACTTTAGAGAGCGAGAGCGGTGCGCTCCGCTCTTGCAAAAGAGCTACTTGACCCAACACTAGTGGTAACAAGTGTGATATTTTCCGATCACGATAGTAAGGGATGTTTGGAGACGTATTTTATTGCTTTTAATCGTGAATAGATGGCGAACGCAAAAGCTTAGTAGATAGTAAAATTTGTTCAAAAACGCAAGAAGAGTTCCACTAATGATAAGGCCCAAATCGATAAAGATTTCATCAAAACTGCATAACAAGCAAGTCTACAACTCGGTAATGTCTTATAAACGAATAGGTGCAAAATTAAAATGTATATTGCATAACTTTAAATCTAAAATTTTACTGCGATATGAAGTATTCAACCTACTCCAAAATTGATACGCTTTTTAGATAGATAACTGGCACTTTTTATTACACAATGAATAACTTACGCAATCATACAACCGTTTAAAAGAAGTAAAGGGAAGAAATTAAAGATTATTTTTTCTTTCATAAATGCTTCCGTTCTATTCTACAATATAAATAACAACTTTTAAAATTGAAATTAAAAGAAAAAAAACAAAAGCAACGTTGGACAACCCTGCATTAAAAGTGTTAAAACCTTTACCCTGCTAATAGTGTCGAATCAAACCAAAGCGATTCGACACCTTCATCCGGTGAGGATAAATTGGCACAAAGAAAGCCCTAAAAAGAAAAAAGGCACACATACACACGCATAAAATAGACAATTATTCCAACGGTAGTTCAAAAGAATTGGCCAATATTTCTTTTTTTTGTTCGTTCTGTGGCATTTTTAGGGCAATATAATTTGCACGCCTTCGGATAGTAATCATTGCAGATTTCAAGCTGCATCCCCTTGTTAGCATTAATGTATTGAAATGTATTTCTATGTGTGTTTGCGCTATTGGTGGCGTTTTGATGTTACACTCTTCGTAGAATTGGTAGTCATCGTTCTTCAGCTGCGAAGCCGGTACGATCTGATCGTACCGCAATTATGCGCCGTACGATCGATCCCCGGTTAGCCTGGGATGCATTCTTCCCTTTTCGGAAGGTTTTAACTTCGGGATCAAATATCGGATGCAGTTCGGCCCGGAGTAAGATGGTACAAGATTAGACTGGTAAGATAACATCTAGAGACGGTTGTTCATCGACCTACAATAGCTATCGGTTTGAATCGACAGTTTCAAACAAAGTTTTAACAAAGATTTGGGCTTGATTTCCGTGTGGTCAATCCGCACGGTAGCAAAGCGGCTGAAAGTTGATAGCCCGTTGCAACCTATAGCTGCAATTAGCAGAGTCCGCCAGTACGAGAACTGTCCCTATTTGCCGGATTACCACAATCGAAAACATGCTCGTAATATGGACAAGCAGACAGTTTGTTTGTGTGGAAAGATGGTTTTTATAAAAAAACAGATCTTATTTTTTGCGCCTTTCACGCAAACGAAAGCACAAAAACACATGTGTCCAAGATAGGATGGGTTTCGCTTTTTAATGACCCATTCCTGCAGGCACCGTACGTGCAGTGCTCCCTTAAGTCCCTAATTCTACCACTATTCCCACCATGGCGCCGATGTCTAATTGAAACCGCTTCGAGCCCTTTCGCGGGTCGGCCATCATTATGGCAGGGGCAGGGTTACTCTGCCGCTGGACTTCCCATCCGCCCATAAATCACTGACCATGCTAGTTTGCTTGATCTACCCTGTAAGCTCTGAAAGGTTGGATGTGCATTCCACGTGTGATTCCCATTCTTCTCCTATGTGTGTGTGTGTGTGTGTGTGTGCTTTTTTTTTTGCTGCTCCACTTTTCAACTCATCGTTGATCCCGCGATGGCCCCAAAAATAAAACAGTAAAGAAATGATACGTACAGTAGATAGATGGGACTCCCACTCTACACAAACACCGAATCCAGGTGGACTAAAGCAGCATGTGTGTATGGTTAAAGGGCCACCAGGCAAAAATTGGTGCTGTTAGCCCGCCATATAGGTGCATTACACTGGCTCGTTTGGGTTAAAAGTAGAATGAAAGAAGGGAAAAAAAGAACACGAAAAGATAGTTAAAATGGACGGTGGGGGATGCTCCCAGAGCCGTACAACCCGATGGGAATCGGGCAGCTGGGCTTACAGGGCTTCGGGAGCCCTTTGGAAAAAAAACACGGGGTAATGTCTGGCTGATAAGCGGTCGACGCGGGCGATGGAGATGACGCTTGTGTACGCAATGGGAGAGAAATGAAAAATGTCGTTTTTTAGCCTCGTTTGTTGTTGATTTTTTTCAAATTCTATTTCTTTTCTTTTTTTTTCGAGTCGTGTGAAGCTTCGTTACACAGCGTCCCGTGTTGGTGATTACTGGGCCTGCGAGCCCCGAATTGATTCCCTACTGACCTACATTGGCGGACAACTAGCACCTGTTACGAGGAATCCCTAGGTAGAGTGGCATAGTGCACGGACATGAAAATCTTAAGCGCTTGTCGTGCTTGGAAATGAATCCCTTTTTTTTGCTGCTTGTATTATAGCGTAGGGCATAGGATTAAACGCACCGAATGGAATGGAACGTCATCTCACGGCTGGAGTAGTGTAATTAATTGCGTCCAGTACACGCTAGTGCATATGTGTGTGTATGTGTGCAACTCATCAATACTTTTTGCTTTATTTGCTCGAGATTAGTGTGACCTGTCAGTCGATATGGAATCGTAATGAATTTTATCATCATGACGTGTTGCCGTCCCGGCTGCCCATATCGAGCGGCATGTTTGAATGACGAGTAGCGCCATTTTGTAATCAGCTACGTATGGATTAAGTGAGTTTCTTAGTGACGTGTGGATAAAAAAGTTGCGCTAATTCTCTTACCTCGAAATCATTTTGCGTCGCAAATTATACTAACGGAAGTCCCGGATCGTGGACGTCATTGTGGAGAAAGGCGATATCGATCGCATCATTTCATTGATACGATCACAAGGATGGTTCTGTGATGGTTCACACAAAAACAAAACGGATGGAAAGGTTTTCATTTTTCCTTTTTTCCTGCCTTTGCGTTTGTTTACAGTTTTTGTGCATTGTTTTGCCCTATTGAGTGATTAATGGCACAAGCAATTTGTATGCTCGTGTGCGCAATTCGTTAGGATATGTGTGGTCTATATAGGGGCAAGGCTCATCAATAGCTTTGCATCCCTTAAGGTAGGGCCCTATGTAAAGTCACGATTCAGAATGGTGGAACAATAGATATTGAAGGGATTTTTCACATGCCATGTACATGCTTAAGGCCCTTTTTCGGACCATTTCCGGCACCGGTGTAAGGCAAACCTTCTGAATGCGGTCATTTTTTAACACCAAATCTGAACGTATTTGTTATAATAACTCCAACCGCGACCACGTGTTGCGTTTAACGGACCTAAAGTTTGATCGTTTCAAGACATTCCTGATAGATCGATTGGGGTTTTTTTTCTTTCGTGGCGATAGTACATGAAGATTTTTTGTGATATCATATCCTCTTCCCTTCGTGTGATCATGCTTGTTCTGTGCGGTGATAAATTGATTTCTAAATTATGGTGTCAATTGTAAGCGAGTTGAAGGCGCGAACGTGCCAAATGCGGGTCTACTATCGGTGGGATTGAATTTTGGCAAACTTCGTTGGGATAAAGATCGGCGGCACATGGTTGATAATCAGTGTGTGACAGTTGGTCTTGTAAGGTACGCACTTCATCCGGGTTGAATGAAAAACGATCCAAACATTTAAGCAGATATTACGCTGACAATAGGCTTGATGGTTTTGGTTAGATTAATAGATTTTCAAATGGTAGTATTAGAATCGTGAACCATAAGACAATTTCTATTCACTTGTTCAGAGTTTTCTTTTGCTTTCATTCATTTGTACAACGTTTTACAAATTTTAGTGATTTTATGTAAAATGCTGCACGATCGTGTTTCTTGAGCAGTTCTTCGCGTCTCCGTTATTATTTTATTATTTTTATTTTTTTTATTTATATTATTTTTTTTAAATTAAAGCATTATTTGAGTGAAAATTAACTTATTTCAACCAATTGGCATTAAAATAAATCAATTTATAAAATTTTGAAAAATTACTCAAAAAAACCTAAGGCTATGGCCTTAGAAAATTTTCAATTTTTTAGATTTTTTTTATTTTTTTATTATTTTTTATTCTTTTTTATTTAAAGCATTATTTGAATGAAAAGAAACTTATTTCAACCAATTGGCATTAAAATAAATCAATTTATAAAATTTTGTCAAATTTCCAAAAATAAGCTAAGGCTATAGCCTTAGGAAATTGTCAAATTTGTAATTTTTTTATTATTTTTTATTCTTTTTTTTAAAAGCATTATTCGAGTGAAAAGAAAGTTATTTAAACCAATCATCTGTGTTTTAATAACCATGTAAAAGTGACTTTAGAACTGCAACGTTAATCCCTCGGTTAAGTGGCACCCGGCGTTTCATTTTTTTAGGTATTGTTTTAGGAGAAAACGTTAAGTATATTTTAGTATACTGAAAACTAATAAAAACTATAACTGCGTAGTAACATAATTGCACAGGATGACATACATTTTTTTTAAGGGCAGTGTTATGGTTCAGCATCTCTATATTTCTCTTTTTTGGGTTTTGCAGTTCTAAATTTGGGTGTAGAAGCTTTGAAGGTGCATTTGATGTTTTTTTATTGCTCGTGTACAGCTTTTAATAAGCTCTGAAGTTCTGTTGTGTACCGTTCAAGTTTATCTAACAATATTTGTATTACGTTTTATTAGAGCTGCGGGTAAACAATGGTTTACCCACAGATTAATTGCCGTAAGTGCATTTAAATATTATAATTTTAGTTTGGAATTTCGATAAACAATAGAAGGAAACAATGAAGAAAAAATACATACATCTTGGGCATTGTACGTGTAGCAGGCGCTTCAGTGTTCAGCTGTCAACGATTGACACAAACGAATCGCGAGTGACATCTCTATGCAGGCGGGATAATCAAATTCCCGGAACGTGCTGCATTGTGAAGTTGTTCAAAGGCTAGCGAGAGTACTGAATCCAGCAAGGTTTCAGCAGCAAGGGCAAAAGGTTGAAGTGATTTCCGATCGCGAAACGATAGAATAGTTCTTGAATTGTTTTCCGGTGCTCTTTTTGTTGCTGACTGCGGTACGTTCTTGACACTGTACTGTTATGCCGCAGGGAACGTGAGCACAGAAGGCAAATTTAACCGGCATCCTGTCGAACAATACACGAGACACTGAATAATATTCACAAAAGTGCTTTATTTTTAATTGTTCAAGATGGATGCTAATACATCTAGCGCAGCAGTGCCATTGAAACGGAAGTGGTTTGAGGAAGAAGATGATGTAAGTATTGATTCGTTGTTCTAGCCATTGCATACATTCGAAGGCAACGAGGTGTACCGAAATTTATAGTGGTTCAATTAACACGTTCAGCACTCCGTCACGGCTTCATGTTGTATTACTGATTCTCGATAACACCACGACGTCGAGCTTGTTAAATTAACATAATTCTTTGATGTAGCTGCGATGCAAGTGCGTGAAAAACTATTGTTCGTATAACTTTCTTTTGCTTATTTCTTCCTATAGGATTATTTCTATGACAGCAAAGCTATTGAACTGATTTACGCCATAAAGAACCTACCGTTGCTGTGGAATAAAAAAAATCCAGATAGAAAAAAGCCAAACATGATTAACAATGCGTGGGAAACGGTTGCATCGAAAACAAATCTCGGCGTGGATGAATGCAAACATAAGTGGGACAACCTGCTGTGCGAATATCGTAAATATAGGAAGAAAGATCTTGATGCCAGAAGAAACAAAATATGTATGTTATTTTTGCTGTTATGATAAACTATCATCGATGTCCATCTAATCTTTTTTATGTCGGATTTCAGATATAGAAAAAATAGACCGACCGCATTGGTACGCATACAAACACATGACATATCTCAGTGAAGAACGGGATCGTGCCAGAGCAGCAAAAATGGTAAATTTCTATCATATTGCTGTGTTCGGTGTACGATCACAAATTAAAATCATTTCCCGCATTCCGTACATGACAAAATCCTAAACATATACTAAACATTTCACGCAGGAACGAGAATTGGAGGAATATTTGGATCTGAACAACAGTGACGGAAAGGCTTCCCCGGAACAAACATTTGACTCTTGTGGGAAATTACTTCCGACCGAATCAGCTGACGCCGGAGACTGTCAACAGTCTAACAATAACGAACGAAAGCTTGTTGCGCCTTTTATCGAAATGCTAACGCAACGATTGCTTAGAAAAGATAAATCACAGCTTGAAGTGATCGAAAATGCATTGTTGAAGGTGCTGAGCGGTTTTCCAAATGCTGAAAATTAAGAATTTGATTGCTTCGTCAGACGTGCTGCTGGTGTGTATTTAGCCGCTGTTTCTGTTCTGATTCCTAGTTCTGAGTGTTTATTTGACCAAGGATCTAGCGACTAATTTTGAAAAGGAAAGACTATCCATTCCTATGCAATTTTCCTCGATTATGTATCGTTGCTAATGAAGTGATTGCCCAACAGAAATGCATTTATTTGACTTGCCTGCTGCTTCATGTAGCGCCATCTACCGAAGAGTAGCAAAGTTAGAGATGTAAAAGTTTTTTGTGAATTCATGGCACGAATTTTTGAATAATAGGATTATTGTTTTGCGAATCGAATTAAACTTACTAAATTTTGCCTCATTGTTGTTTATCAAACATGCCGTTTACATGATAAAACCGGTAATTTTTCAATAAAAGAACTCAATAACAGCTTGCGTAAAAAACCCTTGATTATTCACCAGCTGTCAGTGGCGTACGAATGCGACGTATCTCGCGTACTGTCTGTTGGCTCACCATTGAGCAAACATTTGATCCAAACCCACTTTAGGAACAATTTCGCTTTGCAACAAACACAACCAGAAGCCGGGCTTTTTCACGTCGAAAAGGCATTCGTTTGATTGGGAAACTTTTTAAAGGTATAAAATGTGCATCTTGTGGTGCGATTATTACATTTAGCTAATCGGTATCGGATTCATTTCAGGTTAAAATTCTTGTTGTGCCTTTGATCGTGTACATTAGCACATCCAGCAAAAGATGGGCGAAGGATTGACCGATAAGGAAGCGAAGGAGCTGCTGAAGCTTCCGGATGCCGAAACGAAGGTAAGAACGTGATTAATTTAATCCAAAACTGGTAATTTAACCTCCGAAATGGTGTGTAGTTTGGTATTGTTTAGATGTGCACCTCTTTGTTGTACATATTGATTTCCGCATGTTGTTTACGCGAACGCCGAAGCCGGCAATTCGATACCAACGTGCCTTCCTGGTGTTGTATAATATAATGGCACTATTTTTATCACCCCATGTTGCAATGTTTCTCAACAACTCTGTCCACGTCATCTTCAGACGATGCATTTAGGTTTTTTTTCTTATGCTTCTAAAATTTTTATTGTCCATGTCTGTCATCAGACTGCGCGTTGCTAGCGTGATTAAGCATTATCTTATCGCTAAACCATTAACAAGCTACACGGGACACGTTCATTGGCATCGAAAATGGTTTCTTATTTTAATACTTGTGTACTAATATTTCTTTTTTTTTATTTCACATTTTTTATGATTTCCATTGCCGGCAATTAGAACTTCCTGTTCCAACAAACGATGTACCGCATTAAAGATCCGCGGGCTTCGCTACCGTTCTACAACGAGGTGCTAGGCATGAATCTGCTGTGCAAGCTGGACTTTGCGGAAGCCAAATTTTCCCTCTACTTCATGGGCTACGAGGACATTGGAAGCCAACCGTCTGATCGTAAGGAATGTATACAGTGGGCAATGAGCCGGAAAGCGACACTTGAGCTTACGCAGTAAGTAGAGGACACGCGTTCCTTAAGAATCGCAAAGCAATCGAATATTGTAACACAATAATGGTACGGTTTTTTCTCCCTCCAGCAACTGGGGCACGGAGAATGATCCCGAGTTCAAGTACCACAACGGTAACAGCGATCCGCGCGGATACGGTCACATCGGTATTATGGTGCCGGACGTAAAGAAGGCTTGCGAGCGGTTTGATCGGTTGGGCGTCGAGTATGTCAAGCGTCCCGATGAGGGCCGTATGAAGGGATTGGCCTTTATCAAGGATCCGGACGGCTACTGGATTGAGATTTTCAATGCATCCACGGTGCAGGCGCACTGAACCTAATGGGCTGGGATCGATGCATTCGCGATTAAATGTTGAATTTATATGTGTTTTCTGGACATCAGTATCGGAACAGAAACGGGCCAATAATTATTATTAATATGAATGAAGCAATTGGGGTTTTTTTTGGTTTGTTGCGGCAAATAAAAACACCGTGCCTTGCTATTGTATATGTTTTGTTTCATAATTATTTATCTTTTTTTAAAATAACCGTCCTCTTTATTTGCAGATCTTGGCAGAGCATATTGCAAGACAGCATGGTGCGTCAGCTGCATTAACTCTAATTAGGCACAGCTTGATGCTGCGCTACAGTTCATGTACCTTCAGCGTGTAGAATTTTCTCAATTCATCTCGCTCAAAGCTGAATGAAAACACGTGCTTCCAAACAAGACATTTTATGCATTTCCTTGATGCATTTGTTAATGTGCCCGTGTACACTGCTTGCAGCAAATTTTATCCCGATGGATGCATTTACCAGAAGCGGCTGCTGTTGAATGAAATGATGCGCTGCTGTTTTGCACCAAGTTCGGAATGGATTCGCCTCCGGCTTCACGCAAATGGCAGCGTGACAAACGACGCACAACTGTCGGGTTGATTTAGCATTCGCTAACAATCTTTACGCACTCTGGAAGCTGTAGGGTTGATTCTAAAATAGGAATATCCATATTTAGCTGCTGCGCTGTGTCGTTTCATCGTTTTGCAGCTGGCCGGTTGTTAGCGAAATAGTTTTCGAATACTGGTTGCAGAACGGATTAAGAGTTGAACTTGGAATGATGCTATGAATCGTACAGCTAAATAGTGGCTAAAAGTTTAAATACTTTGTTTCAAGTCCGTTAAATAAAAAAAACACCCCTAACGCTGCGCAATTGCTTACAAAGATTGCCAACGCGTGTCCTCCTTGCAAGATCCAGGCGTAAATCAGTTGATTAGAAAATTGTTCACCGTCAGACCGGTGAGAAGCAATCTCGGCCGGCCAGCCAGCCAGACCAAACAGACAAATTCATCGAGCGCATTAAAGCGGCTTCATAATAGAGTGTGGATTGACGGAGTGTGTGGGAACAGACTATACGGCGTCACCACGACAGGGGCAAATTTGTCGGCTGAGCTTGATAGGAAAATTGGCCACTCTCGAGATCTTGTTGGCTGCGCCACTTCTGGCGCTTGTAATCTTTTTTTTCCAGCACTGGAATGGGGAACCACTTGAGGTCGCATTAACTACATTCAATTGCATCGATTGAAATGCTATCGAATCTATAAGTTGAGTGTAGGCTACTGCTAAGCAGCTATAAATCCTCGAAAAATAAAATAACATACAACTCCTTTATGTGCGCCAAACATTCAAGTTTTACGATACACCATTTCCGTCCCCACATCCGACACGTTTGATGGGAGGAAACAGATTTGCACATCTGGCCGTTGGCGGTTTGACAATATTCGCTTGATGTTGGCTTAAGCTAATTGATTCGAAGCTAATTCAACCAAAACCGCAACGCTTCCGATGCTGAGAAGCGCTAATTGAGGCCAATACCAGTGCAGTGCGTAAGAAAGGACAGTTACAGTGTGCCCCGTAAATGTTGATTGAATACGATCTGTAGCACAAGCGAGTGGATAATTTCCAAGTGATCTCTAGCGAAGGTAAATGTAAATGGTGATGTACCTAGTGAATGTTAATTTGTTTTCATCTGTTTTATTTTACTTGCTCTTAGAAAATAATCTTCCACTGTGTTCAATAAGGTGCCACACATGCCGGTTTCCCGGAGCGTATAAACCAAAAAAAAAAAACCGAGAAAAATACTCCCGACACCAAGATGTTGAGGTTTTGCGCGAAAGTCGCGTGCAGTAAAATTAGAATCGGAAGTGCACAACGGAAAGAAGGGCATATACGACTGCTACTAGAGTGGTAAGAATTCTTTTCGTTTGGTGGTATTTTGACTACAGAGGAAGATCGTAAGATGTCTGTCGTCGATAGAGAATGTGGTAAGATTGTGGAGCGGGCACCGGTAAAATGGACGGCATACATAAACATTACCAACCACACATTATACCAATAAAGTTGTGACGGGGGGAAAAGTGACAAGGCGTTGGAGGAAAGTGACAAAGACTCGTCTCGCCGATCGTGGATGATCACGTTGTCGTTCCTGCGCCGACTAGCTGTCCCCTTTAAGCGTTGTGTCCATTCCCAGACGGCAACAGTTGCTCGTTGGATGTGGAGAGGAGATGTGAGCGTTTTTTTTTTTTTGTTTTAGGAAACTAAATTTGTATTAGTGCTCACGACGTTGCGATCTTACGATGTGTGTCTCAACGGTTAGCAACCGCCATTGGCAAGGATTTTCGTCTTCGTGCGTTTGTTTTGATCCGAATGATGGTCCCGAGAGGCTGTGGTGCCGTTCGTTCAGTACTGCGGGGTTTGTCGCAAAGAGCAGTAACGCATTTGCTCGATCGTGATTTTACTTAAGTACGTGACGATATTAAATGCGATTTTGAATACTCGATCACCGTAATCACCTTCTCACAGTGTGAGTAGAAAATGCTTGTGAATTATATTTTTAACAGTGCAAAAAAAGTGTCACAACCAAAACAGGGGCGAATGAAACGAAGGTTTTAGTTTTAAATAAATCTGTTTCCAAAAATCATACGCTGATGGGAAACATCTTGAACGAAAGCAAGCGTGACAAAGTGAGCAAAATAAAAAAAAAAAAACGGCACATAGGAACAGTTTCGCAAACAGGAAGTGGATCATTCATTAAAGTAAAAACGAAAACGAAACACGTGAAAAATGTGCAACCGAAGCAAAAGTATAAAAATAATAAAACGACAGTGAAAAAAAAAGAGAAGAAAACCCCCTTCTCCCCCAACACAGACACACACACGACCCCAGACGATCGGTGGCAAATTAAAAGTGGGAGCAAAATTCGTGGAAAATAAAAATAACAAAAAAAAAATGTGTGCACCGAAGACGCGTTTCAATTTGGCTTGAAAAAGCATCCAAAAGATGCCAAATGTACGTCACGTGCGCACGTCGTTTCGCGTGGAAACATGATCGTCGCACTGTTGTAGTTTTAATAGGGATTTTTTGTCCCTTTTTTCAGACCGCCAATCTTGAGATGAGTGTGTGTGACTGTATGCTGTTTAGGATTAGTGGAGGATGTGTTTTATATAGGAAAAAAAGGAAAAACTCTATGTTTGAAGTACTTTTTTTTCCTCTTCTAAACTTATAACGTTTGCATTTGCAATACATATTTGTGTTCCAAAGAGCGACAAAAAGGTTGGCAATTGATCAAACGAATTCATCAAACATTTTGATTTACTATTTACCACCGAAAAGTTTGTGTGTTAACCTTCATTTCTATGAATGAGCACTGTCGTCATCCATTCATTTGCGCCCGGTTTAACGTCACCTCTACTGGCCAATGTCACTGTGCAGGACGTTCCTCGCCATGTATATACAGAGATTGACAAATAAATCTGTAACAATCACCAGAAGACGACCGCTACTAGACGGGTAATTTAATTCGCTGCTGCTTCGGCATTAATTGACAACGGCCGTGCATACGTCGTAGAATGGAAGTTTCTTCGTTTCCCTGACGGTTCAGCGTGATCTTTTGCTCAATTCCGAATGTGCTGTAGTATGATTTATTTATCACAGTTGTGGTTTTGCCTTCGGCATGATATTTATTCCGTTTGAATAACCATTAAGATATGTTTTTTGAATGAATTCCATTCAAGACTTTAGGGTGTTATTCACTTTAATGGTAAAACGAATAGAATCCGATTGGTTGGTTTTAATTTTTTAATTTTCCAAACTTTTCCAAACATCACGACAAAGGTTGGACTTGCCACTATACTGTGTAAGATAATGTTTTAAAATCTTATTTTTTAAATATTTTAAAAAATTATCTGCCCATAACGCAGCAAAGCCTTATTCGCCACATGTTTTTTAGTTTAAAAATTTAATTTATCAATTTTCTTTTGAAACTATTTAAACACTACCAATAGCATGTCTTCAAACGTGTCTTTTGAATGTTTAGATTTATATCTTGAAGTCATCTTTGTTCCTTACCGGCGAGTGTCATTTAAATGACATTATTGGCCCACCAAATCTACTTAGTATTATATTATCATACACTAGAACGGACTTTTTCTAGTAAGATATAAGCCATTGTTTTATTAGGTTAGTTAGTTACAATCCGAACGTCCTTTTCGTCTCAGTGAAAACGTTAAGAATTTACACCATCAGATTTTCTCACAGTATTTCTTGTAGTTGTTCCCCTCTGAAGATTTTAATGTTTCAGCTTACTAATAGTTTTCAGTAAAAGTACCTATTTCTTAGTGTTTTAGTAAAGTAAATGAATTTCTTGCCAGAGTTTTAATATTCGAATGAAGCATTAATGTTAATGTTTTGGTCGGTCCCTATTGTTTAGCCCTTTCGTCTACTCTATTTCCACTGGACATAACAAGAAAAAAGGGAAATTACTTTTTTTTATTACACACGGTTTGTGACGTGAATGACCACCAATGCAACGTGCACGAGAGTGAAAATAGTACGCATACAAACATGCCTCATATTTACAACGCCCGAGGCAGCATCTCTCATGTGTGTTGATTTAAAAAAATTTACTAAGCGAAAATATGTATTTTTAGATGGCCAGTACATAAGCCACCTACTGAAAAGAGGGAGTTTTCGTACAATTTTTCTTTTTTTACTTTTTGTCACACACAATTAGTGTGTGTGTATTTTTGTTTTGTTTTTGTTTTGCAAACACGCTCTACTCTATACCAGTGTTAACGGTACAATCATCACCCAAGAACCGGGCATTGGATAATGGTAAGCGAGAACAATCTCTCCAACAGGAAGTTTGTTATGGCGAACATGTTGTGTTTTGTTTATTTTCTTCAATGTGCTTAATGGTATGTTTTTCCTTTCGTTGACTGACCACAATTAAATGGAAAGCAAATGAGATGATCGTTACGAAAACGGTGACACGCGCTTTCCAATTTGTCGCAAGTAATGATAGGTAATTATTGAGCTGCACTTGTTTGTTAACTTGCACTTGCAAAATGCCTTTTTAAAAGTTTATTAACGCTTCCACCAACGTTACGCACGCCCATAAAAATACAATCTTGACAAACAGACTGACTTTTGTGTATTACGCACTCACAGGCGAAGATTAGGACCAACACCAAGACAGCCCGCTCTTTTGCTGTTTATTTGCCTTTACCTGCAAATGTAATACGTGCATATTTGCTTCATGCCCTGCCGCCATGTCCATGCTTTCAGTTCAATGTACGCAATTGATACGCTTTTGTGTTTTTGCGTTCCAAGAACGGCGGAGACTTTTCCGTCAAATTCCAAGGCACTCCGGGTGCCAAGGGGTATAAAAAACGCGTGAGTGCACCGTGCACTCGTGGTTCACTCACGAGTGAAGCTTTCTTTCCCAATTTTGCGCTGGATGCTGTGGATGCTGCGTGAGCGAATACGTGTGTAGAGTAGGGAAGCTTTCACGGTTTTGGTGAGCTTTTTTCTTCCAAAACTTTGCTCTCCGTTTCGAAGGGTAATTTCTCGTCCTTTTTTTTAGCTTAAGCTCTCTTTTATCTCTCACGTTAGTACATACACACAGTTTGTACGGTGGAAATTCCGCACCCTTTCTGGCTGGATGGACGATACAGATGTATTTAAATGGTAGAAAAGAAAAGCGTTTCAAAATGGAGTTCTCTGTGCTTTTTTCACTCTTGTTCCTCTCTCACGGAACATTTATCCCAATTACAATAATAAACTAAAAAAAAGATGGTCTATCACCGTCAACCCTCGAAGTATCCTTCTTCGACGAAACTCATCTTCCATTTTTGGGAGAGTGAGTGAATGAGCAAAAGATTTGTAGGCGCGCACCGCTCCGGAAAAGTGTTTTTGGAACAAGCAAGCACCGAAAAAAAAAATGGGTGCGAGTTTTAATCGAGATCGGGAGAAGCTTGCAGGGCCCCAGAAGCAACACTCCATCGCCGACGAAAGCTCGCGGAAGACGTAGTGCCCCGTGTATCGGTCTTGTTGCCCTGTAGTGAATTTTCCCTTTTCTTGGCTACCAAAGGAATATCAATCGACAGCTGCCATAATCGGTCGGTCGAGTAATCCGTGTGTGTGGCTGGCCGGCAGTGATGTGTGAAGCAGTGAACAAAAGACACCATTTGCTCGGTTAGCTATATAATGATGCTGCCTGTCTGCGTTTAGGCAAATGGTTGAATTCCATCCCTTTACACTTTGTGACGCAGCAGGCAACGAAACGACGAAGTAGAGCAACATATACACCGAACAAAAAAAGGAAAGCATCTCCCAAAAACCCAGTAACCTATGGGTAACTATATTTCTTTCATTGTGACGTAGTGCAAAAAAAAAAGTTATGTAGAAAAAAGAAAAACCATGAAAATTGGGATAAAGTGTACAATGGATAGGAAAATACAGCATCTCATCTTTTAGTAAAAAAAAGGAAGGAAAATAACTCCACAAAATGTGAAGCAGCCATTACGTGTGGTTGTGTGTACTTGTGTGTGTGTGTGTGTGTGTGGGGCTACGTGCAAGTACCGTGCGGCGTACGCCCTGTTTTCGAAGGTTGAAATTTTCGGTAGACAGTGCGCTCGCCCCTTTACCGTTTCTCCGTTTGTGGAGCAGCGGAGAAAGAGAGAAGAAAAAAAGAAGCAGAATTAGCAGGAGGACACACATTAGGCACGTTACTCGCCCTACAAAACCAACATTTCGGAAGGATTAAAATTGGTTCGGATCTCCATTTCATCCCGTTTGCCACCAAGTCCGTTATGTGTCCTGTCGGTCTGTGCCACCGCACACACAACCAGGGGCGTGAACGTGTGTGTGCGTGCGTGTGTGTGTGCGTGCGTGTGTGTGTGCGTACGTGCAAACTGATTTTTCCAAATGAATGGAACCTGAAGTGAAAAATCGCCCCCGGTTCATCGTTGCTCGCTCACACCAATGGAACGTCGAGCCGGAGTGACTGTGCGTGCGAACAGCATCTTCTCATCTTCCTCGCGCCCTTCAATGCTCACTCCCCATCTCATCGCTATGGTTGATAGAGGGAAGAAGAAGAAAAAAAAATAAGAATAGATGCCTGCTTGAATGTAAAATTATGCCTTGAAGCGTTTTTCCGCTACTCTACTCCTAGAGTGGCTGCGTGTCCCGTGTGTGTGTGTGTGTGCGCATATGTTTGTGTGATTTTCATCATCGTGCAACAACACGAACGGGACGACGTCCTTGCATGCTGCGAGCAAAAAGAAAGATGGCAGCAAACGGAATGGGATGCAGCTCCATGCGCTGGAATTTTCTTTTTTGCTTACTGTAACAAAAAGAAGAAAAAAATAAAGCATTTGCGCGTGATAATTATATAAATTTGTTTTTGTAACGTCCTTTTTTTCCCCCACGCTTCTCCGTTAAAAATTTACAGGAAAATCATCGTGTAGTGTGTTTTTCTCGGTGTACGTGTATAGACACGCGTGTGACTAAGTGTGTGTGTGTGCGTGATTGTGTTTGTCTCGTGAGGAAAAAGCTTCTCGCACCGTGTGCAGTGAACATCAGCCGTACTCGGGGATGTGAGTGGTGCTTGCTTGCGTGCGTGTGTGTGTGTGTGCGTTGTTCCTGCCGGGAAAAAAGGTGGTTCCAAAACGGGAACGTTTAGTGCCAACAGCAAGAAGAGAGCAAAAAAAAAAGCAGCAAAAGAAAAACGCAAACATAGTGGGGATGTTCCTTCTTGAGGCCGGTTTGCTGCCGTGGGCAGTGGAAAACCCTGCACCATCCATGCCATTCGGTGTCCCGATGAAACGATAACGCCAAAACCCTTGAGATTGTGTTTTTGTTGTTGTTTTTCAATCCCCCTCCCCTCTGCCAGCCGCCTCCTCACTGTCACTACAATCAGGCATCAGGTACCAAGGATGGTGCGGTTAGGAAGCTGTCCCAACGCTTCGCTGACAGTAAAAATGGCCGTCGGGACGATCCGTTGCCCCGGGGCGCACACGGTCGGCCGAGAGCGGCGGCAACTGTGGCGGCCTGCTTAAGTGCAAACCAACTGGAGTGGTGTAGTGTGTGATAAAAAAAAGTGCAGTGCTGTAAAAACCGAATCGTACTAAGCTAGTTCTCTTCGTACTGGACCTTCGTTTACGTGGTCTTTTCATCCCTACGTCACATCTCCGGTTACGCTACACCGTCAGCTTAAAGACGCCCTGTTCTCTGACAGTTTCCCTTACACGGGAAGATTCTCTTGCTTCCCGCCATGGAGTGGCAAGGTACGTGAAAAGCATATTTTTTTGTGGAGAATACAACGGAAAACCCTGGCTGGGAAATGGAAACGCAAGGTGTGGTATTTCGTAACACCAGCCACACACCGTTGACCGAAAATCAGAACCGATCCAGCAGTCGGAAACTGTACGGTTCGACCCGTTCCCAGCACGCAAATGAAATGTGTAACAAAAGAAAAAACTTCCGGTTGATTTGATTTTAAAACAAAAAAAAAACAAAAAACGCTAATGAGTGCACCAACTAAACCCGTCGACGGCGACGTAAATTCAATTCCGGGTGTAGTATATTTGCAGTGAACGGGAGCGCAGTCCTTTTTTTGCTGTAGGCTGCTACACGTACGCAGCCTAAAGCATTCGGTGAGCGGTGTGTGTTTTTGCTCGTGTGGTGAACAGGACGCTCACCGCGTGAGAAAGAGCGCATCGAGCGGAACGATGAGTGAGAAAAGCTTCCTGTGTCGTGTGTTTATTACGCCGATTTACGCGAAAACGGAAGCTGCCTGTAACGCAATGGGAAATAAACGCCTAATGGTAGCCGAAACGTGTCGGCTGTAAATGGTGGTGTGCCGAAGTGAGTGAGTGAGTCAAGATCAAGTGAAAAAGAGAACGCAAAACAAAAAGTCGAATAAGAAAAAGCAGAATAGTTTCATTTTTCACCGTTTTTTTTTCATTGTTGTTGCTGTTGCGTTTACAAACGGGATGGAAATCCGAAGAACAACAAACAACCTGCCGCACAGTGAGTTTAGCGGTCGGTGTAGACTTTTAACGAATGTACTGCGCAAGATGGCGCCCGTGAGTGAAAACCGTACCGTGTGCTCACGTAGTGTGCGGTTTCGCTCGAACGTGCTACTACTGGGGACGTGTCTAACGGTTAGCGTTTGGTTGATCTTTGCACCAGCCGTGCACGGACAGCGCCCGCTTGGTAACTCTACCTTCGGGGCGTCACACAACTCGTCCGGCGTCATTAACGTCCATCCGGTGCTGACCACCAGTACCACTTCCACCGAGGCACCACGCTCCATGTTTCCCGCGTCTGCGTCCGGGTTTGAGGATTCGTTCGAGGACGATAGCTCCGATCTGGAGGAGCACGATCACGATGAGCACGAGCATCATCATCACGAGCATGGTAGCGTTGGACACAGTAGCGGCAGTGGTGGTCCTGGTGGTGGTGGAGGCATCGGTGCCTTTCCACAGCCGAATGAAATGAATGCCGGTGCGAGCCGGAACGGGGGCCACGATGGAGCACCGATCGGTTCCCGGCAACCGGGCAGCCGACTGATCAATCCCTACTTTCCGACGCCCGCCTCCACGCAGGGTGGCTCCAAGACGACCGAACCCCAGAACGTTCGACAGTTCAATCCGGCCCGGCCCGGTAGGGGACGCAAACAGTCCTCGATCAACGTGTTGCACAAGATGAACAAAGCTTCCACCAACATGAACGGGCTGGATTCGGGCGGTGAGCCTATTTCGTACGGTTCGACAACACATCGCCGTGGCCAAACGGTACACCACGCCGGTGCGAACGCGTACGGCCAGGAGAATGCCGGCGAACGAGGCACGTCGGGTGGAGCAAGTGGCACGCCAGATAGGACGGATGCGCGGGGAAGCAACGTACAGCAGGGTGGACGAGGTGCTGTCGCTTACGGTAACCGTGGTCGATCCGATCCGGGCCGTGGAGTTGGGGTCGTTCTGCAATCACCCGGTTATTCCATGGGCGGTTCATCCTACAGCCGCCAGGGAGATGATCCGCTAAGGACGTTACGGGCCCGTTACAACGAAGAGGTAAGAACATTTGATGCACACTAATCACATCGAATGAACGTTTCAATTTACGGAACACTAGCCGACACTTAACACCGACCGTCTTTGATGAGGTGCTGCACCTTAGGTTGGTCTATATTGCACAGAACACGGGACATAATTAATTGAGGTTTGTTAGAGCTCTGGCTGTACGCGATTGTTGCTTGACTAGCTTCACAATGGCACAGAACCTAAACTCCGAGCAGATAGATTTGATTTAATTACCAGCGCACCACTGTACTACTGGAGTGGAATCAATCATTCCAATCAAAACCGAGGATGTGAGGATAGGTCATGTTGAGAAGGGTGAGAAGTCATGCTAGCAATAGTGTACAATTTCTAACCACTTTACGTGGTATTTGGGTTGGGTTGCACTGTATTGAGAAGTTTGATTTAAATTTAATAGCGCTTTTCTCCTGATCGGTTATTTGTTAGTGTTCATCATCTTTCCAATTAGGAATTATACGCTTAACTTGGGCGCAAACCACAGCTGACAAGGATGTTATGAGCGACAGTAGCGATTTGGATTTTCAACAAAAACAACAAATGTTACAATTCCAAATATAAAACCTTCCTTCGTGCCGCAATAGAGCTAGCAAGAGAACTAGCATTGCTCGGTAACGTCAGAGACAAAACCACAAAATAAATTAATTCCAGCTATATCGAAAATAGAACACAAAAGCCGACGGACGTGTTTCTCGTTCCTATTTATATGCGAGGTGCTGCTGACCGTCACCACAATCGCGGTCTTTCAAATGTCGTCTTAGTCGACGTTCATCGTATGAAGTTTATTACGTCGATTGTAACGGCGGTAGTAGTGGCCACTTTGTAGGTAAACAAACGTTTGACAGATTGGAACTTAGTGTTCATGCCTGATACACTAGAATAAGCGCGAGTTTTTAAATTAGAAGGATAACTAGAACTAAAAGATCCTTTTCTTTTATATCAGACCCAATATTTTATGTTATGAAAGTTAACAACAAAGATGTAGTATTGTTTACTACTGCCATTAAACAGTTTACGTCGTTACCACGAACGAAATTGGACGGAACTGTTGCATCCCGATATAGCAACCGTCCGGTGATTGACCAAGTCTCTCCCTAACAGTATGATTGAGTTGCTGGAATAATTAACGTTTCACACTTCACCATTCAGTCGTGGTGATGCGACGGAACTCTGTTGGCCGTTGATCAAGACTCGTCGTAGCCACGTTCGACGTCAACCACGAAAGTGCATCAGAGATTGTTTTTCGACGCACGATGAACGGGAGGGCGACGGTAAACGGACGACGAGGGTCCTTTATTTTCGTAATCTCAATCGAAAATAGATTTCTCACGATTTCTGTTCCCCCATGGCAGAATGACCGAGTGGTCACGAACGTGATGAGCTTGACGAGCAAATTGCTTCCAGCATTTCCACGTCTGGGCTGGAAGGTAAATAGTTGGAAGCCACCGTATATTCCCAGACGTGGGCGTCCTCTTCCGGGGGAGTGGCTTTGGTTGGGCTAGGAACAGAAGGAGGAAAGGAAAAGTTTTCATCAGTGGAGAATAGGAAATTGGATATACACGGTGGCTAAATATAGCGTAACCGCAGCAGAAGAAACCACAACGGTACAAGGATGCTGTTAGACCTGATGTGTTTCGTGGAAAACGCAATGCAATGTCTATATCTGTTGTGTCTGTTTTATTCTCGGCAGCGATATCACAACTCCGTCCCAGATCAGGGCTCCGAGATGGACGAGATACTGGGCATGAAGTGTAACTTCGAGACGGAATGTGCGTGGACGTGGGACGAAAATGATCAGCACGGTTTCCAGGTGGTGACCGGCATGAATCTAACCGAATCCAACCGGACCGGGCTGATGCCGGGCCCGGGTGCCGATCCGGCCCATAATGCTAACGGGCATTTTCTTCACCTGCGGCTCACGCAAGACAGTCAACCGCAAATACTCACCTCGCCCGTGTTTGGTGCGACAAAGGAGAACTGCTATCTGGAGGTGTTTACGCACCAAAGTGCGATGCATCACGGTAGCATACGTATCGTGATTGAGACGATCGGCAACCAGGAATCGAGCTGGGTACCGGCAGAAATCATGGGTAACGATCTGCGACGCTGGCAACTGAACACATTCCGCATCGATCGCATCTCGAAGGACTTCAAGGTGCTGTTTGAGGTGGTACCGAACAAGATCGGTGGACAGGCGCGTGGACACGTTAGCATCGATAATCTGCGTATGGTGCAATGTTTCCCGGACTCGATTAGCACCAACAACTGTAGCTACTCGCAGGTGCAATGCACGGCCAGCAAGGTATGAGAGAAACTCAGGAAATATGACGAATAATTAATCAACAACTTACGCTACGCTTTTAGGTTCCTGTATGCATCAAAACACCAAAGATCTGTGACATCACAGTAGATTGTGATGATAGCGAGGACGAGACATTAAATTGCGGTAAGATATTTGGATGGTTGGACGAAAATGAATAAATGTGTCTGAGATCTCTCAACTTCTGAACTTAACTCTCTATAGACAAAATTCCATTCGGTGGTCGCTGTGATTTCGAGTTTGGTTGGTGTGGGTGGCAAAACTATGGCAACGTTATCCTGTCCTGGGCTAGACACACCGGTCCAACACCGACAGAGAAGACGGGCCCCGATATGGATCACACGCACGAGAACTCGAACGTAACCGGATATTACATGCTGGTTAATATGAATCAGCATGTGAATGATAGTGAGAAGCGAACACTCGTTGGATTGGCCAGTAATGCGATCATGAACAGTGTCGTCTTTAACCCTCCACCGTTGGTACATACGAATGCTAGCTCACCGTATAGGAACTCCTGTGTGGTGAGTTACCCGAATGAGCCATTTTTCGTACAATGATGTAAAACGTGCCCATTTGCTTTCTAACCTTCTACAGGTCCGATTCTACGTCCATCAGTACGGCATGAACCCGGGTAGTATAAATTTGTCCAGCGTGGAGATCCGGGAGAAGGAAAACTTCACCACAACGCTCTGGTGGAGCTCGAAGAATCTCGGCGAAGATTGGGTACGGGTGGACATCATCTTACCAAACGTTACGACAAAGTACTATCTACAGTTCGAGGCTCGTATGGGAATGCGCATCTATTCCGATGTAGCGATCGACGATTTTTCGCTTAGCCCGGAGTGCTTCGGTTTGAATATACCGGCGGAACATCTACAAGGGTACAACTACTGGGATCCACGGATAGGTGGTGCCAAGCAACCGCACAAAGATTTCGCTGGAAAATCATGTAAGTTTTGCAGGTGGAGCAAGAAGGAAGTGTGAAGAAGAATGTTGAAACGACGATAACGTATTCCATTCCACTACGTATTCCGCAGTCCTGGAACTCAACACTTGCGGTGCAAAGGGACAGTATGGACCGACACCGGCCGATTGTCTGTCGTCTTACAACAATACAGAAGCACTCAGTGCGGTGCACGTCATTGACAGCCATCCATTTAAAGGAATCCAGGCGTGGAAGGTTCCAAACGAAGGTTACTACACGTAAGTGAGCACAATGTTTATCACACAGTTTACACTACTGACCTTATATCGATGTTTAATTCCTACAGGATTATTGCAAAAGGTGCTGGAGGTGGTCTTGGATCCGGAGGTGTTGGTTCTTCTCGCGGTGCGATGGTTCTGAGTGTGTTGGAACTGCACAAGGATGAGGAAATATACATCCTGGTAGGACAGAGTGGAGAGCACGCTTGTATCAAATCGATGGGCTATCGGGACGAATCGTGTGAGATGCGAAACAAGCAGCTTAACATGGACACGTGGATGCACTCGAAAACGCAGCAGGTGAAAAACACGATCATTGAGGAAGGTGCTGGTGGAGGCGGTGGTGGGACATATGTGTTTTTGGTGAGTTGTAACGTGAACAATGTGATAGCACCTGAACAATGTTTGAAATAACTTTTTAATTCATTTGCCATCAGTTGAACTCTGCCAACACAGCAGTCCCATTGCTAGTGGCCGGTGGTGGCGGTGGACTCGGTGTCGGTCGTTATTTGGATGATGATATTCAGCATGGAAAAAAGTATCTGTCATACAAAAAGGACGTCTCGGGTACTGCACACGGAGAACTTAACCGGCAAGCCGGACCAGGAGGTGGTTGGCGTGCTCAGGCCGATATGGGACTGCAGGCACACTATGGCGCATCGCTACTGGAGGGTGGTCGAGGTGGAATGCCATGCTATACACAGCGAGGCACCCATGGACAGGGTGGGTTTGGTGGTGGTGGTGGCGGATGTGATACTGGAGGTGGTGGTGGTGGCTACTCCGGTGGTGATACGATGATTAACTCTACCAACGGCGAAGGCGGGTCGTCCTTTATGGCATCCAAGCGTAATGTGCCAGAGCTGTCGATGGAGTTTTCCGGTGCGAACGGTGGTCACGGAGCCGTACTGATCATTCCCGCCATACAGGGCTGTGGGTGTGACTATCGTTGCGTGGCATTGGACGAATACCGGGCAACCGTGGGTTGCATCTGTCCCGACGGGTGGACACTAAAGCCGGATAATTATACAGCGTGTGAATGTGAGTGTTTGAGGCTCAGTTTCGCCGTCTTGAAGTAAGGATCTAATTTCTATAGTTCTTTCTTTTCTTCCAGTGCCCACGGAAACCGTGGAAATGAAGTACCTAATTATGTTCTTTGTCGTCGTCGTGCTCGTACTCTGTGCCGCACTGGCTAGTCTCATACTGATACTTTGTAAGTTCTTTCAAACCTCCAACATCCAATCACGAATGTTCGATTCTATGTTTAACGTCCTTCCTCTCGCAGATAATCGTTACCAAAGAAAGCGTCAGGCTGCTCTGCGCCATAAGATGCTGCTGGAGCAGGACCTGCAGCTTAGCCGGCTGCGCAGTACAGCCGATGATTCGGCACTGACCAACTTCAATCCGAACTATGGTTGTGATGGCATACTGAATGGGAATGTGGATGTGAAGAGTCTGCCACAGGTAGCTCGTGAAAGTTTGCGTTTGGTGAAGTAAGTGTACCGTGGCTATTTCTATGTTTATCAGTAACTCAACGTAACTGAATGTTTCGTTCGTGTTTTCCAAATTCTTTAGAGCTCTTGGACAGGGTGCTTTCGGTGAGGTGTACCAAGGTCTCTACCGTCATCGAGATGGTGACGCGGTGGAGATGCCCGTGGCAGTAAAAACATTGCCAGAGATGTCCACTGGTCAGGCGGAGTCTGATTTCTTGATGGAGGCGGCCATTATGGCAAAGTTTAATCATCCAAACATTGTGCATCTCATAGGTGTCTGTTTCGATCGCCATCCACGGTAAGAAAATTTTGTCATCTATTACATCCCTAGTGGATATGATTGTTTAATGGCTGTTGGTTGTTTTTGTATAATCCCATCGTACAGGTTCATTGTGCTAGAACTTTTGGCCGGAGGTGATCTGAAGAACTTCCTCCGGGAGGGTCGTAATAAACCGGTATATATTTGTGGCATGGTCAATTCTTTTTGGATACATATTAACAAGGTTTTGCATTCCTCCAGGAACGTCCATCGCCGCTCACGATGAAGGATCTGATCTTTTGTGCGCTAGACGTTGCCAAAGGCTGTCGGTACATGGAAAGCAAGCGTTTCATACATCGTGACATAGCTGCTCGGAACTGTCTGCTCAGCAGCAAAGGTCCTGGCCGCGTGGTGAAGATTGCTGACTTTGGTATGGCCCGTGACATCTACCGCTCGGATTACTACCGCAAGGGCGGTAAAGCGATGCTACCGATCAAGTGGATGCCACCGGAGGCGTTCCTCGATGGTATCTTTACCTCGAAGACAGACGTCTGGTCTTTCGGTGTGTTGCTATGGGAAGTGTTCAGCCTTGGTCTGATGCCCTACACCGGTTTACCGAACCGCGATGTGATGCAGCTGGTGACGGGCGGTGGACGGCTCGATGCACCGCAAGGTTGCCCGATGGCCGTGTACCGCATCATGGCCGACTGTTGGAATCCAACACCGGAGGAGCGGCCATCCTTCTCGAATCTGCTCGAACGGCTAACAACGTGTACGCAGGATCCAGAGGTGATGAATGCTCCGCTGCCGAGTTTCTTCCGACCACCATCAAATGAGCGTGATACGACGATAATGCGCCCACCCGGTAACGATGACTTCTGTCTACAGGTGCCCAACTCCTCCGACTATCTGATACCGCTACCGGGTCCACGTTCCGTTGCGGAGCGCCTGCTGAGTGAGGCGACCGGTGTCACTATTCCAGACACACTGATGACTTGTACGCCACCGAAGAACGCCTCACCGCGTATCGTTAACGGCCATACGGTGATGGTGTCGAATGCGCTGGTAGGACATGGTGCTCCTCAGCAACAACCACTTACAACCGTTACCGATGGCGCCTGCTGGGAAACGTCCTTTATTCGTAAGCACCCCGGACAGGCTTGTCCGGCCGGTGTTCCATTACCACCACCGCCGGTGCTAGATCCGGCCGAAGCAGTCCTTCCACCAAACGGTCCATCGATGGTTCCACCTGTGCCCGATGTTGCCGATAAGCTTATTTCCCTAGATACTCCACAACAGACACCGACGGCTATACAGCCGCCTATTTCGTTCAGTAATCCGGTGATCGGTGAACTTGGAGATGGATCACCACCGGGACAAACCAATGGTGGACCGATGACGAATGGTAACGGTCACAACCATGGTCCGCCGATGGTGGAATCACCGATGGAAACAGCGAAGTTGCTCAGTAGTATACCGCCACCAATAACGCTCGATCCGGCTGCGCTTAGTATGCAGCAGAACCATGTAGTCGGCACGTCCTATGCGAATATCCGTATGATGAGTAATGCGAACGGTAACGGAGCCAACCACAACCATAGCAACCACAACAACAACAACCATGGAGATCATGGTGTTATCGTGGATAAGCTTACCGGTACAGGTGGCATCGTGATGACGGGCTTAACCGGATACAGTAACGGTCCGACGGGTAATGGTGGCGTTAATGGTGGTAATGGTGGTGGCAATGGTGTTAATCATAGCACAAACGGTCACCATGGCCATGGCCACGGTGGTAATGGTAGTAATGGCGGAAGTGATAAAGGATCAATCGGTGCCGGTCAGGATCCTTCCCGACAGGCGGCACCCTTTACGATCCAAACGTTTAGTGAGCGTTACATCAGCCCGGAAAATCATTCCGAGATCAGCTGTTAAAAGGGTTTCGATGAGGTGGAATGAATGTTTGCAGCAAAAAAAAAACATAATTTCTTCGATAAATCACCATAACGTGCGAGGACATACATCCATGTCAACTATGTGAAGGATACTGAAGAAACACATACACCTACACACCCACACCTATATAAAGTATCATTGGTGGACATCCATTGGCCGCTAATTTGAAAAAGTATTTCGTAACGAAAATCAATATATATACAATATACACATATGTACTAACTATATAAAGAAATGAAACAACACTCACAGACACGGGGACAACCCGATATACAAATGCATTATTTGTACATATATTTGCGTAACATTAGAAGCGGTTGATAGAACGAACAAGAAGAACAAACAAAATGGTTAGAATATATTTATATGAAACGCTACAAAACAAAGCGAGGTTGAGTTTTGTTGGGATACGGTGACAACCAGTAAAAGAAAAATTGATGTTAAACAAGCGGAATGATGTTTCGTTGTCCGAATTAGTCCACCGAGTGGAATTGAAATCAAATGCAAAACAAATACAGTAAGAAAGGAAACTCTGAACTAGTAAATGTCTAAGCAAACGAAACAGCACGTGTAGAACAGCTTATCAACGCAAAAACATAATAACAAGATCCCCATACAAAAAGAAAAAGGAAACCTCCCCCTCCAGCAAAGCGCAAATCGCATAAGAAAAACAAACAAAGTGTCAAATGATACTTAAGCAAGTGTCAAGTACTTGGCCCGTTTGTTTGATGCTACACTAAAAACACTAACACTTCAAAACGGGTTTTTTGACAGATGGCGTCTTTTGCGTGATGAGCATGGTGTTACTCTTCCCCCCGGTATAGGGTGAATGATTTCTACAATTTGTTAAAAAAAAGGGATGCAGAACAATTGTGACAAACCGTTGGTAGTTATAGATCGTCGGTATGGTGTTTCACCGCATTAGCTAGGGGCGAGCTTATCCCGTGTTTTAACAACGACTAATTCACACCAAGTAGAAACTGACAGATTGCGGAAGAACCAGGTTTGGCATATATATTCTCCAATACACTATTGATTTTGTTGCACTAATAGGGAGACAAACTGATAAGTTTGTTTTTGCATTTTTTGAGCATTTGTATTGGCTTTACTGAAGGTTTTTTTTTGTTACAATACTTTTCCTTTCAAGTTTCACTGAAAAACATCTCCATTTTTTGCCTGTATTTATGAGCAAGTAAGTAGATTATTATAAAATCAAGTAAACATAACGAGTTGCTCAAAAGTTACGTCTCTTTTACAAAAAAGGAAACAGTAAACTGTTGCGTTTCAGCAGACGAGGGTTGTGATGGAATTAGCGAACAACAAGAAACACACTTCATTGTTTTTTGTATGATTTTCTTTTTAAATTGGAAAAACAAATTAACCCATGTTAAGATTGTTATATCTGTTTGTTTCAACAACTGTGTGAGTGGGAGAACATGTCGAAAATAACAGAATTAAGCGTTGCATTTGCTAGGTGAGATTGGGCATTCGTTTGTTTTGTCATACAGCTGTATATGTTACCTGTATAGCGCCCGCATAGTATTGTTAATTATATTTGAAATTATTAAACATTAAGTAACCGAACCGAAGCGTTGCTGGCAAAACGATGGCAAACAGCCGAGTTTTGGGGCGTTCACGTTGTTGGTAAACTCATTATGAAACTGGTTAGTGAGCATGTCGAAGCAAGTGGAAAAATGGAATGGATCTTCGGAGATTAAAAAACAAAACATGCAAAAACGAAGGAGATAAAAGCAACACGTTTGAGGCGTTTGAGATGCACACACGAAAGGAGTCAACAATGTCAATAATGTCACCGAACATTCGTATGCAAGATACCGAGTTTGTTTGGTTAATTCTGTGTGCGCTGGCACAGCCCCCATTATCTGATCGGAAGCGATCAGCACCGATCTAGCATAAAGCAGCTTCAATCCAATGGATGTGTGTCCTTGTTTTAAGGATAAAATGGCTCACGTAGGCTCACCTCTTCCTATTGCCATCAGTGGATGTGTATCGGTGTATTTGGTAGTAGAGAGAGAGAGAGAGCTGTTGAAGTACTGTCGAGGTTTTTAGCTGTAAGCAAAAGTCCCACACGCATTACCGTACATTATACGCTAGCAAAGATCCGTATTTCGGAGCTTTTCACTAGCGGAATGAATTCTCTGATGCCAAAACTAGAAACATGCAAGCTCACTGGAAGTAGTAGCCACGAACGAACGAATCGAAAGACACGCTCAAACAAATGGAAACAAACTTGAACATAGCGGTAGAGCAAAGCAAAGGTGGACGAAGAGAGCGATAAAAAAAGGTAAAACAAAACCAATCTAAACTAAATGTAACTTTGTACACACATATGAACATTGCAGAATTAATTTTGATAGAATTGTACAGGATAATCAGTTTGTAAAGTCGGGCTACGGCCGGTATGCGGGATCCGCTGTTCACAGTGGTACCCGACAGTAGGACGTGGCGTCCCGGGACAGTTAAATGAATAAACTAAAGCAAATACACAGACACACCCAAAAACCGCCATTAAAATAGCATGAAAACGAGAGTGAACCGAAGCATTAGGTGTGAATGAGACATGTTTTTTAATGTATACAAAGTAAATCTAATGACAAACGTGGTACCGATAATACCGGCATACTTATAAAAGCAGAAAAAAAACCCTTTCGGGGTAAGCGTGTGTGCGTGTTAAGTGTTATTAAGTGACTCAG
Organism: Anopheles funestus; assembly: GCF_943734845.2. Taxonomy (NCBI): domain Eukaryota; kingdom Metazoa; phylum Arthropoda; class Insecta; order Diptera; family Culicidae; genus Anopheles; species Anopheles funestus. The sequence continues at coordinate 59,388,409 of NC_064599.1, forward strand.
CAGGAAGCTGCGTACAGTGCCGAGATCGTAAAACAAACAAAATGGAATATTCAATAAATATTAAATTAATGGCACACTATTCAGACGCTGCGAATTTTCCCCCAAATATGGATGTAAATGAGTGTTGAATACTGTGTTCCCTCCGGCGTCCCAATCCTTTTCCCTGTCCATATCCTTTTATCTATCCAAAATGAACGTGTGTTTTTTTTTTGAAGGATTCGAACTGTAATGTCCCGATCGAAGGATGAGAACAGCCGTTGTGAAAATGCTTTAGAATTGGACCGCTTTTTTCGTATTCATGCAGTAAGCAGAAATAGGCAAATAATAACTATACATGTGGTGAGAACGGGTGGCTATGGAACCACCCTTATACATACATCTAATAATCAAATACCTATCTTATATACACATACACTTACACACACACACAAAGAATCGTGATCGATTCCGTTGGGCAGAAATATATTCGAAATTACCCAAAGGACGATGTTATTGTTTGTAACAGTTTTGTTTTCTAAAGACAAAAGCATTTATTTCTCAATTTCGTAGTAGCAAAAGTTAATTAAACAAAATGAGAGAAAAAAAACCAAAATTAGCACACCCATACACATTCACACAAAAAATGGATGAGAAAATCCCGATAAAAATCGATGATCCAGTTGTTTAATGACGCTCTGGTGGTGATTTTCCCCAGTTCGAGTTCCTTCTGGAGGGAAGAAAACAGCGAACAGATGGCTAGCGACAGAGTGTGACGTTTTGATCATTTTAGAATGTTTGGAATGAGATAAAACATGGAAGAAAGTGAACAAAAAGGTATATATATATACAAACAAAACATGAAAGCAAACTTATATTTATTTTTATATATTAGAAAACAACCAATACGGGCCAGAAGATTGGAGATCATTTAATGTATCTCGGGAGATGTTAGACGGGGAAAAAAATGAAAACTGTTGTGGGTAGAAAACAATGGAACAAATTTGTCCCAGACAAACAACACAACTTGAAATAGGATTAAAACCAAAACAACAAAGCAACATATAACCAAACAGAAAACACTAACAAGGTATCCTAACGATAGAGCCAACGGGCGCCATTGAGAATTGAGTAGATAAAACCAGATGAGAAAGATAAGATGCAAAAAGAGAAACAGATTTAAATATAAGAAACGTATGACACTAACCATTCGTGTAGGCAAACCAACGTATTCTACCTGTTACGGTCGGAATAGGTGAAAGGTGGAACAATAGAAATGTTTAAAAAAACAACAACAAAAATATATATACATAAATTAAACCAAAAAATGTGAATGTGAGAAGAAGAGCAAGCAGTAAAACAACAGAAACGGATCCAAGGTGAAGGTGAAACATGCTTTAATGACTTATGTGTACATATAATGATTTAGTGGAACATTGTAAAAGAAACACACAAACAAACATCAACAACCAGACATGAAAACAACGGAATGGATAAATGGAACGCTTAGCAGGGCAGTAGGAAACATAAGGGAAGAAATAACAACGTACCGGTCGCATCGAATGTCCAAACGATGGATGGCCATTTGAACGGGAAGGGAAGGAAGGAACGGAGGAAAAATACCTCCCCACCCTCCTCCTTTCCATCACCATCGTCAAGCATTCCGGTTGTCCATGTTGCGCTAGGATATCGTTACTGCAGTTGTGCCCCGTTGTAGTGAATAAAAGAGAACAAAAATACCGTCTAAATAAACCGTATGTAACTAAAAGAAAACAGCAACAGAAAACCCTTACCGAATTCATTCATGTTGCAGTGGTAAATAAAGAAGAAGAAAAAAACAACAACAAAGGGAAATAAAAGTAAGGGAAAAGAGAAAGGTAAAACAAAGTGTGAAAGGGTGAAAAATATTAATGTTATTTATTTATTGATATTTATGTAAAAAAAAAGAAAAGTAAAAATGAAAAAAACAAAAAAACGAAACAAACCAAAAGACAAAAACAAACATGCGAAACACACAAAACAAACATAAAGAAACATAAATACCACTACTGATAGGGAAATTGACTGAGTGTGTCTAGTTGAACACGATGGGGAAAGGGATGGATTATATAGAAGAAAATGAAGAAAAAAAAGGCTAAGCAAAACAAACTAAAGAAAATATGAAACAAACGCAGAAACAAGGAAACAATAGAGAAAACTCGAATAAACTCATCAAAACACACTGTTCATACTGGACAAACAAAAAGGAATTGCGATGGAGGTAAGGAATGAAATTTACAACAAGAGCAGACAACAACACAGCCACTCACAAACCAACATAAAATACACAAACAAAAACAACACCAGATAACAGTCGTATATACATTATTGCCGAGACCCCATCCATAAAAGGACACGCTCACCAAACGCGAAAGAATGTTGTAAGGAATCTTATCATAAACTGACTAATAAACAAATAATGACAAACAAACAATGAATGTAAAGCTCCTTTGTGTTATGGTAGTAATTCTTTATGCATTGCAGTGCCGTAAAAAGAGCGAGTTGAAAGAATGTTTTTTCTTTTTTCTGTCCTTTGTATTTTTGAACAACTTTCCGCTAGTGTTTTGTATACTTTGAACTTTACATAAAATTTTTGTTATATTTTTGTTACAAGAATTGTATTGTTTTGCATATTTTCTTTCCCGTATTCTTTGTATGTAATCAACACTTTTAGACTTTAAATTCAAATTTGTAATTTGTATTGTTACATTTGTGATCGTGTACGTTTTTTTTGTTTTTATTTTCATAACAAATTATTATTGTATTTTAATTTCTAAAATATTTTTTTAATTTTTTTCTTAACATCCTGTGTTCATGTGTTATTCTGTTTACTAACTATCAGATCAATCTTAACCTAATAATTAAAGCAATTTTTATGTTATACATTTTACTATTTGTTCCTTGACAACAAACACCATTGTTTTCCAAGCATACAAAGCTATAAATAATGCGAAATAAATTAACCAAGTTCTGGTCTGCAACTGGTATTTTGTAAAACTAGCACTGATATTTAATATGTGATTACTATGATTCACCTGCTTTCTAAGCTAAATTGTCTTCAAATTTTCCTTTTCCTTGGATTAACCCACTGGGGTGCGTTCTGCTGTTCTAGTGGAACAGGTTCATTAAAAAATCGCAACAATATCTAATGTCATCCGTCTTTCTCGCCGATGGCATCTTATGGTGATAGGTAATGTAGCACCGTGCCACGTTTGAAACGAGTTTTTTACACGGTATTTCCCGTCTAATGAACGAAGAGGAAGAGTGTGAAGTAAAAAAACTGAACTAGACCGTACATACCTTGCTGTCTCGTATAATGAAGGCACGCCGTGCGTTAAAATGAGGCTTTGGATAAAAAGTCGTCGGTACTGGTCGATGTTGGTTTAGTCGTTTGAAAGCCTTGGTGTGTGAGGAATTTCAGCTGGTGCAATGCATTTCATTAGCTGGTGGTTGGAGTCGGATGACGATCGGTCCAACAGTACTGACGAGCTAGGAGACAAGGATTGGAGTACTTGGAACGCCACGTTTGAAAAGGTATGTGCCTATTTTCAATGAAGCTTAACTTACTGTCTATTAACTCTATTCTTTCCATTCCAGAATCCACCGGCAAACCAAGACTTTCAAACAATTCGCGCCCTCACCTTAGCAAAAGGGACACTCTTCGAGGATCCTTATTTTCCGGCCAATAATTTCTCCATCTACCAGTCGAATCCACCCCAGAATGGAGAGCGTCACATTGAATGGAAACGGCCGGGAGAAATTGTAGAACAGCCCAAATTCGTTACGGAGGGTTATTCCCGGTTCGATGTACGCCAAGGTATTATCGGTAACTGCTGGTTCATATCATCCTGTGCCACTCTTACCACCCACCCTGATCTTTTTGAGCGCGTAGTGCCACAGGACAATGGACAGTTCGACGACGCCAACTATGCCGGGTTGTTTCACTTCAACTTCTGGAAATATGGCCAGTGGGTTGAGGTTATAGTGGACGATCGGCTGCCGGTAAACGAACACAACAAGCTGCTCTTCATAAGCTCCTCCGTAGAGGACGAATTTTGGGGAGCACTGTTAGAGAAAGCCTACGCAAAGCTGCACGGTTCTTACGAGGCACTAGACGGTGGAACGGGACGAGAAGGAATGGTCGATCTTACCGGTGGCATTACCGAGTACTACACACTGAAAGGCACCGAACCGATCGATCTGTTTGACCGGGTGGAACGAAATCTTGCCCGCAACTCGTTGATAACTGCTGGTATTAATGAAGACGAGAATGGGCAATTGGCATCCGTTAGCTTGGTACCGAAACACGAGTACTCGGTAACGAAGGTGTCGCGGCTGGATGCGAAGCGTCATATGCTAGACTTTGGCGATGGCATAACCGAGGATGTAAGGCTAATTTGTGTCCGCAATCCATGGGGCAGAGGAGAGTGGAGTGGAGCCTGGGGCGATAACTCCATCGAGTGGATAATGGTGAACGATGAGAAGATGGCGGAACTGAACATCGTGCAGGAAGATGGCGAGTTTTGGATGAGTTTTAAAGATTTTGTAAAATATTTTAACGATATCAGTGTGTGCTACCAGTGTCCGGGTAATATGAGCGAGGAGCTAAAAACACGATACCCTTGGGAAATGGTGACCCAGGCTGGAGAATGGAAGCTTGGCAGCACAGCAGGTGGATCGGACGCCAAGAGTTTCTGGAGGAATCCACAATACTTTCTCAGCATTGGAGAAAATTATTTGGATAAAGAGGAGTACAGTGCGCCTAGCTTAAGCCTTACGATTGGATTAATGCAAAAGCACCATCGTGCTAAAGGGATCAGCTTCTTGTCGATGCGAGTGCTTGTTTATCCCATACCAGACCACGTAACTATTAACCATCGATCGTTACCGGGTGCGTTCTTCGAAAATGTTGCGCCCGTAGAAGCCGAAGCCGATTTCCAGACGGCCCGTGAAATTGTGACCCGATACACACTACCACCCGGAAGGTACGTCATTGTCCCACATACTTGGAAACCACACCAAGAGGCAGAGTTCTTGTTACGCATGTTTGCCGATGGACGCCTAGACAAGGTGTGTTACTGTGCCGGGTGATGTGATAAGATAGTTTAATTAATTGACGATCGTTGTATCCACCGGACACGAAATGACACCAACACGTGTGACAGAAATAGTTATTTGCAGGGAAAAGAAATTACTCACTGTACGAAATGGAATGTTATGTCCCACGCGTTTGTCGAACTTTTTTTAATTAAAATAAATGTATTTTTAACACTGTAAATCCACCTTAAGCATCTGTTTAGCATCTTAAAAACGAAAGGAAAAGAGAAAGAAAGCAACTCACCGAGAGGAATGTCTAAAGTTGTAGTTGGAAATAGTTTTGCAAACATATTTCATCCCGCGTCGCCCGTTGAAGGTTAGAAACCGGTTCACGGACGCCGGAAATTTGGACCTTTTTCAAGGTTCAATCTGATGAGCTATTGGGGAAAAACACGTGTATTTTGACCTGATCGCGGACCCGATTGTGACGTTTGGGAATTCCTTGTACTTAAAATGTTCTCCGTTCCGCTGTCGGAAGTATACTGTTCCCGATGTATGGGCGTAGGCAGGCAAGCATTAAAGACACCAGTGGACAACACATTACACAAAATTTACATACAGGAGAAACCCTCTTATCGGATGAGTTACACCCCTGTTCGTAGCACACAATAAACGCTTTTCCCCTTTTAGTGTGGGCATAGTAACCATTGCCTTTTTCGTCTAGTGGTGGGTTTTTTTTTGCGCGTCCACCGTATGTAAATATGCTCACTCAGCAACGCGAATAGTATCTCACCCCTTATAGCACTCGCGCGGTGTCGTGTCCTCTAAAACCACAACACTGTAAATTTCGTTCGCCAGTTCACTCAGCGGGTTCGTCGCGTTTAGTTTGGTTTGCGTTCCGGTGCGCGATCGCGTGTGTGTATATGCCAACAGCTTCCTAACTCCCCACCAGCGGCACAAGCTCAGTTTGACGTGTGAGTCACACGACCAAAACAAAACAAACGCTGTTATGCGTCCGTCTATAGGCAATTTCGTGAATTTGTGATTTTGGAGTGAAAATAAAGTATGGTTGCAACGATTGCTTTGATGTGAACATTCTTCCGCGTATGCGTTTATCGATCTGTCTGGCGTGTTCGCCATCAAATTAAAGCGATTAGCGTAAAAATAACTCCGTGCCAAAGGTTTATGCGACGTAGTGCCAACATCTGCTTACCAAAGTACACAGCAATAGTTAGCGATATTGAAACATTTGCAAGTGTTTGTTCGTGAAAGAGTGTGCGAGTGTTTGTGCGTATTGTTTTTTTTTCTTCTAATTTTCATTTTTGCACGCCGTTCCCGTGCGTTGTTGTTTCGGTTTCGCGTATTCGGTCGCGTATCACGTGTGTTTGTTCCGCTGTTTTGTGAATGCGTGTCGAAGGTTACCGGACCGGTCTCGTCTCAACATAACTTTCTTACCCTAAAAGGCAACTTGCCCTTTACATACCGTCCTTGTGCTTACTATTGCCACGATGGCATATTACAATCAGAATTACCACTACCCAAAGAACTGGAATGCCAACGGACTCGGATGGATCAATCCGGCAGCGTTTGCACAATCGCCACCCGCCTCCCAATGGCCAACCGTGCCGACACCGTCCTCTTCGGGTTACTCCAGCCTCAATCCATCCATTTCCGGGCAGTCGCTGTCGTACGGATTCAATCCGAATGTAATGCCGGCCCTTCCGGATAGTGGTGCCGGATATCCACCGTCGAACTCATATCTGCCCTATCCGACAATGGGTTTTGCGGCGTTCGGTTCACCGATGGATTATGGTATGCCCGATTTGCCGCCCACGGTGCCGGACGCACTGTTGCGGGGCAGTGAACCTGTTGCGTCGTGCGAAGAAATTCCGTTCCAAGCCATCAGCATACCGATCGCAGAAGGAATGTTCTCACCGGTAAGTACATTGCGTGGGTTCTTATTTGGGGTTTCATCAAATCAAATCACAATCGAATCGACTGTTTCAGCAAACATGGTTCACTAAATGTTTGGCTTCATGAACGCAAATTTACAGCAAAATGCCCTTCAGCACATTCAATGTCAGACATGATCCGTGTGATCGTTCCTTTCAGCCCAGATCTCCGTTCTTTGTTGTCTTGCAAATTTCACATTTAGCTCAAGGGAATTAATGTCCTACCGAATGATGGGTTTAACTCTGCCAGGCAGACAGTCCAATAAACAGCGACTCTGTGATGGAAAGTACGTCCAGAGAGTAATACTATTTTTAGCCAGTGAAGCAGTTACGGCTTTAGTTCACAAAACGGACAAGCTACAGTAAATTTCTTGGAGAAAGACAAGTATTCCGAACGATTGCTGAAAATAATGTTTTTTGCTCATTCCACATGTGCACTTTGCTTCGGAAATACAGCATCATACTTCTGCTGGGTGGTTGAAAAACGGCACCTATGTGATAATTTGCTATGGCAATGTTTTTATTCAATTTTACATTTTCTCTATGTTTTGATAGTGTTCTCTTTTTACTTGCTTAGTAAAGTCTTATTTGATAAGTATAAGAAAGTTAACTTTCATCATTCCCATGTTATTTCCAATAAGACCAAATGCCGGGTACTCAACGACACTCACCAGACCTACCATATCAAGCGTTTTGTTGCGTACGTTCTACAAACATTGCGCATGCGTTGTCGAGAAGGCTTCACACGAAGGCAATATTGGAGATAGATACTTGGTTTTCCAATTTTTAGCTTATTTGGTCCTGTATTTTGCTTTTTCTTTTTTGCTGAAACCTCTTTAAAATTGATAAACTTTTAATCTATAAGAAACAATGTGTTAATGATGACTGTTTCTGTCATTTAACAATATATACAACAATGTAGTAATGTTGTAAAAATTAACACCCACTGATAAACATGTTGTACATAAATTATTTTTTATTAGCAATTCATTGATAGCGAAACGGCCTTGACCGTTGTTCATGACAAACATAAAAAAACTCGATGATTCCCTCATTTGTTGGTACAGTAGATTAGCAGCAAGTGTTGAAAGGTCTTTTTCTTCTAAAGATCTTATGATAACATGGCAAATTGTTGATAAATCTAACTAGATAGTCACAACTTATTTGATTAGGAGTGTATCTTATCCGCCAAGCTAAATTTCGAGTCCAATATCTGTAGTATCTGGGTCGGCCTACTGTGTCCGGCGTTATGCGATCATCCCATCGGTTATCTTATCTTAATTGAAAATGCTTCTTTCAATTCTTGGAACGTAAAAATGCCGAATAACCAGTATACATGGCTCTTAATCAATTACCTACCTGAAGATTTATTGTTCCCCTTATTTGTAGTAATAAATATGGGAGCTAATCGAAACATTATACAACAATTATCTTTATAGTGCATTAATCTGTCTTTTATGTTTTGGTGGAAATTGAGTAGCCCTGAACGGTTCACGGACTCTAAGGCAGGTTCATGAAAGATTTGAAAGCGATGTATAAGCGTTTGCAAATATAATATTGAACTAATTTAGTTAGCTTTACACATCGAACGATTGTAGTGCGCAATTCAATAATTGAAGTTATAATTTTTGAATTTTTTAAAGGATGTCGTTAGCGCACCACTTAACATTGAATTGTAATTTGTCAACACATGCGTCAAATTCCATTTCCCAAGAAACAAATCTAGCTGACAATCACTTTGGTGTTCTGGGGCACGGAATGGACAAAATTGTAAAAAAAAATAATTACTAGTACAACGCTGATTATCCGTGCTCATCAGAAGCCGAACCCCCCCCCCCCCCTTCATAACCGAATAACGCGACAATAAGCACATCTCCTTTTATTGATAGTAGTCAATGATGATAAATAGGGGGGCTTTTCCAAGTGCACGTGTTTGTTTTACAGCGATAAAAAGTTAAAAAATATATCTGTAACTTTTGGCCGACCTCGAGCATATTGCATCATTCACTATTCAATCATTCATTTCTTGCCGCAATGTGTTTTGCAGATTATAAGTCAAATCGGCTTTGGACTCCGTGCTACACAAATAATCCGTCACTTGGATAATTGGCATTTCACTGAACTCCTATGCAGAATGGCCTGGCTAACGCTAAATTATGGAGTTGTGTTGGTAGCAGTGCTAGGACGTACGATCGATTTAGTTGGACGAACAGAAACAACGCCGATATCTACTCAATGCGATCTCTAAAAATCGCCAAAATTAGCGTTAAAATCAGAATTTGTTGTGTGTCAGGGTTATTTCGTCCCAACAATTTAAACAGGTTTATAAAAGAATTCATTCGTAGACCCTTTTAGCATGTTTACATTCCGTTACTAACAACCATCAAATAAGCATCTTATGTGACGCCAGCCTGACGTGCCTAGAGTTCGAATTTGTTCATTGGGTAGCGAGGTTGTGTGTTTTGCTCACCACAGGTTCAGAATAGGTCGGTTGCTGTTGTTGTTTGACTTGTGCCTGGTGTTCTCGTGGTGTCCGTTCAAGTCGTCGACTAAAAGTGTGCCTTCACTGCATTTAGGTGTAGGTAAATCAAGATTAGACGTGCTTCTTGAGCTGCTTGCGATATCTTGCGTGTGTGTTTATCGAATTAGATTGGTGAAATGTAAAAAACAAGCCGTTTGCAGTACGTGAATCTGGTTTCCAGCTCATGTGATGACGTTCTATTCACCCGTTATGGTTTTTTTGTTCACCCCCCTCAGCCAGCCAGTACACAGTTCCCATCCCGAATGCAGAAAATGATGTCATCGGTTCCCTCACAAGCGGTGGAATGTTGTTGGAATAAATCCAAAACGATTAAGAATGGTGGTGTCATAGCTTTGTGGTACATTCACAAAAGCATGCTATCTTCTGAGGCGGTTCTAATCGTAGCAAACATATGGAGGTTTATATTGCACCTTGCATTCCGCATGTGTTGTTGTGCGGTGCTCGGTGAAAGCTCCACATGTAAACAAATCACTGTCATTAGAGGTCTGGTGCGTTGAGTACATTAGAAGAAAACACTGAAAGTAGCAACAAAAATGATCACCGTTTGTATGCTTTCCTAAGCATAAGTTGTACGAAATTCGTCCACAAAACACTTCCACTTGGTCGCTTCTCATTCTCATGTGCGTGTAAAAATGTCTCAAAAGTGGAATTTATTTATAGTCATCTTCCCCCAAAACGGAGACAAACCCTCGGTGGGTTTGCTTGTTGCAGGTTTTGCTTCGTTTTCTTTCGAATGTGTGTTTGTGTGTGCTTGCTCGGACTAAAAGCAATTTAACTGCCACCCGAGAAACATAGAATCGGTCCCCTCTCTCATTCTACAGTGTATGGATTTTTGGGTTGTTTCGAAAACGGAAATGTGTGAACCCTCTCCTCTGACCTAGGCCTACTATTTCCCTCTTGAACAATTCCAGCAGGGAAGCGGTAAAGGTTGAAACGATTTTCCCGTCTCTTTGGGCAGGGCAGTTACGCAGCGTCGCCGGAGATCGATGAGTGTTGAGTGACGAAGCAGTAGGGGAAATATGTAACGGGCTGGAAAAGACGGTCACCCTTAGTTCGCCACTCACGCGTTCGGTTCGGTGAATCAACCCCCCAAACGTGTCACGAGTTATAATTATTACCAAGCGTATGGATTAGTCATGAAGGAGCGGCAAGTTTATGTGGAGAAACCGATCTTTGATATGGATATGGGGCTGTATTTGTAATTCGGTTATTAACACTGGAATTAGTAGCTATTGCTACAATTGATCAAATTCCTTAAATCAATCAATTACAACTATTTGAAGCGACATGTGTGATGTATCATGTTATAGTAAATTGATTGGAAGGTGTATGTTTTTTTTTAAATTAAGATAAGATAACTTGGTTTATGGCGCCAAATTCACACGACACTTGAGAATCGTTTGCTTATCTTTCAATTCCGGTAAGCTTATCAAGTTTCCCGCACGCGACCCTTTAAAGCGATAAAGTGAAACCGGTATTGTGAAGAGCCCACAAGGACGATTGTACTGTTTGCAAACAAACAGCCGAAATGCACATAATGGTCAAGTGGTGATGTTTATGATTCAATAATTGTACCGATATGTTTGTGTTTAATCATCACAATCACGAACGCAAGATATTTGCCAGCTCCACAGTAGCCGACTAATAGAACGATTTCTTTCAAACGCTACTAACGATCGAATATGATGTCCCTTGTTTGCAGTTGGGAACACACTTGAATCGAACCGAATAAACCTGTCAGCGACCGTCAATCAGCACCATGGATGAGTTAAAGGTATAGACGACTGATACGACGTAATGCTACCTAAACTGATCGTTCTAACACATTTTGATTCAATTCTCCAGGGCCTCCTGAGCGGGGCCGGCAAGCAGCTGTTCGATGCGGCCGGTCAAGCTATTACGAGTGCTGCCACCGATTACATCGGCAGCGTCATCAACGAGATGTTTGTCAAGAAGGAATCGGACACGAAACGCTTCTTGCCGAGCATTAAGAACATGAAAGTGGTAAGTGTAAACGACGCATCATCCGACCCAAGGTTAAGCGCACAAAATCGTTCCGTACGTTCCGTGACATTGAACGATCTACGCTTCTCACAAGTAAACCGGCAACCTCGAAACCGGCTGGCTACGTTGAGGGGAAAAAACAGGGAAGGATTTATCTGTGGTAGTGCAATGACAAATCTAAACGAACCGGTCAACCATGCTGCGGCTGGCAGCATTAGTAACGAATTAGCGTTCATCCGGAATACCCCCTCGGCACAGCTCCCGTCGCAGCGTCTCGCATCAATGTATCAACTTCACTCCGCTAGTCTTGGTGTGATGCATTCCAATGCAAACTAACCGTAACTATCGCAACATTGCCTCACGGCTCACGGGTACATGGCGGCAACAAATATTCACAAACAATCGTGACGGCCTTCGGTAGGGAGAGGTAACGTTATAGCAAACTTGATGGAAAGGTGGCACAAGTACAGCACAGAGTATCATTTCCACAACGATTTGCCTTGATCGAAGGTCGAAGAAAACTATTCGCTTTCCGTGATGTTTTATCAATTCCTCTCTGCGAACCAGTATGCAAACAATCAGCGAAGTTTTCAAGCAAATACAACACCTTTGCTTTATGCTTTGTAGGAATAATTTTATCACCTATCCCGCTGGATGAATTATGGATTATTGTTTAATTAAAACTAATACCTCGTTGTTAGCCTGCGAACCAACGATAGCGATTAGTATCGAAAGGTAGCACTTGCTTACAATAAGAGCATATTTATGAAATTTAAATTACTCTTTTTTTCATCGCGGACCCCAACCAAGAAACTTTTCTTTTTCCATCAAACAGTAAGTTTGAATTTTAATTGCCAAAGTTTTGTTCGGGTGTGAGAAACATGATTGCATTGCTGATTGCCGTGGGCAGCGTTTGTTAGGAACATAACGTACGGTTGCATAAAAACTTACCACTCGGAACTAGGTGGGAAAAAAGGGGAGGAAAAACCCCCAGAAAAATGGTTCTATTCGTCCTTATCGATTGTTGCACAGCACGATTAAACTATCTTCATCGCGTAACACACTGCATGTTACGAAGACAACGGGCGTCAAAAACGACCTCATTTCGAAGCTGTCGGAAAATGTGACTGGTGATTGGGGTAACTTTGGTCTGCCAGGTTGGCCAGTTATGTTGCAGCTTGCAATGTGAAACGTTTAACTTCATATCGAAGGATCGTGTGTAGCAAGGGAAAGCAATATTTGTGTAAAAAAACCTCAAAATTCGTATGTTAAAACCATTGAAAATGTCCTTTATGGGTGATAAAACGTGCCGGGTTGGTGTAGTTAGTCGGCAGGAGTGTGCTGCACCGGTAAAGGATACGCTTCTTGCCGATGCTGGAAGGAATAAGAACGGACGGGAAAAGGGCACTACACTGCAGAGTGTTGTGGAAGGACGTATCCTGAATGTAACGGAAGTGTTGCCACGCTTCGGACGTCATGGTCGTCGAAGGCGGAACAAGTTTAAGGATGTTTCGGCGGAGGTAAAATCTATCGAATAAGTATTATGACGACCCTTTGGACGGTCGGAAAGAACGAACAGCTCAATGCTTTTACGGCAACACGGGATACTAATGCATTAGCAGCGGGATATAGTAGATTTCCAATGTCTAAAAGGGGATAATTTTGGGGCAACTACGTTCGTGTTGTCTTAGTCCAACGTTGCGTTAACAGTTTTGTGTCGCTTTGAAGTCGTGATGATGCTTCATTCTGAAAGACATCGATGCCGAACACAGCGTCACCATTATCACCATAATCGAAGTTATTCTAAACGGCTGCCAAATCTTCGACATTGTCCCGTTCATTGTCGTCGATGGACTCCAACACCTTCCAATAATAAATTCCGAAGGAATCATATATTTCGGGTTAAAAAAGTGCTTCAATATGTCGATTCGATGTGATACTATGTGTGGAAAATCGTGTAACGCCTGTACTGATGAATATTTTCTCTCTCTATTTTCCCTTCTCATGCCGTCGCTTAGCTTGGAGAGCGCAGCAGAGGACAACGCCCAAGTGCTGATGTGCAAGATTTCTACCAAATTCGCCAACAGTGCCTCGAGAATGGTACGCTGTTCGAGGATCCCGAGTTCCCGGCGACGGCGTCCTCACTAATGTACTCCCAGCGTCCAGACCGACACTACGAATGGCTTCGTCCGCATGAAATTTGCGATGGGCCGGAATTTTTCGTGGAAGGATTCTCTCGGTTTGATGTGCAGCAGGGCGAGCTTGGCGATTGCTGGCTGCTGGCCGCCTGTGCCAACCTTACGCAGGACCACAACATGTTTCTGCGCGTCGTACCAGAAGATAACAGCTTCGAGGATGAGTATGCGGGCGTATTTCACTTCCGCTTCTGGCAGTACGGCAAGTGGGTCGATGTAGTGATCGACGATCGACTGCCAACGTACCGTGGACAGTTGATCTACATGCGATCGTCCGAACAAAACGAGTTCTGGAGCGCACTGCTCGAGAAGGCGTACGCGAAACTGCACGGTTCGTACGAATCACTGCGCGGTGGTACCACCTGTGAGGCGATGGAGGACTTTACCGGTGGTGTCGCGGAAATGTACGATCTGAAGGATCAAACGCCACCGAATCTGTACGAGATCATTGAGAAGGGCTTTAAGCGTAACTCGATGTTTGGATGTAGCATTGAGGCGGATCCGCATGTGCTTGAAGCGGAAACATCGGAAGGTTTGATTCGTGGCCACGCGTATTCGATCACGAAGATTCAGCTGGTGGATATTGAAACACCGGGACGGTCGGGTAAGATACCACTGATCCGGCTCCGCAATCCTTGGGGCAATGAGGCCGAATGGAACGGACCGTGGAGCGATAAGTCGCCCGAGTGGCGCTACATCCCGGACGAACAGAAGCAAGAGCTCGGGCTGAACTTCGATCACGACGGAGAGTTTTGGATGTCTTATCGCGATTTTACGCGCTATTTCGATCGGATGGAAATTTGTAACTTGAGCCCGGACTCGTTGTGTGACGATGAGTTCACGCGGGGCAAGATCCGCTGGGAGATGTCCATGTTCGAGGGCGAATGGGCCATCGGCAGTACGGCGGGCGGTTGTCGCAACTATCTCGACACATTCTGGCACAATCCGCAGTACATCATCCGGCTGGAAGATCCGGATGAGGATGATGCGGAAGGCAACTGTACGGTGATTATAGCGCTGTTACAAAAGAACCGTCGTTCCCGGCGCAACATGGGTGTGGAATGTTTAACCATCGGGTTCGCCGTGTACCGTGTGACCGAGCGCGATCTAGCGCAGAAGCCGCTAAAGTTGAACTTCTTCAAGTACAATGCTTCGGCGGCACGTTCGCCCGCATTTATCAATCTGCGTGAGGTGAGCTGCCGGTTTAAGCTGCCGCCCGGTACGTACGTGATCGTACCGTCCACGTTCGAGCCGAACGAGGAAGGCGAATTCATTATCCGTGTGTTCTCCGAAACTGCCAACGGTATGGTGGAAAACGATGAAAACGTCGGCGTCGGTGACATCGATGATCGGGTAAGTTAAGAAACTGTTAAATATGGACTCAAGTCCAGAGGTATGAGATAAAGTAGCTAATAACATCTTTTCCTCTTTTTTGCTTTAATTGTAGATTGCGCCCGATGTACCCGGCTACGTTCAACCGTCTCCGCAACGGCAAGCCATGGAACGTCTGTTTCTGGATGTTGCCGGTGCGGACGGTGAGGTTGACTGGGTTGAGCTAAAGCGCATCCTCGATCATTCCTTCCGTGATGGTAAGTGTCGCTGCACTCGTGATGAAATTTATTGGGTCGCCCCGGGGATTTCATCTTTCCTGCCCTTATCCTTGTCTTCTCGGTAGTTTTGTTTTTCGTGCACCCCAAAATGGTTCTTTGAAGGTCAAATTTAAAAGGCGAGATGCATTACAATGTGTTTCTTGCATGCATATAGTCTATGTTTGGTACTGGAATACATCAGTTCCTCTGTTAATGGGGAATTTAATGAAAATTTGTACATTCACACATCGAAAGCGTATAGTTGATTTTTTATAGTTAAATCGTTTCTCGTTAAACTAGGTCAATGTGTTAAATAGTTTATAGCCTTTGTATAGCAATTACATATTGTTTGGAAATAGTTTCAGACAATCAGCTAGACATAATTTCCATTTCTTCGATAAGCATTATATCTTGCCCTAGTTATCAACAGATTAATCGCATATTTATTGAAATTATTTTATTAATACAATCTCTCACAATATTAACCTACATTATTTGCATTCGTGGTTTTCGGTTTGGTAGTTGTTTGAAGGAAAAATCGTATGAATGATATATCTATTGGAATTGCCTTGTTAAACCATCTCGCATTACCGTCATGTATTACTTTTATTCGTTTAATTTTATTATTTTTTAATATTGAATCAATCAATCCTAACATAAGTGAGAGATAAACCGTATCACAATGGTAACAGCAACAAAAAAGAATATCCGTTTAGCAAATAGTCTATTTAACGAATAACAATTGGAATGCCCATGTAGTGGGGTTGATATTACAGAAAAAAAATCGAATTTAAATATGTATCCATTTCTCTATTGCAATTAGATATTATGCTGTAGGACTAATATTTACTAAAACTCTACATCTTTACGTAAAAAATTATCGTTTTATTTTATTATTTTACTTAATATCTCATTTCCGTAAAGGATTTATTCAACAAACGACTTCATTGCACTGGGTAGAGATTTCATTTCGTGGCGTTCTAATTGCATTGCGAATCGCAAAGAAATGTTTCCAGTGTTGAAAAGGGACACGACGAAAATGAATCGGTTGTCCGGCGGTTGTTGAAATAGCCCTTTAGCAAAATAAATGATTCCGTTCTCATTTAAAATAAGAGCCGTAAATCGAAATTTTAAATTCGTGTCCCAAAGCGTAATATTATGCTATTTTACTCTAATAATGGAGCTAAATTTTGGGGATAATTATTAGCAGCTTGTATTAATCCGTGGCAAATAATAATCCGTGGATTATTATTGTAAAATGGTTAAACTCTGTATCTGTGACTTTTTTGTAATTCGTTCGATTTATTCATGTATTGTAAAAACCTTAGTGTTATGTTCAAACTGACTCTGCTATACTGTATTTTCGTTAGTCTTACCTTCCTTCTATGGTTTGTGTTTGTTAGTATGTGGAGTAAGTGTTAATGACCGCTCTCAAATTACGACCTTCACAATCAACCATCGTTTATGAGATCTGTTATCAACGGTTTCTCATATTGTTTATGTTCTTTTCTTTTTCTTTCGTACTGTTTTCGTAATCGTATCATAATCACGTTCTCGTACCGTTTCTTTTCCCACCCCTTTTAAATTACCCTAACTGACTGACCGTTTGATTTAACATCCGACAACCATTAACACTATTCACCATTCAACTACTTCATCCATCGATTATCTGTTACTCGTGATGTGATTGTGTTGCACGCTGGGGAAAAAATAAAACTCCCTCACCTACGGCTACCCTACGATACATCGGTATCAACGGTCCTTGTGTGTGGTTTAATGGCACCAATCGTAAACCATCGGCACATAATAACGATGAATACCTACAACAACAATAAAAACCTATCGACGATGCGTACTGTGAACATTCTGCTGCTTTTTCAACCGGTGTGGGCACCACTCTAGATCTGCCGAAAACGTCCTCGCTGAACGGGATAAACCATCAGGCGTACGCATCGCAACAGAACGCCGAGGTCGGTAATGGGGCTGGTCCTGGTGGTATCGAGGATCTGCTGAGCATGCTGCTAAACATGTGCTGCAAGGGCATCCAGGGATCGGGCGATGGCGGTGGCAGCACACATCCTTCCGGACCGGCCAATCTGGAAAGTCAAATCGTACCGAACCAGCCGCTGCATGGTGAGAGTAAATGCATTTGTATACCTTTGATTTGTTTTTTTCTAAATGGGCACTGTGGCCCCTCCGCTTTATGAAGTGTTTGGATATGTTTTATTACATGATGATGAAGCAAGATGTGCTACTTAAGTGGAAGAGATACAGGGAAATTATTATTATTCCAAAAAAAATGAAAGGTCTAAACGAGCGCTTCCGTTTGCCTGTTATCTGCCAATGGTTTTTTTGCTTAGCGAATTTAAATTCTTTTTCATTGCCACCATGGACTATCAAACCTTCCAATTTAAGATGCGCCCCAAGCTAAGAGTTAATGGGCAGCAGGTTAAAGGTTATCATTACTTCAACCGCTTGCAATGCTTGTGTGCGCATTTCGAATAGTGTATTGGCACACAATAATTGCACCGAAGCTTCGGTTTTGATTTCACATTTCGGTTGCTACTAATCCATTTTGCTTTTTGTGTTGTATGTTCCGTTTACGATCGACTCGATGTTTCTATCTCTGTGATTTTTGCACTACAATGTTTGTTTTTGCTTCATTCACCAGGAAAGGTGTATCTGTTTTGTGTTTGCATTTGAATGTTTTGGGGTTTAGTTTTTTCTTCTTCGTAAATGTGATGCGAAACACTGCCAGGTGTATAGGGAGTATTTATTGTATAGTTTGATCTAATTATAGCTTACCCTAGGGCACGCAGCTTGGGTTGGAAAAAATGTTGGGATGGGTGTGGGAGTTACATTTTGCCGAATGCTTTATACGTTTAGTTGATTTTTTACGTTCGCAAGGGACTGTTGAATTTGCAAAGAAAAGATAAGGATAGAAAGAAGGTGAAGCAAAATTATCTCAAAATTGAGAATAACATGATAATCTGTTATTAAATGTTTAAATATAAAATATTATACAAGGGAGATTATTACGAACAAAATCAAATTAGTACATTCAATGCATCGATAAACTTTCTAAATATTTTACTAGTAACAAATAGCAGTGTGTGTAAAATAAGTGATTTCTATTTTAATCTCTAGTCGCTTTTTGCTCCTTTATCTTTATCGTTTATTAAAAAAAGCAAAAAAATTGAACGTGGTAACATACGTATATAAGACTGAAATTTACTAAAAATAAGTAGTACTATTTAATCTCGCCGGAAAGTACAAATACGGAATATGTTTCTAATATATTTTTTATTAATTTTCTACATTAATTTATTTGCTGGCAGCAAGATTTACTAATCATCATTAGAATTGCTAAGCCAAAAATGATTATTATGACATTTCTTGCCTAGTACTTCTATGTCACTTAATTTTGACAGTTCTCTCTTTCAAGTGGTACAAACGTCATTTAGCGTAA
Source organism: Anopheles funestus (assembly GCF_943734845.2). Classification (NCBI taxonomy): domain Eukaryota; kingdom Metazoa; phylum Arthropoda; class Insecta; order Diptera; family Culicidae; genus Anopheles; species Anopheles funestus. The sequence continues at coordinate 59,407,212 of NC_064599.1, forward strand.
CAGCAGTAAAAATTGTTTTGCTACTAAAAATACTATGACACGATCAAGTATATTTATAAATATTTCGCATAATTTCTTCTAATAATTATTAGTGCTTTAATAAAAACAGAAAAATAATTACCATTACCATCAACAGAGCAGATTTTACGATCTCCACAATTCAGTTGCACTACTGTTGACGTTAAGTATTAGATAATTATCTCTTATGTGTCAACTAAAACCCATGTATCTATCAACAAACTGTGTCTAAAAGGATGAAAAATTACGTTGACACTTCATAAGTCAACTAACAGCATGAAACAATTATTATACTTAAGCTTAAACAGTGCTTAAATGAGGTTTATACATGAGTTTATACATGGTTTATGGGTTATACATGGTACAGTTTATACATGGTTTATAAATGAGGTACAATTATGAGACAATCATCTTCCTGAAAGTTATTTTTCATGACTTTTCAGTAACTTGATGTAAGACAATAAAACACTTTTCTTATCTATTCGCTACCATTTAAACCCAAGGTACAGTTACGTGGAACATATTATTTGGGATTTCACAAGCCATTCGCAATCACTTCATTTTGTGTTGTTCTAATCGGTTCAGTGCTTCAAATCAAACCACTCTGTTTACCTTTCCACCCATTTATTATGCTATGGCGGTGTTCGGAATTTCCATCCAACGTTTCAGCGTGGGCATTATGTATGCTGTGAACGTTTGCTGAACAGAATGCGTTGCATTTTTGGCAGGTAAAAATAGGTTCGATGGTGCATTTTTATTTCGTTCCTTATTGTTAAGTTTGTCAAAGATGCTTATTGCTAAGTTAAAATTAAAGTGAAATTAAAAGCATTACATCAAATTGCATTAAACAAAATAAACATTAGGCTAGAACAACAACAAGCGCAAGCATCTTTAAATGAATGGTGGTTCTGAGCATGCTTGTTGGTTATGTTTGTAGGAAAGGAAAAATGTGATTTTCCCTACATTATGTTTATATTCCTAGTTTTTTTTTTGTTAAATTGTACTGACTATTTTCCATTGTACTGTTCACCACCCTTTAGAAGAAGATTCCCCTAAGTAAAAATTATGTTTGATTAATGTTCTTCTAGCCATCTACAGGTATCTGCAGCACATTGTGTAGAGCTATGTATCTAGCGACCATATTGCAACGAGCGTCCAATATTCTTTGCTGCTCATCTCCAAGCGTGATCAATCCTTTAGTTGTTTCCAACCTTACCTTGTAGTTTCAATGGGTTTTTGTATGCTCTTGAGTAAACAATACTAATCTGATGTTTTATGTTTCTTTCTTTCTTGCACACACACACACACATACAGACAACATCTCCTCGGAGGGTTTCTCGAAGGACGTCTGCCGTGCGATGGTAGCGATGTTGGATGTGGATCATACCGGCAAACTTGGCTTCGACGAGTTCCAGCAGCTGCTGACCGACATCGCTAAATGGAAGGCCGTATTTAAGCTGTACGATACGGAGGGTTCCGGTCGGCTGAGTGCGTTCCAGCTACGCGAAGCCCTCAATTCTGCCGGTTACCATCTGAACAACCGTATCCTGAACGCGCTGGTACATCGGTACGGTTCGCGCAGCGGTTCGATACCGTTCGATGATTTTATCATGTGTGCCGTCAAGATTAAAACAATGATCGGTAAGTGATTGAGTTGTGATTTTTTGCTATGTTTAAAAGGGCGTCCTAAGCTGACACATAACATTCCTTCTTACGCACAGAAATCTTCCGCGAGCGCGACACTGACGGTTCGAATCAGGCCACGTTCAGCATGGACGAATGGGTTGAAAAGACGCTTTACTCTTAAAGCTGATCGCCTGATATATGGTCACCCATTCATACACCATTCATCACTCCTGTGTTGCATTTTTCTGTACACTCTCGAAAGCGCTTTCCACCGTTTGCTGGAAAACCGTTTACAACTTTACAACACAAACGACATTGTTTGATTCAGGGCAGCTATCTACTGCAAACGTTGTGCATAAGTTAATATTTTATTTTACATTCAATTTCGGCAATATTGGCACAAAATGTTACAAATTCAAAAAAAGGTTAGTTTAAAACTAACGTGTACGAAACTTACTTATTCTAAACGTTTCCTTCCCACACGCGTAAAAGGTCCACGAAAATTCCTCTTTAAAACATAGGACCTTTTACAAGAGAAACAAAATCACGTGTCTAACACAATCCCAATTCGGTACCGCGGACGCACACGTTTACGCTTGTACACTTCTACTCCGTGTCGTCGTTGTATTGTTGGTTAGCATCAACGCGCCATCATCGTTCTATACTAAGTACGCTAAGTATAATGAGGGCGGGGGCGAAAATGGAACAAATTTTAAATCTTAAATCCGCCCTAGGCGCTTTTGGTATTCATGTTATGCGCCGTTAAATTGTTTGTTTTATCTTTTTCTTTTCAAATTTTGTTAAAATAAAGTATTTATGAATTACTTTAAATGTGATAAGTTAGCGAAATGTTTATTTATTATTGGTGACAAACAAAGTACTAGGCGCCTCCATACACTTTGACACATATCCGATTTGACAAGATGAGAAAATGGGAGGATGAAATAAGTTAAATTAAAGATACTACTTTACACGACTATTGCCAGTCCAGACTATTGTATGTTATGATATTCAATCGAAAAGCAAACGGATTCACCACCGTACAGATGTAAAATAATGTAATGTGTTCGTTCGGAGTATGTTTACCACCCTGTGTCGACGGAACACATTAATCTCTAAAGATGTAGAATATTTTTGAATTAGGCAAAAACAAAAACACCCCACATTCTGCTTCCTCACATGTCACAATTGTCTAAACGAAGCAAATTTATCGTTCTGCACTGTGGCCCTTTTTAAAATAATTCTTCCATTGACACATCCATCTGGCGGTAGCGCTGACTGCGCTGATCTGGCTGCATGGGGATTACGCTATTTTTAAACCGACCAATGTACATCGGTTGTTTCAGTTTTGCAAACAGATGTTTTTTCCTCTCATCCGCGTTGTACATGTATGGGACATCATATTTAGCTAAGTAAAACTACGACCAACCGCAATGTACGCCCCAGGGTAGGTTCAAGGTGTAATTTGGTTGAATCGTGAAGTTGGCATTGGAATTGGCAAATTGTGCTCCACAGTGAATTGAATTTAATTCAGTTCGGAGATAAGAAATAGATAAGGTTCACACTAATGTGTGAACTTATTAATTGTGCTAAGTTTGCGATTAGTAATTGGCTTACAAACAAATGGATAAGGTAGATTACTGATACGATAACAAACTTACCATCATTTTAGGTTATCATAAAATCTATAACATGTTTTTCAATTAAGCACTTTCTGTTTTTTATCATTTAATCCGAAAGCTAATTTATCGGTGTGATCTAGCGCAATCAGCGCTGCTTGCTGATGGTGCAACCTTCATGATGATCGAAAAATTAACTTCTTTTTTATGGAGTCTGTACGCTTTTTTGCCGGTGTGAAACGATTGGTAGTTATCGATCGATTTATCGATAAAAATTTCATCACCTCACTGTGAAACCTTGATTTTTGACACACAACACCATAGCAAAATAAAAACAAAAAAAAACATGTCCAAGGTTACGAGCCGTAGAGGGCCATATGGTTGGAGAAAAACACAAAGTTCAACTGAGGTGTTTGACCTTCAAACCCAAATCACGCTGCTGGCAGATTTCCTTCGGTTCGAGTTCTCCCTTCGCGTAAAGATAAAGCCAAATGTCTGGTTAGCGTTTTCTGGATACCCGGGGGAAAGACTTTAACATGTGTTCCATCCAAGCTCTAGTGTTTTTGGATTCTGTAGGAATCAACAAAACAAAAATATCATTATGTGTTTCTGGTGTGACGCTAGTTTAAATATAGTGTACATGACGACTCACCATGAGGGACTCGCCTTTTACGACGATTGATAATTTTACTTCCTGTTATTTTCTCTCTTTTTTTTCAAGAGATGGGAAAGTGATGCCAGATGAGTTAGATCCGCTTCCATTTTTGCTTTATTTTCATTTCTAGAATAAGAAACCATAACCCTTTTACGCGTTCGTTAGTACTGAAAGCCGATCAGGGTGTGGTGTACAAACTTCAAAGTGAACATTTGATTGCCAGACCAATGCAGTGAGTTTGTGAAAATTGGCAAACATTCTTACGCTACAAAGCATGTCGCGAAAAAACCCATAATACATGAAAGGGGAGACACTTTTCTTCGCATATTTGTGGTGGTAAAATAACGAAACTAAAAACGACATCGTACAATGTCGTACGGATGGCGTTGTGTTGCATAGAAAGCGTTTTCATTTTGAAAATTCCCTTCTCCCATCCCCGAAAACGTCGCCTCCCCCATCTGGGCGCCAAGAAAGCCGAGCCCTACCGGTAACAAATGGCGCCCGTGAACTTGAGAGATGGCGCTGGGTGAAACAGAAGGTCGAAAGCGATAAAAAGAGAATAGGGACGGAATTTATGACAGTCGCATGTCGCCGGAATCGTGGGATTAGTGTATTGGTGTGCCTTTAGGGAGGAAATCATCTACAGCGGAAAAAGGTAACTATTTCATTTAGTTGAATAGTGTGCAATGTTTATCAATTTTATTTTATTTACTTACGCATTTAGAACTAATACTATCTTTTCATAATTATTTTTCTTTTTTATAAGATAGGTTGTTGGAATAGTTTTTTTTTCTACGGTTTTGAAATATTTTTTGTGATTTAAAAAACTTTTTCCATGTTATATATTTGATAACTATTTCCATTATATTTCGTATTTTGTTATTCTTTTCTTTTGTATCAGCAATTATATTATAATATATTAATTATATTATATTTTTATATTATATTATTTATGTTGTAATATTTCCTTTGATTATGCTTTTTTATTATTATTTTTTATTATTTTGTTTTAAAGGTCAGAGTTCCTAACAATAAGATAATTTAATAGTTCTTTTTCGTTCTTTATATTTCGTTTTCTTCATCAAAGTAATCTTTGCGTTTCAAAAATAATAATCTCATTACTTTCCAACTTCACATTTTTAGTAGTAATCAACCATTTAGGATGGTAAATAATAGCAACGATCTCTTTCAATCAGCCTATACGGGAGAGCTTGTAATCTGTACTCATTTCACGTTTGATGAGACGGGCCGGCATTGCTTCTAATCTGCACCGTTCTCCATTCATCGCGGATAGAACGTTCCCTGCAAAAGGTACTCCCCAAGAGAACCCACCGAATCCGGAACGGCAGAGATTACGAATAATACGTAAATTTTTCCGCACTCGCTCGCACGCTCGCACGCGAATAAAGAAGCAACGCGAAAGGACAACAGTGAACCCACGAACACGAACCGCAAAGACGCGAAGCACACAAACACCGATTCCGAACGCTTAAAAGTTTGCGCACGCAATCGAACCGGGCAACCGGCTCCAATTCAGTTCGCAAACGTACGCCGGTTCGGGCGGATTGTGGTTGTAAACGGTTGCCGTTTTGCCAAACACGGTACCGTGCGAAGATCAGTCGATCGGTAGAAGGGTTGCTGGTTAGAAAAAAAAACGAGCTTTACTCTAAACGCATCCATAATGCCGGTCATAACGAGAAGCGGTCGGCCGAACGAGGAGCTGCTGAAGGCAACGCGTGGCACTAACGTAATGTACGCAAGTGGTCCAACGACGACAAGCAGCAGCATCACGACGACAATGATCAAACCGACGCTACATCAATCCCGAACGCGCTTCCTACCGATCGAGTTCGATCGTAATGGCGTAAGTGAATGTGCTTGGAGCAATATTCCTGTCAACGATCCTGTCTCAACGGCGTGTCAGAGTGAGGTCCCAAGGAGTGGTGCATGTGTTCCTTATGCAATTTAGGTGAAGCGAAAAAGAAAACAAAACCCCTTGGTGTCGCATGTTTTATGAGGTTAGCGAAGAGATTATACTGTGCGGTTTAATTTAAATTTAGCCTACTCTAAACGATGAAGCACAATTCGCGGTGCGATTTATTCTCGTAGTGGCAAGCCGATGGAACACGCTGCAAGTAAAGCAAACCAGTGCAGGTTCGTTGTGGATATTCATCACTGAAACGTCCTCAGTACGCGACCGCGATAGTACGTGAAACATTCACTCCATCGTACAATCGCAGTGCATCTTGTTTTTGTTTTTGCGGATAGTGCGTTAGTTTGTTTCGACCTTCATGCTCTAACCAACAAACCATGACCGGCAGGAAGTGAACGAACCGGCGTACAAGACCATGTAGCATCCGAACTCGATGCTATCGGCGATAAAAAAACCACTTCGTGAGAAGCATGCGGGTACCTCCAAAATGTTTATTCATCCAATTCGCTTGCTATCTACTGTACCCATTTGCTGGGCCAAAATGTTGTGGTTCTTTATCGTACATGCTAACTGCTCCTTCCAGGTTCCAGAGCACCGTTCTAATTGGACCCACCGAAAAAAAATGAAACCGGTTTTTGTTTTGGTTTTCGGTTATTGCGACCTTCCGCGTGTTTGTGCTTAAGAATGGTTGCATATAACCGAGGCCGAGGATGTGAAGTACCATGGACATGCTTTGTGTTGTTGTATGTTCATTTAACTTATCTTCTTGTGATGATTTCCCAACAAGAAGTTGTGATTTATACACCTTTGGAGTTATGTTGCGTTTTTTATATTTGTTTTTCGGTTTGAGTATTTTTGAGGGTTTTCATAATGATATTTTTATATGGTTCATTTCAATGACACTTAATTTTTGACAGCTCTAGGTCTAAGTAGTACAAATTGTAAATACGTTTTTAAAATCGCTTCGGCTAAAACATTTTTTGAAGAAGTTTTTTAGCAAACAAAACATTACTTCCTATCTGCTTTTGGTTTGTCGCATGGCACATTCATTAATTCGTTCGATTTGTCGCACCTCAGGTTCGCGTAATGATGTTAATCAAGTTGTCACACCCGATAGTCAATAGCAGTATGCGTAGTTGCCGTATAACAGTAGGACACTTTGTTTATTTATGCAATTAAACATTCGTCACGGCCATGTGTTGGTGGGTGAACGTAGCTCTGAATCAACGCTTCGATGGGAATTTCAATGTCGTTTGATTTTCCCTACTTGTCGGATATTCATTGATGTTAGTTGGATTTTAATCGTGTTTAGTTCTACATAGTAATTACATGGAATGTTTTTTTTTGCGAAATACCAGTGGAACATTGAGTCACAATCTGTCTGATGGGGTTTGAACATCGGTTAACGGTTTATTAAACAAAGCAACAAAGAACCAACAAATGCTTTATTGGACATAATGCAATATTTTCCCTTTACCAGCGGAACTAATCGATGGACGCTAAAGGCTTTGCTGTGTCTTTTTTGTTTCCTCGTTCGAACAGAGATAACATGGAGCAACAGGTTGGTTGCGTGGCTTATCGGAAAAGATATGAAACTAACTTTGATAATGCTGACATCTGTTTCGATTTGAATGTAGCCAGCATGGCTCCGGTCACAGACCGATCGATATTTTCCGGCACGGCTTAGATTGCTCTTGATTGGGCAACTTCATAGCTGGTGAGCGTGCGGTAATGGTTTTCTCGAATTTTTTGGCCACTAAGTGATATTACAAAGAAGCACTCCCACTTGCTCTGTCTCACCGGCAGCGATATAATTTGATGTCTCGACCAATAGCCGGCAACTTATTTATGGCCGGCTTGAGTTTGGATGAAATGCTGGATCATAATGCTATTAGATGATTCAAAGGTGTATGTTTTTTTTCTGTAAGCCAATTGGCGACAATGACCACAGACAACAATGAATGAGTTCCTTTTTTCGTGCTTGAAGGACGCTGTAATTCTCTGTCTGCAACTTTCGTAGACTTGTCCAGAACACAAAGGGATAAATATCGGTTGTAATATGAAAAAAAAACTAATCTTTTGTGACCTTTGTTCAGGAGCACTTCATTGAGCATTTGGTTTTTAAACTGTACGGGTTGCTATCTTTTTTACCACAGCTATAAACTACCTTTCCCTTATTCAATCTCTTCTTAGGTTTCATTATCCAGTCCTTTAACGCAAACAATGATGCTAAAGTTTTGCGAGAACTTTCCTCATGAAACAAATACATTTAAAAAAATCATAAATGCAGGTCATGAATTAATGGATCAAACCAAACATATTTTTTAGTAAAAGCCTTGAAAATAAATAAATCCAATAAGTGTGTCACTACTGCATATAGTGTCGCATATTCATATCGAACCCATGCTGCTTAATAGCTAGACATTTAAAATGGCTTTGTTCCATTAACGGGGATCGGTAGTGTCATGTGGAGAGATTTGATTTTCGTTTTTACTAAACTAGACACATGAACTAAACACATGAAAAAGTAAGGATTTTTTCTCGTATGTCAGTAGTTAGTAATTTAACTATAACAACATGATGAATAAGTAGTAGATTCCACAAAAATATTCCACGTAAATTACCCTTGAAGAGTTCTACAAACTAGGAGCGTTTTATATCAACTTAAATATGCAAAACCCCTAAACATCGCTGGATAGAAAAGCTTCTCCACAGAGTGTTAAATAGTGCCCGTAAAAGAATAAATCGCCAAACGCTTGCAAATATTGGCCGGTTGGCGTTTAATGTAATTAATTTTAACATTGAGCGTCGTCACGCAAAACATAACTGGCCACTCCTCAAACTCTGACACGAGGAATGAGACTCTCGGATGTTACTGTTCAAAGGTTTAACCTCTGGGTACAATTATCACCACCTCGCTTCAGGGTTATTAACGTCTTCGTCTATTTTCTAGCGCGCTTACCCGAAACCTGATCCGCAGCGACCGGCATACGTCCAGGACTACTACAAACTGCGTACCGACTGTCTGCGGACGGGCACACTGTTCGAAGATGCCGAATTTCCTGCCGATGATTCTTCGCTACACTATTCGTCCATTTCGGGCCGTCCGTCCCAGTACAAGTGGTTGCGACCGCACGAAATCAGCCCGGACGCGGTGTTTGATGCCGATGGGTTCTCCCGGTTTGACATCCAACAGGGACTGTTGGGTGATTGCTGGCTGTTGGCGGCAGCGGCAAATCTTACCACCTTCCCGGTACTCTTTAGCCGTGTCGTTCCGGACGACAATGATCGCATACAGGGTGGCCGCAAGGGGGTAGATTATGCCGGTATCTTTCACTTTCGCTTCTGGCGATTCGGCCAATGGTACGATGTGGTAGTTGACGATCGACTTCCGACATTGCGCGGTCAGCTCGTGTACATCAAGTCATCCACGAAGCATGAGTTCTGGAGTGCTCTGCTGGAGAAAGCGTACGCAAAACTGTTCGGCTCGTACGAAGCACTGTCGGGAGGATCCGCTAGTGAGGCGATGGAAGACTTTACCGGTGGACTTACTGAGGGTTACGAGATGAAGGACGCTCCGGACACGCTGTTCGAGATGATCGAGAAAGGCTGCAATAACTATGCAATGTTTGCGTGCAGCATTGAGGCTGGTGCAGGCGAGATGGAACAGGTCACATCACAGGGTCTCGTGAAGGGACACGCGTACTCCATCACCAAGGCACAAGCCGTCGATATCGAGACGCCCAGAGTGAAGGGCAAAATTCAGCTAGTTCGTTTACGAAATCCGTGGGGTAACGAGAACGAATGGAACGGAGCATGGAGTGACAAGTCGCCGGAGTGGCGTTTCATTACCGAGGACACGAAGCGTTCGATTGGGTTAACGTTTGAGGTGGACGGCGAGTTTTGGATGTCTTTCCCAGACTTTCGCAAATACTTTGATCGTATCGAAATGTGTCACCTTAGCCCTGATTGTCCTATCGCACTGCAGGAGAGCCGTTTTGCCTGGCGTCAGTCCGCGTTCGAAGGCGAATGGGTGTTGGGTAGTACGGCTGGCGGATGTCGCAACTTTCTGGACACCTTCGTGCATAATCCGCAGTACGTGATCCGACTGGACGATCCCGATGCGGATGATGACGAGAAGCTGTGCACAATGATCGTGTCCCTCATCCAGAAGAATCGAAGATCTAAACGTAACAAAGGCATCACGTGTCTCACGATCGGTTTTGCGATCTATCGAGTGGAGCCGAACGATCTACAGCGAAAACCACTGTCTCGTGAGTTTTTTACGGGTCATCTGTCGGTGGCTAAGTCCACGTTCATCAATCTGCGTGAGGTGACGTGCCGATTTAGACTACCGCCTGCATCGTACGTCATCATACCGTCAACGTTTGACCCGAACGAGGAAGGCGAGTTTATGATCCGGGTGTTCTCCGAATGTCCTAGCAACATGCAGGAGAATGACAGCGCAATTGGCATTGGTACACCGCCGGTAAGTATTTTGGGAAGCATGTTGTCCAAATTATAGACGAATAGTTTGTGGAATGAGAAATGTACTTTATACAGCACGTTGCACGTAGAAAAACATGTTTGTAGGATGTAGTTTTAGAGTTCATGAGCAGGATAATGAAAACCTTGAAACATTTTCCCGTCACACGTATTTCTCTTCAAGTCAGCAACCTCGTAGGAACATAATTGTTCTTTAATAGCAATGTCAAGATTTTCCAATTGTTAGAATTCGTAAAAACACTCGTTCATAGCATCGGACAGAGAAAAAATCATGACTCTTGTAAATAACATTACTTCCCCTAAGGGTTCACCAACTAAACCATCTGTCGGAGTTGGGTCGCCTACAAAACCATCCTCAAAAGTAAGTGTTCGTTGTATGCAAATATGTCTTCACTCTTAATTGCTTTCTATTTGCACCTTCGATTGTGTATTGGCATGTTGTCCATCGACTAATTGGTGTACTGTGTGTTTTAGGAGACGGATCTTGGAGTGACCGACGCACAGAGAGCTACCATGGAGCGGCTATTCATAGAGGTGGCCGGAACGGACGGTGAGGTAGATTGGATGGAACTTAAACTGGTGCTGGATCGTTGTTTCCGTGAGGATATCGCTAAAGCTTCGCGAGGTATCTCCCAAACCTACCAAACGCGTGCCACTCCGATAGAGAAGCGATCCGTACCGACGACGGCCACTGCACCAGGGACAGGACTGGAAAGAAGTATCTGCGGTGTATGGACCATGTTGCAGCAACTATTTCGTGATGTTGCTGGTGGAGATAACAATCCAGTACGTCAAGCGAATGGAACTGCAGCCAGCGCCGGTGAGCAGACGGAACTTATTCAAAGTGAAAATGTCTCCCAAGTGCATGGTAAGTTAAGGTGAAATGTGTGATTGTAAAAAAGCAGCATCTACAGACTTCTTTTTTCCTTGTTGTTCTAGCGGATCCAACTAATCCGGGCTTTTCGAAGGATGCTTGCCGCTCGATGGTTGCCATGCTGGATGAGGATGGTTCGGGGAAGCTTGGTTTGATGGAGTTCCAGAAATTGCTGGCCGATATCGCACGTTGGAAGGGTGTATTTAAACAGTACGACAATGACCAGAGCGGACGGATCAGTCCGTTCGAGCTGCGGGCTGCCCTTCAGTCGGCCGGTTACACACTGAACAATCACATCATTAACATGCTGATGCATCGGTACGGTTCGAAGGAGGGCGAAATATGGTTCGATGACTTTATTACCTGTGCCGTAAAGATCCGTACCATGTTCGGTAGGTTGTGGCGGGTGGAACACAAACAAAGGCAAACATGAAACAGTCAACTCATTTAAGCTTCTGTTTCTTACTCACAGATATCTTCAAAGCGCGCGATCTAAGCAATCGAAACGAAGCACGGTTTACGCTGGAGGAATGGATCACGAAAACGATCTACTCGTGAGCACTCCGGAAGCATGTTACTCTCACATATGGACCAGTAATGGTGGCGGTTAGGTGGCTTGGGCAAAGCGTAACCACCTTACCTCACACACATCAAAAGGTAATAATTCGAATTTCTTTTACAAATACTGTTTGCTAAATGTTTCTGACTATCTGTGTTCGGTGTATTTAAATACACATTACAAATAATGAAGAGTTTCATCTAAAAGATGACGTATACAACCTACCAATGTTGAAGGATCTTTAATTGACCACAGAAAGAACAGGAGGGTTTAGTCGGCTGTGTATTATAGTTTATTCGTTTTGGTTATGAATAAGATTGCAAAAGCATACGATTAAGTCATGTTTACTGGAATAAGTCTACATAGTTTTAAATGCATTTTATGGCGTTTTTCGTTGGGGTTTCGTTACACGCTGCGATGTGGAAGTTTAAGCTGTCTCCTGATGTAAGACATCTAAAAATAGGAAAACAGATAGAATTATAATTATTGTACTCTCTGTGCATTATACTGAAGCGGCTTCATACCGATCGCATGCCGACATTCGGCTGCACACAGCACATAATCGATCAGCTCTATCTGTGATCGGTTTAAGTCCACAACCATCCGCAACAGCTTGCACAGGATACGATTGTTTATGTTGAAACCCGAGGATCGCAAAGCTTGGCGCAACTCCCGGCGGTCCAGCGTACCGCTACCATCCGTATCGTACAACCGGAACACCGTTTCCCACTGATAAACGTCACGCACAATCGTACGAAACTGTTCGTACCCGATCGTATCCTGCCCGTCAGCAACACGGCCTAACAGAAGCTTAACAATCCGTTCTAACTCTTGCCGATGAATTGGTTGTTCCTCGGTGCAATAATGACGGGTTTTGCGTGAATTCGATCGCATCCAGAAGCATGCACACAGCTGCATAACACAGGAGTAGAATTTTCGCAACGGGGAAGAACCGGTCCGTTTCACTTCCACCCTTGGTAGCTGATTTGAAGTGGAGATCTGCCGGAAAAATTGCTCCCATAGAATTTCTTGCAAATAGTTCGTTTCCAGCTGTTGGTAAGCGTTAGCCCGATTGTAGAATGCGTTCGCAAGCAAAGCCCAACGTGGTGTGTCGAAAAATTTGCCCTGCTCAGTGACCCGATCGTCGAGTGTGCCGAAGCACAGAATGGCGTCGTTCTCGCACAGAGTGTTACCTCGTGCGGTGAAGATACGCAACAAATAATCACCTTCTTCTCCCGGTTCGAATGTAGAAGGAATGACAAGATACAGTCCGGCATCGAGTGTTAACCGGCAGCTTATCTCCCGCGCATTAATAAAGATCGATCCACCGACGATAGCGTGATCGTGCTGCTGGAAGAACGTCTTCGGGACGGGTTTCTGGCGCAAATCTTCACTCGTCACCTTGTACACGATGAAGCCGATCGTAAGGCTTGGTAGTGCGTCCGCTCGGCGATACTTTTGCATCAGCGCAATAACGACACCGGAAGCGGCTGTACCGTCCTGCACGTGCACCGTATACTGTGGGTTGATTGAAAACGTATCGAGAAACGACACATTGCCACCGGCAGTTGTATCACGTATCCATTGACCGTCCAGTGCGCTCAGTTCCCAGCGGTAATGCTTTGAAGTCCGTTCGCCCATGTCTTCATCAACGCTGTGCTGTTCCGGCGAAAGATGACAAACCTCTAGTCGATCGAATTGTTTCATAAAGTCGTTCAGCTCGATCCAGAACTCGCCATCATTTTCAAGCGTTAATCCAATTTGCTTCCTTTCGCCCGAACTGAGAGCTTTCCATTCGCGTGACTTATCACTCCATCTTCCGTTCCATTCCACACCGGTTCCCCAGGGGTTGCGTACCCGCAGCAATCGGATATGATCGGCATCACTCACCAAACCCACGATCGTGTGCACCTTTGTGATGGAGTACGAATGTCCACGGAGCAGGCCCTCCTTGGTAGCAACGTTTTCTCCCGTTGGGTCACTCTGAAAGGAAGGAAATGTCTCGTTAGTTGCAGCAGTGCTTCACCAGAGCTGGTGATCTAACCTTCAAGTTGCAAGCAAACAAAGATCCCATCTCGGATCCACTTCTCAGTATATCCCACAGCTGTTCCTCCCTGCCAACCATCTTCTTGGGCTGATAAAATTCGGTTAACCCTCCGGTAAGATCCTGCATAGCTTCCCGTGCCGTGCCACCATCGAGCGCTCCATACGAACCGTAAAATTTCGCGTACGCCTTCTCCAGCAAGGCGCTCCAGAACTCGTCCCCGTTGGCAGACCTACCAAACAGAAGCTTACCGTTGGTGTCTGTTGGCAGCCGATCGTCGATCACGACATCCACCCACTGACCAAACTCCCAAAAGCGAAAATGGAAAATGCCAGCGTACTGCTCAGCGGAAAAGCTGTTGTCCACCGGTAGTACACGCTTGAACAGCCACGGATGGGCGGTCAGGTTGGCAGCAGCAGTAAGCAACCAGCAATCGTTCAGCGCACCCTGGCAGATGTCCAGCCGGGATGCTCCGTCAACGAAGAATCGAGCAGTGGGAGAAATTTCCTTCGGCCGTTTCCACCGAACGGCTGAGATTCGGGGCATCGCAATGGAAGCGTCCGAAGCGGGGAACTCGGGATCTTCGAAAAGTTGCCGCTGGGTGAGACATTTTTGTTGCAACGTGTAGAAGCTTTGGTGATTGCTGGCGGTATCGTATCTAGGCTGGAAAGTATTGAGAAACAGTTTTAATGATCGTGGAATGTGATAAAGAATGGAGAAAAAGATGCCATTGTATCGCACGTGAGGGAGACACGTGTTTGCACAAGTGTTTGATTGTAGCTGACTGTAATTCCGATTAGTCTTAGTAGTTAAATCCAATGTAGAAAATTCAGTACTTCAATTGGGAAGATTCGAATAGTCCAAATAATTCAAAGCAGCTGTAAATGAGATCATTAAGCCTTATCGTTCCGTACTTTATCGTCGGTTTGTTTGTTGGATACTTTTATAGCTTTAGATGAAGCAATAATTTTAAAATTTAAATTTAAAACAAAATTCTAAAATGAACTAGCATGCATTGGGCTGAGTCTTAGATTAGAGTACATAAAAATCTCGCTCATGACTAACGCTACAAATCTCGTTTCAAGCAATGGCACATTAGCGAATTAAACAAATGTGTAAACATAACGAATCAGCCGCCAAATACTTATCAGCAAACACTCTTAGTGGTTCCATACGTTGTACAATGGATGGAGGAAAGCGATAAGGGCCAATTGCTATAACCCTGACCGAGCGAAACGTTAACCTTTGTGTAATGAAACATTTGTGACAAAATGGTTCCATCGATGCGTACTGGAAATTTTTTACAACTTTCTCCTTGGAATATTTTTGTTTTTCGCTTTTATTTACCATGACCCACATGGTAAGAAGGTTTTCCTCAAACAAATTTACCTCATCATTTTCAAATGTAACCGGTAAAAAGCGTGTTGACGATCGAGAACTAAGAAACACAGAACTTGAACTATTGAGTTGATCGTTCGGTGAAACTATGTCTGAACACTGTTTAACGGCCATTATTAACACTTGGTATAGTAGAATGGTTTTTTGTTATATTCACCACATAATGATACTGATCTTAACTGTAACCGTTTAACCTTAACCAATTCACAATTAATTGAAGACGGTTTCTGGGCTGGAAACGTATGGCAAGAACACTTCACTGTACGTCTACACTAGGGCTGTTGTCGTTGCGGTTTGATTCTAGCCAGCGAATGATTCGCACAACCCCGTATCGAGCATTCGCATATCGTCTTATCTCTTTAGCAGGAGAGGAGAACAAAACTAGTTCTCAACAGCAGTGAAGAATGTTGCTGTTTCGCCCCTATGGCAACAAGTTCTTGAATGTGTCACGTTTGGTGCGTGACAGGGTTTCACTTCCGGCGTACGCACACACTCTAGCCACAATCCACCGGGACTGGATCACCTTGGAGAAGCTACCGCAAAGCGACCTCCATCGATCATGATGAAAATGCAGGTGCAGTTACATCGGAAACACTGATACGGTGCACCATATGGATCGTACAACATCCGCTATATATTATTGCGCCTCCATTTACGGTGAACATCCACTCGATCTGGTAAGGCTTGAAAAAAAGGCTTTGGAACTAAACGATAGCAATCTGGCGTCCAACGTGTTTGATAGATACGAATTAAAGCCGTACAAACGAAGCGAACCGGCGTTCCGCGCAACGTAGAAAATGTTAACCGCGACCACGACCACGGTCAAACCGTATGCCCGTTACTCTGTTCGCTCGAGACCGTCAATATTTGCCGCGGCGTGTCGTTTTAAAATGCTAAAGAGAGAATCAATCCTTTTTACACGAGAGCAGAGAGTTTGCTTCCGAGAGTGGATGAAGCATACATATATTAGCGGGAAGTACCAAACGGGTGTTACACACCAACGCCATCTATCGCTGGGTACCTAGAGGTAGACGTGGCAAACAGATAAAAGAACGTTTTATTTAGTATTTATATCATATAACAATAATGATAGATTTTTATTACATTATACTTACGCAATTCGTGATCAGGTGATATTTTTAGAAGAAATAGAAAGTAAATAAAATATCAGGGGTGTAACTTGTAATTGTAATTACCCGCCAATTTAAATTATCGTCCCACATTCTCACGCTCATTCGGTTCATTAGGCACTTTGTATTGTCTCATCTCACCACTCCGAGAGAGACCAAGTGAGAATGATTATTTTGATTTCAGGTTTTACATTCTCTTTATTTCATAAACTAGAACATTTTTTGTAGATAATAACATTTCTAAAACGTTTTAAAAACTGTTCTCCTTCAACACTTAAAACAAAATTGCCAAAATTTGAAAAGGCTTTTCGCTCAATACACTGTAAAGTACGTCACATACGTTTTTTGACATTGACATTTGACAGCCGCTGTCACCGTACGCTACACCATGCTCTCTTTCGTACAGCGAGGCGCGAGCAGGCAAACACCATTCACTCGATAACGGTGAAAACAAAATGTCTACTTCTACCCAACGAGTGCAGTGAGACTTTTTCCGTGTCCACGGTGTAACACAGCGGCAGCTCGTGCGTAATTTTCACGATCCGCGTCGTACGGCGAATTTCCCAAGTGCACATTCACATACATCACTGCGCGATTACGCTGGGCCCGGGGGCCATCGCAACGGGTGCGTATTGGGTAAAGCAATATCGGTGGCTTTTCATCTCGAGCCCACAGTTCTCGCTCGCGGCTAGTGCTTTCTCGTTTTCGTGGATTGTTTGTGGCTGTGTTTCGCTCCATCTCGCGTGTTGGAGATTCGCACACCCATTCTCATCCGTCGTCCATTCATTTCCTTGGCGAGCCAAACGACGACGACGGGCTTTTCGGTTGTGTGTTGTTGGTTGCGCCCTCGTTTGTCGTTGATGTGGCGCTAGTGTGTGGTATTATTTTCAACCTCCTTTGGTTCGCTTATTGCGGGCAGTTAAGAAAAAAACAGATCTGATCGGGTTAGTTTGTGAAAATGGAAACGGTTCTGAAACGCAGCAAGACCCCAAGCGTTAGTTTGGAAGGCTGACAAACAAGGCAGGCTTGGAAAAACGTCCGCGCGTGTTGTACGCTTATGTGTACCTGTGTGTGTGTGTGTGTGTGTGCAAGCTGGTGCTCGAATTTGTGCGAAGGAATCAGGCCGAAACGTCGACGACGTTTTCTTTCACGGTGCCCATAAATGGAACCAAATGCCGCCACCGTTTTTCCTCGCGGATTTTCACCATTGAGTGATGAAGCTTGTTCGTTGTAGCAATTCTGACAGCTTTTCCCAATTTGCAAATGGGTGAACCAATCTTGGCAAACATGTATTTTGATAGGTAGTGAGTTTTTCCTAATTTACAGTGCCAAACGGCTAGGAAGATTTTTCGTCTTCTTGCAGCATTTTCACCCGTCCTCAGTCTCTGTTGCGCTTGAAGTTGCACACACATACAACGCTAGCGCTGTTACTCATAGTGCGGTGGTTGTACGTTGGAGCTGGTGAAAGGCAACGGCTCGTGCATATGTGTGTGTGTGTGTGCGTTGGAGCTGAAAATAAGAATAAGATCAGACCTCAGGTGAACGGGAAAAACAGAAAGAAAGAATAAACCCGAAGCGAAATGATGAAGAAGAAGAGTTTGCAATGGAAATGGTGTGTGCATCTCGCGTGATATTTCAATGTGTGTTCATGTGCGTGCGCGCGCGTGTGTGTGTAATATGGCTCCGTTTTAACAAATGAATGAAAAATATGAAACAAAAGCAGATGAAATTGAAATAGGCAGAAAAAAAACATCTCTTTTCTCTCTATCTCATCTCCTGTATGAGTGCGGTGTAAGTGTGACGTACGTGTGACGTGTGCAGAAAACAGGGGCTGGTAGAGTACCACAAAACCTAAATGTGTGCGAGAGATAGCAAATAAACGGGCGAGCGCGAGTGTGAGAGAGAGAACGAGAGAATGGATGAGAGCAAAAATGCAAAATCGATCTCGTTTCGAGCAAATTTGCTTGGAAAGTCACGGTTTTTGCTTGCAAGTGAAATGTAATCTGCTTCGCTGTGTGCGTCAATGTGTGCGTGTGTGCGATTGTGACAGCTCGTGCGTGAATAACGCGGCTTAGCGTTCTATTTTTCGCGTTCCTATTACTCACCAGCTAATAGGGGGATTATTGTTTCGAGTGTCTGCTTTGATTATTCGTCGATTTGTGAGGTATTTTTTTGTTGCTTTTTAAAGAACGGCGAAAAAAACATACATCACGCAACCACTGATGATGGCCGGGACAGTTGTGTCTGTTGTCACACCAACACACACACATGCGTGCACACGAAGTTAAAGGACGGACCTAGAGCTGAAGTCTAGCAAAGAGGCAAAGTAAAAATCTGAAGAACATTAAGAAGAAAAACCAGTATCTCCGGATGGGGTGTATAGAAAGGGTGTATACGAAAAAAAAACATCTCTTGAGGTTTGCGGTACATCTCTCTCTCTTTCTCGCTCTCTTCACGCTCATTTATGAAAGGAAGGAAAGTCATGGATGTGTGTGCATACGGCATAGTAACTTTACCCCCGGTCAACACGTCGCTTGTGTTGGTTTTTGTGCAGGATTCAACAGCATATGCTCTGCACATAGAACTGCGCACACACTCACACACACAATAGCATAGGTAGTGTTGGGCGGTGTGGTGGTAGCGGGAGGAGAATAAGAAAACATACGCATAATTTAGGTAATGTAGAGAATGAAAAAATGATGAAGCAGCATCTCCAATTGGAGAGGGTGCAGTGTTCAGCACACCTGTGAAAAGGCAAGAATAATTGCCGAGCAGCGAATTATCGTGAAAACATATTTTTTAATAAAAAAAAAATAGAATGACAGCAGAGAAACAATAACAACAAAAACGCAGTACTCGTGCTGATTTGACAGTTCCAAACTTTCTGTGCGCTGTGTCGTCATCGAAACGACAAATGTTTTTTTTTCTCGCTCCGTGTGAGTTTGCTCTTGTTCTCACTACGGATCGATAGAGGGCAGATAAGTTTGTTCCGATTTTATTTGTTTCCCTGCATAAGGAGAGACAAGAAAAACATTGTTTTTTGGAAAAAAGAGGACAAATTATTTATTTTCAATTTTGTTTTTGCAATTTTGGATATTGAACGATTAAAAGAAAAAAATGTTTGTTATTGTTTTTCGGTTTGACTGTCATTCGCCCATGCTGAGCTGAGTGCAATAATTAAGAAATTAAGGTTGCTCTTCATGTCTTGCTTTTTTTTTAAATGTTTTATCCCCTTTGTTGGATAGATATGTGTGAGTGTATACTGGCGCCGGGTTGCATTTCTTCTTGTTCAAGAAAATGTATATGAATCTGTGTGTGTGTGTGTGTATACAGAGTTGTACACAAAACGGTGTTGAAGGTGTGAAAAGAGGCCCTTAATAAAGATGTGCTTCAGCAAACATATAAAAAAGGCGTCTCGGATAGAATTAGGGAGTAACAGACATTGCTGTATGAGGGAGAAAACAGCAAAAAAAGGGAGTTCTAATATGAAGATCAATTTCGTCGAAACCCAGTACGTTGCAGCTGATGAATTAAACGAAACTCCGAATGCACTTCAACAAATTGAATTTACTACAATAAAACAAAAGTGTAAACTGTTCCAAAATACACAGACACGCAAACACGGGGTTGTGCGTTCGCGACTATGCAAAACAACACATTTTATGATTAGATTTCAATTGCATCTTTCCACCCTTCCATGCGACTTCATTCTTCATTCGCCTTACTTGCATTTGCGCTCGAAGAAGCTGATGCTGGGCGTCCTAATCTGGGTGTGGATGTATTCGTGCGCTTTTCGGTAGTGACTGGGTTCGGTTCAACTGTGAAAAAGCATCCCCAATCAGGTAGCAGCAGCAGCAGCAGGCCGTGAAAGCGAGGAAAGGTTTGCAAAAACAGTGCCTGCTGCAATCTGCGAGCAATAACAACGGGTGTGTTGTATGTTTGTGTACGTGTGTGCGTGTGAGACGTTATGATTTGACGTTTTCAGTGCGGCGAGTAAAATCTGCAATTCAAATGTACCCGAAGCGGGAGCAACAGATAGTTCACGAAAGTAGAGCCCCGTTTTCTGGAGCTTTACCGAGGATATTTACAGGTAACTATAAGTGCTTTAACATCTCTTATTTATATTTTTGGAAAGGTAACGTTGTTTGATTTGTAAGATGACAATTGCTTTGGAACACGTACAGCCAGGGTTTTAAAATGTCCTTGAAATTTAGTGGTAGTGTCATCAGTTTTCACATGACAAAACCTTTACCAAACCTCATTCTGCTCGTTTCTTCATAAACAAAAAAAGGAAAAGAAAGCTAAAATTGGCTCACCAAGACTTCTTGAAGTGAAAGTATCAAAACCGAAATCATTGTTATCTGTATTTTTTTGACTCAACGAATAGTTGAAGAAAAATTATTTTAATTTTACACATATTGGTTTAGTATTCTTATTATATTTTTTTATCTATAATTATCTCAAAATCTAACTTGTTTGATTGTGTAAAGTATAAAGTTTGTTGGTTAATTTTTCCTGGAAAAAAACCATTCTGTGTCACCAATGGGGAGTGACATTTTCCCATGAGATATATGGGTGGCTGCTTTTTTTTCAAGCGGAAAAAAGAGTTGTTGCGTGTGAAAATTAACGCATCGGGAGGGGGTTGCCACCTTCTAAAGTTGGAAGCAAATAGAAAAAGAGGTCACCAAAGCATATCACCTACGCCCACGCTTTCCCCCCTTCCATTTCGGAACATTTCCCAAATTCTCATCTCCGGATAATCTCCATGTGGGATTTCTCTTCCCACATGTGGCCACATGCCACTCGTTTTTTTTTCCTTCCTCTTCGTGTGGTCCAATGAGAGTTTGGCTGTGTGTAAAGGCGGTCAAACATTGGTCAACTCAGTCGGCGATGCGTTTCAAAGTCACTTCACCCATTTGGCCAATGTTTTTAATCGGCCCAAAAAAGGCAAAGGACTGAAGGTTCTGCTGCTTATTTATCTAGACAAAGAATGAGTTTTGAAAAAAGAAAATTATTTTTCATTATTGAACATATTTGTTGATTTTTTTTAGGTTTTTCTTTTTGTCCAATTTAAATGGCGCCATTGCTGTTGATGTGTTTATGTTAGTCTAATTGTGATTAAATAATTATTTCATGCAGAACTACGATGATAACCAAGACACTATACACAGATGGTGCTATTACATACAGCATTAATCGCTTTAATTTTCCCGGAACGCATTCGTCGCTGATAAGAGGCTGACAACTGAACCCGGAAATGGCATTACATTTTCTAACGAGTTTAAAATCTCTATAGATAACTCTTTTTAAATAAACAACAACAAAAACCCTTTAAAATTATGCTAGTAATCATTTTCAATATTTTGATAACGTAAATACATTGATGTTAAGAACTTTTTACACGAGCTCGTAAAAGTACTACGGACTTTTATGCTCCAAACTCAGCCAGCAGCAACAGCTGCTTAACTCCCCCTGAACAGATGGTGAGACCACAGGGCGTGCGTGTTACATCATCGGCCGTAGTAAATTCAACCGGCAGAACGTACGCGGAAAAATCTCGCACCGAAAATACGATTCGTCATCGGTCACACACGGTACGTCCCGACCTACATTCGAACCGATTCCGATTTGATTCCGCCTGTCGCAATTTTTGGTTGGTGGAAATGGTTTGTGCCTTCACCTCTGTTGGGATATCTTGGGTGGAAATTGTTTGCTCCACTCTCATATATTGGGATGTAAATTTTAGTGTTTTGATTTTATTAGTGAAGTAAAGATATTTGTTTATAAGAACAATTAAACAGTGATATTATAGAGGGAAAATGTTATTCAACGATAAGACAAAACGTTTTGAGCGGGAAAGCTACATGAAACAGTTACAAAAAAACTAGTTGAAACTACAGTAGAACGTCGATTTACCGGGGGGCGGATTAACCGTGCGCCGAAAATTGACAGCTATTGAGCGCCGATATTTGACAGCTGTACAGACGTTCTACTGTATCTTGCTATACCCAATTATTGTCTCATAATATTTATCTAAGTTTTTTCCCAAGACGCCATAAACTAGTGTATATACAGTGGTACGTAGATTATCCGTGCTCATCAGGACTCGACCCTGGCCGGAAAAGCGAATATCATAATATAATAGGCACAACTCTTTTTATTGATAAATATTAGTATTTAGTGTGCGGACTTTTTTCTTCTAAAGCAAGATGGTAATTTTCTTATTTTTACTTTGCAAAATAAATCTGTTCTATTTGGTCGAACTTGAGTCAATTATATCATTCCCTATTGAGGCTTTTATTTCTTGCCATCACCGGTTTGCAGTTAATATGTCAATTCACCTTTGGAACTGTCATTTCCGAGCTGCACGGATAATGGGACAGCCGGATAAAAAGGTACCCGGAAAATCGGCGCTCCACTGTACCTGATGTTTTAATCTTATCTTTTAAGTTGTAATTTTTCAAAAGTTGTTTTTTTTTCGAAGTTTCGAACTTCTTCCTTAACATAACATATGGTGTAAAAGCTCCCTATTACGTACGTCAATTTGCTCAGTTGTCAGTTCGTAAAATGGGAAAAGCTGTTTGATGTGGGGAAACAAATATTTAAACATTCTCATCAATCAATCCCCCACTAGAACCGTACGGTGGCTGCTGTTGCCGTAAAACGAAAGGAAGAGGACCAAGAAGAAAAATAAGAAGAAGAAGGGATGGGATGGGAAAAGGGCGAGCCCCTTGCCTTGGTGGCGTTCGGAGCAACAAGCGGTTACACTGCCGACAGCAGCAAGCACATTAACATCCGTCGTATTTGCTGTTGTTTTTTTTTACCTTTCCCAACTTTTCAAACGCAACCTATACGCACACAAACACACCAATGATTGTACTATGGTGTGGCCCTTCTTTATGCTGCTTCATGTCTTTTCAATTCTCTTACCCTATTACCCACCTATGCGTCTCTGTGTGTTTGTTTGTTAGATGGAGTACATTCGTTGTTGGATGTTTTTTCTCTCTCTTCTCTTTATTCTTGTGGGGTAATTTTCCCTTTTTTTCATTTTCACATATTTTACCCTCAAGAACTTCTCAAGATTCTTCCATAACTTCCTCGCTAACGTAAAAAAAACCCAATACTCACCAGAACCAGACGAATGTGAAGTGTGGTACGGGAGGTTGTGTTGCGCTTGATCGAATTGTACCGGGCGAATGAACTTTTTTTTCCTGTGTGTCTAATGCAAGCATAACCGCTTGATGTTCTTTTCCTCCCTTGCGAGTGTGTGTGTATGTGGAACGGACGCCACTCGCACACGTTTTCGACCATCTTCCGGTTCTATTGTGTCTGTTTTCGGAAAGTGGCGAACGGACGAATAGCGTTGAAAGGAAGACGTCTAACGGACCCCGACGTCGGCCGATGGTTATCAACGAAGACACATGAAAAAGCGTACAAAATCACCTCTTGAAAGAATGATAGATTGTTTAGCATAGAAACAGTGTTTAGCCCCTCAGTGGGGCCAGTGTGAGAAACCCGCCAACATTTGTGGCGTTTAGAAAACCAAATTGCTTTGTTTCGTTTCTGACTGGTTTTTTTTTCTTTCTTTTATTCGCCATTCGATTGCATATGTGCATAAACGTATGTTAAAGTTGCGATCCACTTGTTTTTCTGTTGTGCAAAGCTTCAAAAAGGTGGTGAACGGTTGCATTTACCGGTTGTTAGCATCCATTAGTACGATTCAATTTAAACACTTTTCTTCTTCAATTATAGTACAATTGAAGTAACATAAAATGTTTTACGATCAGACATTATTAAACAAATAACGGACTGATTTTAGAGATTTTTCATACGAGTTCCATACCAGCTGATGATGAATTTCGCTCGATATGTTGAAGATTTGTCCAAACTAAAGTCTCCCTGCGGGAGAAGAAATGTACATTGTTAGGTACCTCATGTCCTCTAGATATAGCTGATCTAACAGATATAATATCCTTTGGCTTCTGGAAATAGATCAGAGCCTCAAATGGACTCCTAGATCTAGCTGTCAGAGGTCTTGATGTGGCCTAAAAAGGGTTGCAGAAGTTGAGGATGAAGATCTCGAGCAAAGTAAAAGTTGAAGAAGTATCTGGACAAGTTGGACATTGTTATATAAAGGTACAGGTCAGGAATAAAGTTATCTTGTACCAAAGAGATAAGCATCCAGGACTCTCACACAATTTTCCTGAAGAAGGTCTTCCAGCAATTGTTTTTTTTCCAGGATAAAGGAATTGTTTTGTTTTCCTTCACGTTTCGCGAAGATTTGGGATAAGGACACAAAATGTCTTTTGTTAATTGCACACTTTTATCATAAAATATCACACAAAAGAGTTTGTGATCCTTGAAGCACACGGACCTAGTAAAATGCCAAGATCGTCGACCTTTCCAATTTCTCCTAAAACTGGTAGAATTCTGTTAAATTAAAATCCCAAACGTAGGATCTCTCCATTTTTTTTTTGAGGTTAAAACGAAGAGATCAAGTTTCCGACCAGACCATGAGAACGATACTAATCAATAAATCATGTACTCACAAAGATGATGCCACAGCATAAATCTCCATTTGGCAAATGGCTCAGATTTGTGATTAATTATGTCAAGTGCACACAGTGCACAAGCACGCAAAACTGTGAGTGGAAAACGACCTCGCACACTTCGGCAAATGAAAATATCGCTTGTGTGTCTGTGTGTGTCCTAGTCGTTAATTAGTCTTCTCTTTAACGCAATCCGATGATTATCCCATCGTCGTGCCTAGAGTGCTGTGCAATGTCGGCACTAATTTTTCCAAGCAAATTGAATAGATTCTATCACTGTGGTGTGCCGGCGATCCCATCCGGCGAGAGTGTGTTTGCTCGTTGAAATATCCCCGAAGATGTTGCCGATGGTTGCTCTCCAATTTTCTTCTACTAATCGTAGACGTTCTATTGCGCCACGCAATATGCAAACAAGAAGGGTAGTAATTTCCCATCCCCATTCGCGAGAGAGAGAGAGAGAGAGAGAGAGAGAGAGAGAGAGAAGTGAGAGCATAACATATTTTTTCCCTTTTGCAATGGCAGTCGTCGGTGCCGTGGCGATGCAACTCACCGTACAGAAGTAAGATTAGACCAACATCATCCTTTTTTTTTTGGTACGGCTTTGGCTTCTTCATTGGCGATGGGGCACTTGAGCTCTTCCGTGCTCGTCCTGGTTGATTGTGATTCGGTTTTGGTTCCGAAACCGGTCGCGCTTTCGTCCATGTTTCTACACTTTGGCTGCAAGGGTGGGTGTATTGTTTTCCACCACCCATCCACATCTGGGTGTGAGGTTTATTTTACGACGCTATTTTCTCCTTTGACGTCAGCGGAAAACTCACGGGTTTCATGCTCATGCTTACAATCAACCCTGCTGTTTCTATCTGTGTGTGGGTGGGGTGGTATAAGGGGTGTGATTGGGGATGTGTGGAGGATGTGCTCCTGCTATTTACGAAAACGCACGTGAGAACGAGAGCACACCGGCGAGGAAGCTCATGAAAAAAGTGCAAACTCTGAGCAAACGTGGCATATGGAGAGCGTTTTGATGCGTTTCCACTTTTTTTTCTATGTGCGAATCAAACGATCAACGTTAACTTTATTGTTGAAAATAGTACTATCTCTATTCCTGGCCCTGAAAATTTTTCCTTCCTGTCACACTGAGCACACGGACTATGTTTGCTTGTGGGTGGATGAGTTTTCAACCCAAGAGCGTAGCGGCGTTTGCTTTGCTTCGCAAAAATTCGCTGCAGCAAGTAAGCTTTTTTGTCCCGAACAAGTGCCATTCGATTGGTCGTGCGCGAGAAGATGCTACCGCACATGACGTCAAATGTGATGTGTTTGGTTAGACGAGGGAAGCATCCACACCACACACCCTCTCTACATGTTACCACACCCTCATTGGCGTCTGGTGGCGCTTCACCTGCCGAGAGCCAGCCAATCGGAAATGTCAGGTGGTTTTTTGTTTTGTTTTTAGCTTTTGGCAAAGTAAGTAGCGGCATTTGCAACATTTTATCATTTAGGTTACAACGAAATTATGAACATCAATTAGCCGGCCAGACAAAAACAAAGACGTAGCAAAGTGTGGTGACGATTATAATTTTAACAAAAGCAATTGATGATATTGTTTGAAGCATCTTAATTGTCGCCTTTGTCAGTAGTACTGGTGGTCTATTACTGAATCTTTTCCCTTAAAAATGAACAAAAGTTTTTTTTCAAAATAATTTTAATTTTTACATGTTTTATTGATTGTTTTCTTTTGCCATTACAGTAAGCTGATTTATGATTTTATTTGAACATTTAATTTTTTTTATTTAAACAGAAAACAGATTTTTATTCTCGTTTGTTCGTTCTTAATTATATTTTTTATCTTCTTATTATTTATTATTCTTTCATGATTCTTTTCTTATTTTCTTATTATATTATTTTCTTATTATTATTTCTTATTTTTCTTTTATTATTATTATTATTATTATTTTACATTAATTTATTATGTTTTTTGTTAAAATAGATTATCTTTTAATCGTTTAGATTTCCTTCATTACTACTAAGTTCCGATTATTTGTGCGATTATCTTGCTTCCCAATTTCATCGCTCAACATTGCATTTCCGATTGTTATTTCGAACGGCTTATCTGTCTTATAGCGAGTGTTAACAGTAATGGTACAATAAAATGGCAAATAAATAATAAAACACCACGATTGACCTCCTAGTCCACCAACCTGAACCGGACAGCTTCACGCATGAAGGATCATGCCCCACCAAGTGTTTTATATTAATATGTGTTGGTGCCTCTATATGGGAGCCTCAATTGACCTCGTACCTATCACCAATATGTTGCGCGCCCTACTTCCTTATTTCTTTGATTAAAGTAGACGCGAAAACAAAAAATTACTCACAAAAAAAGGGAAAAAAGCCGATAGACAGAGATACCCATCAATATCATCATTCAGCCTAGTTTCGGTTCGAACACGCCTATCTGCCTTCCTGTGTTGCGTGTGCAGTAAGATTATTTGTTTCTTCATTTCATGCACACTGCCTTCAAACAGTGCTCATCATCCCCCTCCCCCTGGGTGGTGGGTCCTGGGTGAAGGTTTTGTTTTTTTTTTGTATTGTCGCGAAGGGCCAGCAAAACAATTCCCGCAGCGATAGTTTACTGGTGTTTCGGGGTTGTTTTTCGGTGCATGTGTAAGGATTAACTTGCGGGCATCAGGCGAATCATCACGGTCAGCTTAAAAATGAGGCCAACACACAGTTGGGTGCCCGGTGGGGTGGGGGGCCACCGACAGTGTGTGGTGAGTGCACACCACAGGGTTTTCGCTTCTTTTATTATGTCGATCGTTTTTGGGGTGAAAAAAGTGGAGGAAGCACGTGAAGAACCGTTCGATGTTCGAACGTTCCCGGAATCGGAAGCTTCCTCGGTTGGGGTTGAAAAAAAAAGAGCAAAAAAAAAAGACAGACGCGCCATCAGCATAAGTAATTAATCTTTATGACCTCATGCACTGTTGGGTTCCCCCGAAACCGTTCGACATTGTCGCACAATGCAACAATGTACGCTACCCGCCGTCATTGACTGATGTAATGGTGGATGGTTTGGGAGGGGTGGTGTAAGGAATGGGGAAGAAAAAAGGTCATCGTACGATAGTAAAACACGACACAGTCTAGTTCCCCACTTTCCGAGAATAGGAAACAAACATGTGAAGAAAGAATGACATGAGACAGAACGTAAAGATGCGATGAATGACGGTTGTTGTTTTATTGTTTGAATTTTTATAACTTTTTTTTTGAAATCTTTTTTTTGTTGGGTTTTTTTTCGTGTTTCGGAAAAATGTCCCCCCCCTCCAATTGGGTCCAATTTGTGGGTGGGAAATTTCCCAATGAATCATTTTCTTTCTCATACTCGTCTGGCTGGAGCGGTCATGGATCGATAATGAAGTTGTTTCCCATTCCGTAATAATGTGTTCAATATTAATTATAATGCCGAGCTTCGATCACTGAACAACTGTAAGGCCTCCAGCACACAGCACACGTAAGGGCTGTTTATTTATCATGGCAAGCCCTCCAGGAAAAGGGCGTCCGGCAATGTGAAAGTTGTTGCAGAAAGGAAAAAATTGCTCTCCAACGTGTTATCTCTTGAAGCGTGTTTTGTTAAACTTGAATTGCGTAAGCAACGTGTTCCACGAGCGTCTAGCTTCTGGCATTTATATATATGGTTGGCTTTAACAGAGACAACGATTTTGTTGATTCGTTTTGGATGATAAAATCACGACTAATGTAAAGTAAACACCGAACCGAAAAGGAACGGCAAGATGAAAAGGTAGATTGTGTTCATGCTTGGAAAGTAGTAAAAAAACATACTCAGGGGACACATATTAAGCTCCATTTTCCACGTTGATAATCGTCTCCATTAAGTTACGGCAAAATGAAAACTTTCGTGCTTCATATTAGCGCTTACATACATTGACAAAATAATAACGACCCTTTGCAAAGTGCAAACGCGCACCAAAAAGGCACGTCTTGTGTACCGATCGGGCGCCACCTCTCGTGCACAACTGTTTGTGTGCACAAAACGGGAGGGAAAATAAATAAACCGGCCCGCGAAGCAATCGTTGCTGTTTTGCTTTTGGGTAGTGCACGTTTTGAAGTGCAACACACCGGCAACAGTCGGTGTACTAAGGGAAAAAAAACATTGCATCTGCGATATACAGCCCGGAATGGGATGTTTGTGGGTAATGTTATTAAACTTACAATGTGTTATTACTGAATCGTACCTACACGGTTGGTTGTGCGGTTTTGAGTTTGATTTTGAATGTAAACGCAATTTGGACACGCGGTTGCGTTTGATTTATTACAATTTGATTCGGTGTTTTGATTTGTTTTTTTTTTGTAGCCGTTACACTGTAAACAAACACTGCAATCATGCCGGTGTTCTAAACAACACATCAAGGGGGTAATTCGTTAGAATTGTTTAATTCGAATTGAAGAAAAAATAATTCGCTAGCAGTGGGGTCTATGATACCTTAAGTTAGAAAGCTAAATATTTTAGCTCCGATCTGTCAAAACATCGAGCAGAATCGAGCGGGAATTGTTGACAGGTAATATCATCATGCAAAGATTCCTCAAGGACATAGCATTTTGACATAACGAATGACATTAGGCTGCAGTTTTGTAGAACCGCGTTTTAAGGAAACAGGAATTACAGCTTCGAAATATAGTTTTGATTTGAAATATAGTCGTCTCATTTTTTATAATCTGCGTAAATGTTTATTACAAAGATGACAGACTATAATTATGCATAAAGCAAATTACAGGGTTTATCAGCCCATACAACAAGCTTTAGAATGACATAAACAATACAGAATTCGTTATAAACAACCTTTTCAGACTTGAAAACACATTACATCGTTTTAGCTACACTGTTTCAATAGATAAAACAACTTGAACATTTGTTTTGAAACATATCAGATTTGCCAAGGTGGAAAGTATCATAGACCCCACTATTAGAAATAGGAGCCTTTTTCTCGTTATGATGGAAACGAAAGATTATTTCCATAATCTCGTTGGGAGTGGATCTGTCAAAACATGGCAGAAGCTGTCATTTTTAAATAATATACGAGGTTTATGTCCTGATAAACGACGCCGTGGAGTGAACCATACTCGCCATAAAGGAAGAAAAATATCCGGAAAAATTCTGTTTAGGGAAACCCCATTCCCATGTTGCTTAAGCCGACTAAAACAACATAAAAAATGTGGCGAGTTATATACAGTAGACTTATTTCAATGACCACCACTGTATCCATAACCAAAGAATTAATTCTCAATTCCACTTTAGTCGTATGGTTTTCAACACATTATTAAACCATTTCAATGTATATTTTGCACTAAAATGTTGTAATGAGACAACGAAAGAAGGAATGGAGTGAATTTCATTTTTCTTCCATTTTTATAAGCATTGCTACACTGCAAACAGAAAGAACATAAACGAGGGCACCCGGATGAGATCCCCAACGAAGGGAAGCGTAAGTGACATCAAACTGATGTTTTGCTAGGCATTGATTTATGCTCATTCGCAAACCTTTGGGACGCCAGACTTTTGGCCGTATTTCATTGCGATAGTGTGTACAGTTGTTTTCCTGTTCCTAAATTCATTCTAACATTCCTCCTTACATCATGGTAACACATTTATCGCTATTTACCGCCAGGTTTTGTTGGTTAGGTAGCAAAAAAGTAGGTGTGTTTTATAATTTATGACTTACAGTTTGTGGGAGGTTTGGTTTTTTTTCGCCGCTTTATCGATGTTTGAGTAAGATTAAGAGCCGAAAAATCCGTTTAACCGGATTGGGAACAAATCATAAAAAACGCTGTTATGAAACTGCCGAGTGATATGCAAACAGGAAAAACTAAGGCCCGGTGGTGCATGTGAAAAACGGCGCCCGTCCACACGGCAGGGACCGGCTTCAAATCCCATCCGGACCGTCCCCCCGTAGCATGGACTGACTATCCTGCTACGTGGTAAAATAAGTCTTGATACGGCCAGGCCGTTCTAACCGAGCAAAAAAATTAATAATTAATTAATAGTTTAATAAATATTGTTCCAAAGTGTCCTAGGGTATTTAATTGAGGATTTAACAATCCTTGAATCTGTTTTGCAACCCCTGTAAACTAGTATGTAAGATGTTTTACAATAATTTCTTTTCTAAACACAAGCACAAATCTTAAATTTAGCCACTACAAAGTATGGGCATGACAAATAGATAAGTTATAGGCCTGTTTTATTGATTTGCAATACATTTCTAAAATTGATTTACGGTCGAGATGTGAAATATTCACCGGATGATGGTTTCAGCATATCGATTTCCTGGTCGGTTTTTTTTGCACAACTTCTAACCTGTTTCTATTCACCGCAACAGGTTAGGCCACTTTGTTTACCTGTTCGCGTAATCACGAAGCTCGTAGCTCTTAGAGTCGTGTGGTGTAAAAATAGACGAAAAAAAAGACGAGGCCCACCAGTGTCACCTAGAACAACTGATGCTATAGAAGGGAAGCCATGCCTAGGGTGAAACCTGCAGGCTTTTCGAGGCTGTTGCGGTCAACCGCATCATTCAACGCCAAGAAACGTTGCAACGGGCCTTTGCCTTGTGTGTAGGCGAAACGTTTCATTTTTTAGGCTGGAGATGCTCCGGCCACATGAACACGGTTTCCTTGCGCAAGCGCACATTCAAGTCGCGTAATGGAAGCGTGCTCCCCTTCTTACTTGCGGGGCGGGGTAGTTGGTACGCGTGGATCTCAGGTTTCCATGTTTCCAGCACGGCTGCACGGTGTAGAAGAACTCCATTAACGGTCGCTTGTTCGTTTACGATGCGTTATGTGAGCCGTTTTCGTACGCTTATTTTATTCGGAGTAGTTTTTTGTTGTTGTTGCTACTTCTGAATAAAGAAACTGCTTCGCTCGCACACCTCCTGACGCAATCGAGAAGAAGAGACTAGCGAGCGCGCTCAGGTTGGGCCCCAAAGTTGGCCCCCAAAAAGGCCGGGGAGGGGTTTGTGGTGGTGATGTACAGTTTTCAATCCGGTTACGAGCAGTCCGATTCTGTTATACGCGCTCCGGTTGGCGGTATATTATCTCTAGCCCGGGCCGCAACCCACCAACATTGACAGGGCGTGTTCGTCCCACCGACAGTCCAAGTTACAAGCCCACGTTCTGAAGTTACCGGTAGCCAAAGAAGTCTAGACATTCGACATTCAGCACGAACGAGCTATTACATTGGAACCCTGTCAAATAGTCGAACCGTTCAGCGCAACCTGGCCTATGTTGACTGGATAAGAGAGAGACCAAAAAAAAGCCACATGGTTCTACAACCTCCTTAGGCGCAGGTGTTATTACCGCGGTGCTACGCAATCAAATCGCTCCAAACGAAACATCGTAAATACATCTACACTTGGGTCGAGTTTTAATGGGTCGTTAAGATTTTTCTTTTCGAAATGTTGAAGAAATTTAGTGGAAAAGCTCCACCGTCCAATCCAGTCCTCCATTCCTGTGTGTACAGATGAATTGTTCCCGCTATTAAAAATGGGCCTCTTCAAATAAATCTGTCGCTTCCTCTTCTCTTCCCTTGTTTCGCCCTCCTTTCACGGTGTTACAGATCTCGCGAATTGTAGAAGCTATTAAATAATGTATACGCATAAAGAAGCTGGACGGATGGATGCGGATTTAGACAACGAACAGCAACAAAACCGTGGTGGCTTTGTTGGTGGAAAGAGCTTGTAAAGTGTAACACCGTACGAGCACGAATGGAAGACGTATCCGATGGACATACCGGTGCGTACTCACATTGCTGCCGTATGGCCATCTTGTGCAGTTAGCATAACTTTTCCATT
Organism: Anopheles funestus; assembly: GCF_943734845.2. NCBI lineage: Eukaryota > Metazoa > Arthropoda > Insecta > Diptera > Culicidae > Anopheles > Anopheles funestus. The sequence goes on from NC_064599.1 coordinate 59,439,973, forward strand.
TAGTGGGAAACTTTCTCCACGGTAGAAAAATTTCACTTTCACAGCTGGTGCGCTAGGACGCACTTGTCGGTCTGTGTTGTACTTTATCGCTTTGCTCTGTTACAATCATTATCGAACCAACTGTCAATTCTGGGCAATGCTGTTTTTGACAGGTCGATGAACTTGGATGTTCTTGGATACTTGGAATACAAATATATTTGTTATATTTATTTTTTTGAAGACATTTGACGGAATGTACTCGCCTCTGTGGTATCTGTCAAATTATTATCATCGAACTGTCAATTTGACAGCTGTCAAATTTTTGTTTACAGTGAATTTGACATCCTTTTCAAGCATTAATATCGCCACAAGAAATGTCAATAATTTACAAGTTTATATTACAAACATCCTCATAATGAACAATTTGCTAGAAAATTACTATACTTCCGTTACTATACTATAGCAACAGGGAAAAAAGTATTATCCGCCTTTTTCTTTTGCAACTGAAACTTCCTTTAATCCATGAGCATCCACAGGATATGTTACTTACAAGAGCGCGATTAAGGAAAGGAAAACCCCCATTAGTTGCGAATAATTGAATATTCTACCGACCACGGTTGTTCCGGGCTGCGCGAACTCTGCAGCGTGTTGTTAGTCGGCGTGGTTTTTCGATCATGTTCGGCGGTTCTTTACCGGGAAAAGTGTTCCCTATTGCTCTTCCTTTCGTTTAATGTAATATTAAGTAGTGAACTGGAGCGGCCAGATGATGGCAGTTTGTGGTGCGTGCATTAAAGTGAAGAAAGTTTGAAAGCATTGGTTTAGCGAATGGTTAGAGCAAGGGAAGAAGGAATGTAAGTTCCATCGTTGAAGTTCCATCTACATCATCTGTAAAACATCAAAGGCGCTGTGAAAATCGTTTACACATAGAAAGAGATGAAGGAAGCAAGTTTTTCCTCGCAACCGGTGTGTGGCAGTAATGCCTCAAAACATACGACGTTAAGTGGGGTCGTGCAGCACACCGCGTGAGTTGGGGGAACGCTGGGAAGCAACGGAGAAACACATACAAAAAAGTCGAAAGCACTTCACACACTTAAGGCGCCATCTTGCCATCCAGCCGTGTGGTGGTTAATTCCATCAATCTAGTTTTTCCAGTTATATATTTTTTAAACAATTTTCCGTCCCTTCCGGTGACATTGCTGTTCCGCTAAGGGAGGGCGAAAGGAAACAACTCACTAATTGATAGCATGATTCCAATGCAATCATCGACGACTTTTCTCTAACCAGGTAAAAGTTTCTTTCGCCTCTTCTGTGGTTATGTGTCTGCACAGCACTCCGGGGCACGGTTACGAATGATTAAAAATTCGTAACACGTAGAAAGAAATAAGAAAACAAAACCAAACTAGTCAACGTCTTTCTGGCGGAACTCAGGCTGTAAAGTAAAACATACAAATAGAAATATACCATTCGGGTCGCTGTTTCCTTAAACCATCGCCGGCTCGTGATACAGCACCGTCAAGATAAGTGGTTGTGTAAATTGATAAACATTGGTGTTGATGGCGCTATTTATTAGGTCGAACGGTGAGGAAAAATCGATCAAAAAAGAAAAGAAATGATTTTTTTTAGGTTAGTTTTTCCCCCCCCCTTTTAGCGCGTACCGGAAGCGGATAAAGAGAGATGGAAGTAGAAAATTGACAGACTCTTGAACATTGTGGACGTTTTATCGGTTTCCTGTTTGGTCGATTACGGACGGCTCAATACAGCCTCTGTACGCAGAACTTAACTATCCTGCAGAAATGTCAGTTCAAGATCATCTCTCTTAAGGATGTAACGCCACTTTGTTTTTTTATTTATTTTGATTCGTGGAATTAAATTTAAAATTTGTTAACGAAGCTGTTTAATAGCTTCATATATTTTATGTATTTCGTTTGTGTTTTCCAATCTTACGTACATCTTATCAACATCTAAACATCAAACACGGCATCTATTCGCATGTTTTATTGGAAAAAAATTGAATTACTCTCTTGTCCCTTGGCCGCTACATAATTTAATGCAGCTAATTTCAATTAGTACTATCCGTCCCCCCCCCAAAAAGGGTCAAATTTTGAATGCTAAATAATGATTGAATTTTCGAGCATAATTTTCTTGCGGTTTCGTTCTCCCAGGATATCATAATTCCATCCTGGATGTAGCAACCATTAGCGTTATTTATAAACTTTCTTTCTAGCCAACCTTCATCAAAATCCTTTCGGTTTCGATGTAGGTCGTTGTTTCGGTTGCTCATTATTTCGGTGCAATAATCATAAAGTTCAGTTCTTTTAACCTTTTTTGACCTTTTTTTCTTCTTTATTTTGTTTGTGTGAAAATCGATGAAACCGGCACCAAAGTTTGATTTCGAGTTTAGGTTCGCTTGTTGATTTGTCTTATTATTTTTTTCTATTTTCCCGTCATTGGCGAAGGTACTTGACCTGGTCTTAATACACATGACGTCGACAAGAATTATTTATTCTGCCTGTGCAATCAAACATCGATCGAAGCTAGTTTACCATTCTTGCCTTTGCTAACCGAGTATTCGTCCACCCTATTTATACGATGGTTAAGGGTTTTTTTTTTTATGTAATTACACCAATTCTGAGGTCTGAGTAGCTGATTTACTCCTAAATTTGAATATACTAATTTGAACTACTTTTTCCATTCGAGTTAAACAAATAGCCATGCATTTTAACTTTAGCAAGACGTTATTTTTTATTGTTTACAGTCTCCAAAATGTACTCCATTACTCAAAGACATAGTACCCCTCAATATTATACGGAAATGACCTTCTCGTGGGAAGCTCGGTATGGGAGAGCATTAATAGACACTGACATAATTCGAACCGAAAGTTGGCACTTGAAGTTTAAAGCCAAATTCGTAATATCTTCAACATTGGAGCACATATTTGGTTCGTAGAATAAGGTGGAAGCGATTGATGTCCGCCACAGGGAGGCCACAGTAACAGGTCGTCCTAGAAAATATCCACTACTTGGAGATGCTTTTTTTTATTCTACTATTTATGTGAAGAAGTATTGAACGGCGAAAGGCGTGTCTACGTCCCGGGCGAACAGCGCAATTCGCGTGGGACTCGCGCTCGAAAGCACCCCAAATATGGACGTGATCTAAAAGTGGTCTGGGAGCTGTAAGGGGAAGTTAGCGCCGGCCACGTTGTACCGAACGGTGTATTGCGAAGGTGGCCGAGATGAGTTTATGTATTCTTGGAAAGCGAAAAACGTGACCTAAGCTGGAAGCTGAATCATTTTGTTTTCTTTCTTTTATGTGAATTATCTGGTTACTATCTTGCGAAAAAAAGATAATAACTTCCATTCTGCCGAAGTTTCCACTCCGGATCGGAACACCCCGGGAGCACTTGATGAGCCGGTGATATTGCCAAATGTTGACCTTGTCCACCTCCTACTCATTGTGCCCTTCTCGGTTAGCCCTCCCGATGCTCTATCAGAAACGTGTCTTCCGCCTTTATTCGCTAACGGTGCTCACTTCCGTTCCATTTTGTTGCTCATCCGTTCCAAACCCGAGGTGAATAGATGAAGTCGCAAAAACCAAAAACACATACAGCAAACAGGGATGGAAAAAACTCCCCGAACGGATAAGCTTTCGCAGACGAACGCTCTGTGTGCACGTCGTGGGTCAAGTACGGTAAAGTAAAAAGTGGAGAGTTGTGCTTTTTTTGCGCTACTCTTTGTTTGTTAACATGCACCAGTTCCATTTTTCATCGTACACACACACACACACCGGAAGATGGATCGGTCAAGCAATGATGTTGGGCTGTATGGTGCAGGGTCGCCACCTCAGCTTCGCTCGAGATATTCCGTTGTGGAACTTTTGAGAAGGTGTTGTTTCAAGATCTTTATATTCCATTTTTATGTGCCGCTTCTTCATCGGAATGACTCAATAGAGGTTCATGAGGATGTTGGTGGAGGGTTTTTGTTTTTGCGAGTAAATTTTGCAGATAATAAATGGTTATAGAGCAGGTGAATGGGTGGTCCCGTTGAAGTTTCTTGTGGTAGAAATTGTTTAATTTATTGATAGTATCTATAGAGCTCGAGAAATTGGGATCATTGCTGGTTTGCTATTATTGTGGATATGATTAATCTTTAACATACCTATCACATTTGTTTACTTAATTTTTTATATATACCCTCTTAATAAAGTTTAATATTCTACATATTTCGCTTCCAAGTATACTGCTCTTTCTAATTCCGAGTGAGAAACAAGGCGTATCGTCTCACCATTTTGAACCACTCAATTCTTGACTACCCAGTAAACGTTACGCAAAGAGTTAGAACTTTATCCAGCAAAGTAAACTTCAAGAGCAACAAAAAGCCATTTCGTCAGGAATAGGTTGCGGGTTTTGCAAATTACCTTTCGTAATCGTTAACATGCCTCGCCCATTTTATAGTCAACGGTAGCAGCTAGAAGTGCTACTATGCGAATGCGGTTTAAATTTAGCAAAATAAAAACATTACTTCCATCTGCTACCGATCGAGCGACCCTATTTTAGTGCGGCGAAAATTCAAAGCAGGCATTCCTAGCGTCGATTCTTGCCGTGTTTTGGATTTTGTTGAGGAGTCAGTTCGAAAATAAACGGTAAAATGAGAAATGTTTGTGTTGTGGTTTGGATGCTTCATATGGTGGTAATTTTCGGAAGTTGCAATGTAAGGATTAACGGGTTGCCACAATACGATACTGAAACTGTGATTAAAAACGCATAATAAGACACATAAAATACGCCATATGCCAATAATTCGATTGAAAAACGAGTTTAGTTGCTTCGAGTTATTCCACAAAAACCAGATTCGATCTCCTGACGTGCGATGCGGTAGGCACTTCACTTACCTTCTGTACTATTTTGTAAGTCTCCGATTGGCTGGTTAAAACTGCTAGTGTATCTACCAGTGACTAAAGCTTTCGGTCAATTTCATTTTCAGTTTTATGTCATGAATGTTAAAAAGAATATTATCGCAAGACAATGTAAGCTAATACGGGCTTTGTTTGTGATAAACAAAAAACATTCCCTTTCAAATACTGGCCTCAATATTATTTCTAACCTAACTATAGTTGTCCAAAGTAAATGAATGCTTGCAAAAAAAAACATATACTTGCCATACTTGACCCCTATCAGCGTAGTTTGTTTTACCACAGGCTTATCTGTTGTGCCACCCAGAACGTGCGTTTTATTTGCAATAGTCAAACCTCTCCGTGTTGTTTAGGCTTTTTTTTTATTCGGTGGTGGCGGTATGATCGTCGTGACTTAGCTACCTCTGTTTAGTGGTGCGGTTTTCTTGGCTAGAAGAAAAAAAACCGATGGAATGCCGCACTGCTGCTGCCTGTCGCACTAGAGTGGGTCGTGTTCGTTCTAGCTGGCTTGGCAGCTCATGGCCAATTGGCTACTAAAGGAGGCCATTGTGACCCATAAATTCTTTAGCAATACACCACGTACGATAGGGGGGAGTTGGGGGAAAATTTCACTAATTAAAATTTTCCTCGATCGAGCGCAATATTCAACGTGTTGGTTTTGTTTTTATGTTTCTTTACACTAAACGCCAGAAAGGGTGATTGTATGTAGTGCTAGAGAGTTAATTGTTAAAGCAATTTCTTCCGGTAAAGCAAACGTTCGTGTGTCCTTGACGAAATTAGCACACATCGAACCGGTTCCATATCGTGTCAACTCTTAACGCTAATGTCACAATTTTTGCTGTTGCGCACTGTCATATTCGTTCCCGAGGTATTCATAGTGAAGCATAAAGTGAGTAGTTTCGTTTTTCTTCTGCCCAAAGAGGAAATTCTTCCGGGTCATGTTTATTTTCTTCCGACGCCATGAGGGCGTCTTGAAGCGTAATGGCGCATTCTCGTACGTCATTGCAGATAAAAACGGAAGCTGGCGTATCGTAATCTACCGTGCACTCGTTCTATTCTTTAACGCTTTGTTATTCTCATTTCCAATTCAATTGCTGTTCGAACACGAAAGAAGCATAATCCATTCCTTCCTTCCTGGCTCGCAACTATTGGTTGTGTGTTGTTTTTGTTTGTGCTAGTTTTGTAGAATAAACGGAAGAATCACTTTTGCAGAGATGGTGGAAAAAGGGATGGTAGAATATCTCGATTCAGAACACTTTGCGAAGTTTAAACCGTAGCAAACACTCACCCCTTCTGTCGTTCCGGAACTCCTTTTGGAGAGGTCGATGGACGAAGCATTTAGTTTAGCAAAAAAAGTTCACTGAACTAATCGCAAACTCCACCTGTGTTCGACCAACGAGTTGGTTGGAGTATTTCGAGAGGAAGTTGTGCAGACATCAATCCATCAAAATGCTGTCATACGGTGGCGTCCGGGATCGACGAACGTCTGTCAATTTCCCTTAGTCTCTGTATGTTATGAAACCCGTGGAAGAGAGGGTTGATTTCATGTTTAGAAACATGAAAATATTAATTTTAAACTAGAGAGAAAGAGCGATGGAAAAGGAAAGGCTGAGTTACTCCACGACAGATTGCGAATGCTGACTCATCCATACATTCAAACCCCGACCGTCGTTTATTCGTCGAAAGTCTCACACATGTGGATGCGTGCAACTCGAACTTCAACTTCAAATCCAATTCTCCAGCCTGGCCTGTCCGGTTCCTTTCACTCGCTTTTAACTCATTCTCCTACAGCTCTTTTTCTACGGCATTTTGTCAGTAAGAGACTACAATCCCAGTCACTTAGCAAAAAAAAGCCGTCGCGCAGTCTGGGTCACATCAAGCTGTTTGTCACTCGCTGATCACAAACTCTTCCAACTGACATTGAAATGGAAAAGAGAGACATTGTTTTTTTTTTGGTTGTGTTTTTGGCTCGAGAACTCCACCTCTGTACTACGGAGAATAGGCGTCGTTGCCGTGTGCTTTTTTTTGCACATCGTTTTATGCTGTTTTATGAGCACATTGTGTCTGCCTGGACAAAGCTCATTGGACGCAATGTTGTGTACACGGACGTGCCACGTGCGCCAGTTTTGTACGTTTTCGTTCTGTTTGTCTCCCGGTCGTGTCTTACAACCGAAGGGCAGACAGGTCTTAATTAGTCTATGTAGAAGGGAGTGAACAGCTCACCAATCATGCTTGAAATATGCCGAGCAATTCTACGAATTGTTTAATTTTTTGTAACGCTATTTATATAAAAAAATAAGTAAACGATTAAAAAAAGTTAAAGTTACTTTGTGGGACGGTTTTGCCCAAAATACTGTTTGTTTTGTTATATCAACAGAAAAGCTCGTTTATCATTATTTCAAGAGCCATTTAAATGAATCATGAACCAGTTTTAATACATTATGCAATTCACACTATTCTCCAAGATATCCAAGATATCCAAACTGTTTATTACACTAAGCGAACAGCGAAGCCCTGTTCGAAGAGTTGGTTTTCAGGTGTCCATTTCAATCATAAATCAATCACCATCGGTTTCTCTGATATGCGGGCGTTTTTTTTCTCATCTTCTCCCCATCATTGTTATACTGTTTCATTTGCTTTGAGTACTACTACGTTTCCCTTGGCTGGAAATCGATTGGCTTTCCGACGGTGTACGTTCGATCACCGTTCCATGACTGCTACCGGTCGTGTTTTTGGTGAATTATTAATTACTTTCGGCAACTTTGACTTACCTCGTTCGTTCACTTACAAACCGGCACCGAACCGTGAACTAAATCGAACGTATATCCAACGAGCGAACGACAGTTTGCCTAACCATCGTTCGAGGCCGTTTCATTTTCACCAGGAAAATCGATCGACATTTGATCATCGCACTAGAAGCAGTCCTGTCCAGGGGTAGGGAACGCCAGTTAAGTGAGGAATCGGGTAGTTCGATTTTATCTAATAGAAATTTCATGCTATTACCGTACGATGCCAGTACCTTCTCCCTATCTCTAGATGCACTTTTGTCACCTTGATGAGCCATATAAGAATGAGAGTGAAAGAGAGAAATATATATGTAAAAGGGTTGGAAGATTATCTAACGTTTCCAGGCATAAAGACCTGCTACTAATCCTCTCCGGGTTTCAATCCTTTCCACCGTGCATGCGAACACGTTACCGAGCTCAGGGATCGTAATCCAATCAGTTTGCTTACCGACAGAAACAGCCACATTTAATCTTGCTTCCGAAAAACCCCTTCCCTACATGTGAAGTTCTCGTTACATGTGTGTGTGTGTGTGCGTGTTTTGGAGGGTGTGTGTTCACTGAAATGAAACGGCCTCGATTCGATTCAACTCGGCTGCATTCTCATCTGCCTTGATACGAAAACGTTACACCCGTGCTTCGCCCATATGCACTGTGACAGCCCTGCAAGTAGCCGGGGTAGAGGTAGCGTTACAAGGCGTTACGCTTGACACAACATCTAACTGGCAAAAGGCGAGAATGGCAACCGTGTGGCAACGGCTAAACACCTGGAGCCAAAGTGAAGACACCGTAGGCAGAGCCGTAGCGTGGTCACTTGGCGCCCTTGGCAGAAATTCAATTAAGCGCCCTCCTACCCTTACCACTTTTAGACAAAAATCCAAAATAATTCTGCCTGTTCCCATGTGAATGCATTTTTTATTTTGTATTATAATGAATGCATTTATTATTTTGTATTATAATGGTTTCTATTGCTAAATGCCGTAATAATTAATTATAAACAAATAATGGTTGCTGTAGTCCTGTTCTTATTTATCATAAGAGTATATTAAATTGACAGTTTAATTTTTCGCGCTATTACATTTGCAAACTCAGTAACAATTTCACCTACATCGATGTTCGACAGTATTTTGTTTTCAATTGAAATTAGAGCAAGGTTGGCGATCCTGTCCCATTGGTGATCGCAAGTAATTTTTAATAATTTTTAAGTTACTGAAGTTCTTTTCGCAAGACGCTACTGAAACTGGAAGTGTTAAAAAAATACGCAAGCTTGTCGTAATATTTGCATATAGTCATTCTAATGAATACTTCTGAATACATTTCAGAAGATCGCTAGGTGTTGCATTTTCGATATTATTCATCAGATATGGCATTGCGATCTAAATACTTCCAGTTCAGAGATGAGTTCTGCCGCTTCATCATCCCTAGAATACTACAGAGCGTACTCAGTAGCATGTTTCTTCAGTTCACTCCATTCCATCGTTTTAAGGTTATTGCTGTAAACAAAACAAACAATCTAACCACTTCCGCATGTCCTTTGAATCTAGATAATAATTAATTTTGTAGAAGAAGTTTTTAATTTCTCCAGAAAAGTATTCCTCACAAGTTAAATTAAGCTTGGGCGTATCGGTTGATTCATTTGTCAATCGTGTTTTCCTACGCTGATTTCTTTGCGTTAATAAGTCATCAATACCCATTTTGCAGCATATATGTTTAGGCGCTGCTCTGGGATTTATCGCATACGACGAACGACAAGAACAAACGTATGGCACTGTATGAAGATGTTCTGTAAAATCCTGTAAAACATTAACATACAACTGTCGTCATACAAATCATTTTGTTCTTTCTGTAATTGTTCTCCCACAAATTGTTGCAGCAGAAATTAACTGGACGTAAGTTCTGTGTGTGCATCATTTTGGACTTAATTTTAATTAAAGCGAACAATCTAACAAGTTTAGGCAATGTTCAACAAGTTTATAAAAAAAATATTTTTTTTTTTTTTTGCTCGGTTAGAACGGCCTGGCCGTATCAAGACTTATTTTACCACGTAGCAGGATAGTCAGTCCATGCAACGGGGGAACAGTCCGGATGGGATTTGAACCCGGTCCCTGCCGTGTGGACGGGCGCCGTTTTTCAAATGCACCACCGGGCCCCAAAAAATACATTTGTATGACGACAGATGTTTTACATGATCATGTTTTAGGATTTTTTCAATACAAATTTGCTTGGTGATTGTATTAAGAAAGCTTATTATTTGGGCGCCCCCTAGACCTGGCGCCCTTGGCGGTGGCCTACCCCGCCAACCCCACGCTACGGAGCTGACCGTAGGTACCGATGGTCACACCTGCCTGAGTGCCAACCGGTCACCTTAGCGTCGGGTATTTTAACGTTTTATGTGCACCGTTCTTACAAGCCGATTATCGGCAGCACAAACGTCATCATCATCGTGGTTGCGTATTTTCAATGTGCTTTCTTCGTTTACCTTTTGCGCAAAAAAAACCTTGGAATGTGTTTGGGAGAAGGAAGCGATGTTCTTATCGGAGTGTCTGGCATTTTCTGAACGGAATGGAATTTAATCAAATCAAATTCTGTTAGAATTCCGATAGGCAATAACGTAACGGGGATGTAATGTGATATTGAAGATAACCATGGGCACAAGGATGACAAATGTGCTCATATTTACATCTCTGTTTTTGAAGAAGTATTCACAAAGAATCTGATTTTTTTTTCAGATGATTTATCTGTATCTGTTTAAAAAAAAACTGGTCGAAGTCATTCTGAACCTCAATAATTAGGGCATTTTCGTTGGCAGTAATGCAAAATTTAATAAAATCCCACATGACTCCTCAAATAGTGATAATAAACGTACTCAAAACTATTAAAGCTTTCGTGCTGTGTCTAGAACCTGAATTTCTATCAATTTGTGTTGTCATAATTTTCTCATTAACATTGACTGCGTTATCCTTTCAGGCGAGAAACCTTGTACAGTGTTTGTCATAAATATTAAAACAATTTATTAACGTTTCGATTATAAACACCAATAGCTTAACCTACTTTATTTCCGTTTTCCACGAACGATTCGGCAACACGCCAGCTTCAGCTTGATTGGAAATCATCAGAACACATGAAATTTTCATCAGAAACGCTCAAATGTTATAGTCATTTCCTTGAACTCGTTGGTGGATGCAGCGCGTTATGATGGTCTCGTTAGCATTGCGTTTTTTTTGGGGTTAAATTTGAGTTAATTATTTACCGGCAGTGAATTACTCACAAACATAACGCTTTATGGCGCGTATTTTGTTGGCTCTGCTCTGTTTCTGGTTGGCCTTGGAGCGCACGAGGATGCGCCGTAAAGAATATGCCAAATCCGACACGCGAAATCAAACGAATGTGTGTCCCGAGGTCGATGTCGGACGGTCGCCGAAGACGATACGCTTGAGTAATCAAGGCTTTCGGAAGCGTTAATTTTTCCTACAAACATCGACCCGTTTCGCTTCCATTGCCTTTGGTGTACGTTTTGTGTACACATGTGACGGCGAGTCTCTTCCACATGAGTGTGTTATATTTTTAGGACCGAAAGAGAACTGGCCGTTAATTTCATATTTTATCCTATGCTACTAGGTTACGTTACGTCTGTGTGGGTATGCAGGAGAAGGAAATTCATGGACTGCACACACTCAAGAACGATTTTGTGGGCTTTCAAAACTCCATTTTCATTTCTCATTTTCCATAGGGTAGGAAACCGTTTTCGTACCTATGAGTATAGCAATACACATCCAACTAAAAGCGTTACCTTTGTGTGTTGGCAACGCTTTTGATGTGAGTTAGTGCGCTCACCAGCGCTGTCAGAAAGACGACGCTTGATCGAACTATCCTAATATTGATCTCAAGCCGTTGCTGATGCTGAGAACTCGACCTAAGCCAAATCTTCCAACAGGCTTTTCACGTCAATTAGCGTCAAAATGTCGACCACAACGTGGTGTGGTGTAGAGCAGGCAGTGAAAGTTCATGGTTGTAGCTTCTTCTCCTTCTCCTTCCATCAGGACACATATCACTGGCGTTAATTAATGTGACGTTGGGTGAGATGGCGTGTCCCGGATTGTGATGTGTGAAGTTACTGGGAGGTGAAGAGTGCTAATCAAGTTTCGGTTCGATAATCAAACGGTCTACAAGTTTGATGTTATTTCAGCTGATATTTCATCGTGGTTTGGATTGAGCTGTGGCACATTTTGATGGTGCCATGTACGTATCGTTGAGTACTTGGTCATCGTAATTGTGAAAAATAGTTGTAGATTCTTAGTAATTCTGTGACATCTAGCCATTCAAATTTCATATTGATACAGAGATATCTTAATAATAAGAGGATCGTCCTTCAAAAACTGATGACAGATTACTATTGGAGACCTTCAAAATGTTATTGTTTTTTTAACTTTTAAAGTCATGCAAATGTTACGTCACCTAAAGAATCATCGAAGAACCAAACAGCTTTACCTTTCTCCAACAGTTTTTTTTCTATTCTGTATTCTGTCTTCTCCATTGACCTTATCGATACTAATTGCGTTTCCTTTTCCGCTTTCTTTTCCACAGAACCGTATTCGGAACGGACATCACCACCGGTTGAGGGTCGTGCGTCATCAGCATCGTTGAGAAAGTCCTTATTAATTGCAAGGAGGCGCGCGTTGGTCATTATATATCACGTTCGTTGCTGAAATTCTTACCTCGCTACGGAAAAACACATTATTTCGCAATCGCAAGCGTAATACGCCGTTTACTCGAGTACGGTGTGGCCTATCAAAGGTTATGGCTCGATCCCCGACTACAAAATAAACCCTGACGACAGCCGGCATTAGTTCCCACTGGGAGCAGCACATGTACACAGGATAACAGACGGTTTCCGTCGATATATTCTCAATGTGGACTTGAAGGAAAAAGTTAAGCTGAAACAGAAAAAGAAGGTCCAAATATTATGTCCAATCGTGGCTTGAAGCGATTGCATGTCGGGTTCTGTTCAATAATCGATTGAAAAAGCTTCCTTTCCCTTCTTTTCTGGAGAAGGTGTGTCATCCTCGTTGTTTGGAGTCTCCTTATCTAGTTGCGGATGAGCTTTTGCGTCTCATGGGCATTAAACACCCAATAAATCTCGTGCCTCGATATTTGCGTGACGGCTGGCAGGTGTTGTTAGGGAGTGTTATGGTTTCGTGTAGAAGAAGATATACTTTCTATTGGTCGGTTTAAATATTGGGACATTAAAATACGGACACTAGGACATTAAGAACTAGACATTAAATACGGATTTTTAATGCGCTGTCATTTTGTGAAATTTTAATAGCGATTGGAAGCGAACGAAACGGTAGAATGCTTCCATTTTTTCTACTGTTTCGTTTCATCTTCTGGTCAATATGAGCGAGATTGTTTATACATATTTCTTATATTATATTTACTCTTCAAGAAATTATCCTAAGTTCTTTTTTTTAAATAGATGGTGTAAACACCGGTACACCGTGCGTGTGTGTGTCTTCTGAAGCTTGTAAGGCATTGCCGGTTTGAAACCTTCCTTTGGCGACAGCCAGAAGCCAGAAGAAAAGCAAACCGGTCCCAAGCTACGCACACACGGTGCGTTTGTGTGCATGCGTTTGCGTGTATGTGTGCGTCGTAAGAATGGAAAAATATTTGGTGCAATCGAGGAAGCAGAAATCCGCCACCACTATCACCCCAGCAGTAGTAACCATCGGTCAAAGGCAGCAACATTACTGAGACCATTTCAACAGAAGGGTCCCAGGAATTCATTGGAGAAGCATTTCCCGGCAGTTGGAACCCACCGTCTCCGGCTAGTCGATTAGTGTTTGCTGTGGCAATTCCAGTAGGAAGCGTGTGTGTGTCTATGTTTGTGTCTATGTTTGTGCATGTGTGTCTTCTTCGTGTGGCAAAATTAAGGGCAGAGTGTCTGTCGGTGTTTGTGAGATGCACTCTAGTGCAACGGTGAGCATTTTGAGAAAGTGCATCTAAGAAATAGAACTCCACCAGCAGTCTCTGGAGTGGCTTTTTTTCGCTCATTGTGATTGATTGTGATGTGATTCTGTGGTAGAAGGTGCGCAAAGCAATCCAGATAAGCAAAGAAGACGAAAACCGGCCGTGCGAGTGCCAAAAAGAAGAAGAAAATTACTCAACCGCGTGAGAAGAGTGCGTTGAGATTCCTTTTTTTTCAAAGGAGACAGAGAAGTTATATCCGCTACAGAACGTGGAGCAGCTCTAGTGTGACAGTGTTGCAAGGCAGGAAGCGGAAACCATTACGACCATGTCGGCCACGATGAGAACCACTCTGCAGACGGTGCCGGAGTCGCTGCCGGCCGATCACATCACCAACAGTGGCGCCCCGGTGCAGTGTGCCGCCCAGATGGAACCGAAATCGCACTCGCACAGCAACTCGGCCGGCAACAAATCGATCCGCTCGTCCACCAGCCGGGTAAGTGTTCGTTTTCCTTTCGTTCAACATCTCCAAAAACATTACGCATACCATATCATTTCTGGCAGAAGGGTTTTTCGCCATCTTCGTCATTTACTGTCTGTATGCTGTCAAAATGCTGTGGAAATGCTGTCACCGGGCAAAACCGTATACGTCTTCTAAATGTGCTTTCGGGATGGAATATGCTAGGGTACAGAAGTACATATTGTATTAAGGGAAATATTAAACTCTGTTTCCTCAATATTTAATGTGATGTTTTACACAAACTGTCAAAATGAAATACTTGCATTCGTTTCAAATGTTGTATTTACTGTCCAGCGTTGTGGTGTTGGGTAACTTTAAAAAAATTAAAAACCTTATTATTATATAACAATCATATTCGTTTGGAAAGCGTCTTCATCATACATTTGTTTTCCCAATTTCTTCTTCCAAACGAGATGTTTATCTGTTAAAAATGAGGTTAAATTAAATTGAATTAAGATCCTTATCCAAACCAGTCGTTTGCACTGCTGCAAGTTAGATTGCACTCTGTCACGTAATTGAAGAAAAGCGCACGAGAATCGTTCGGCAGTCGCAGTAATGAAGTTTCCGTACTCCATTCTATCCACTCCTTCCGTATACTGAGTGAATTCTTGATATAAATCTCCTCAATTCCTGTTCCTGATGTTTTGGATTGAATTATTGATAAAAAAAACCAAATGTATCCTGGTTACGCCAGTAAATGGTATGCTCGAATGTTGGTATGCTCAATATACAACTCTTCATGGTAACGACAATCAATTTTGCAAAGAAAATAGTATTTTTTTTTGTCTTACGATGTGAGCAACGTTGACATAGATTCCTTACACTGTCTTAAACTTTATTTTATATATAAAAAATCTAGAAAAAAATGGGAAAATTATATCGTCAATATCGTACGAAACATTGAGTGAAGTTTTGGAAAGCAAATTCACTTATCAAAGTATTGCTTTGAGTGCATTTCTGTGTCGTTTATCGTATCAACTGGAAATGTATGTCCAATGAAGCATATGTCTTACTTATGTACACAGTGTTCCTCCGTACTGGGACCGAAGAGATGATAAAATCAATAATGCATGAGGCACCTGACTATGTTCTTCCTTTTCGATGTTAGGTCTTAGAATTCTGAATGAACCATCGAATCGTAAAAAAGACACAAACCCGCAAACGTGTGTGATTGCGTGCTCATCCTCGTAAAAGCGGGAAATCATTGTCAGCCCCGTCAGTCCTATAAGGCTGTATGTTTACATGATGCGCTGCTGCATCGTGTAGGGGCAACAATACACAAATAGCTTTAACAAAATTAATTTTAAGGATGTTGCACTATAATTTAAACGGAAATAATTGTTTGACTTGACTGTATTTGAGGTATTAATTGGTACGTTTCATTGGATTTTAACAATATTATGACCATTCATCCATACGATATAATCCCACTGTGCGGCATCTGTCAAAATAGTAACACTAGCATAACGTCTAGTAATAGTAGCGTAACGTCTAAATACAGCCTAATGTTGTTTCTTAGCCTTTGCGTTGAATAGAGATAAAAAATCCAGATATATGGTGAAACTCATAATTGCTATAGAAATGTATTTACCAACGTTCTTGTAGAAATCTTTTCGTAATAGATTGATCACTGGACCATGCTTTTCTTTTCGCCAAGAAATCGTCCAAACTCCAAATACCCGTTAATATATGTTGTCTTCATTTTGGGACAAAAAAATCGCACAGAAAAACGCTCTGAGCATGCTGATTAGGCGCAAACAAATAACGAATCACCGCATGCTGGTATTTAATCTTCGATCCACACATTCTTATGTATTCCTCACATGCGATGTAACGCTTTCCACGTGGAGCTTTTCTAGCGCGTTTCCCCATTGGAAGGAAACACAACAATCTTATTTATATGGTCCCTTGTAGTTGGAGGCAGCTATCATCCTTCCACGGAATTAACCGGCCCAACGCATGGCGATCACTTCACCCTTGCTTTCATGCTGCACGTGTGTGACCTTCACGAACGGTGCTGCATATTTCATCTGCACGAGTTACACCCGTTACACACATGGACGCATGACCGTTCCGTTCGCGTTTCGGGTGGAAAACCGTCTCTAACGTAACGTACGCGGATCCCCGGTGTGTGGTGATTTCATAAATTTATTTACTCTCCTTTTCCCGCTATCAGCACGCACGGCGTGAACTCGTTCGTGGTTTGCAATCCACATCACGGACTTTTCGGGGCGCAAGAAACGTGCGCGAAGGACGTATGCAACATATTTACTGTTCCTTGTTACAAAATTAATTCCCATTTGTTCTGCTTAGCCAGGGCGCGGTTCAGGGATGGCAAACTCTCGGTTGTTTGGTGCAGTAAATTTCTCACCTGCATGTTTCACGTTACGCGCCCTGAACATTCTCCCATTCCAACTACGGGCGTGCTGGCTGCCTGGGGTGGTTCACTTTATGTTCGCGGCACTCTGCTCATGTGCGCACTCTTGCTTTTACGCCCACTTAAGCACTCTTCGGGTGTGCGCTCATTAAATATGCATCTTAAATGAGTTGCACTGTCGGGTGATGATGGTAATGACGATGACGATGATGAAAAAGGTAGAATCCTTCCGGTTTTGCGGTAGTTGGTGGGACAGTCAGATTTACTGCAAACGATATGAAGGTTGTGCAACTTCAAGAGTCAACGCATCGACTGGGAATGGAAAGGATAATAGCAAACCCTCGAGACGAGCAACGTTTCGACATCGGTGTGGCAAATGGAAAGCAAAGTATTATCCTGTCGTACGGCGTGTACGAACGCAAATGCTTCACCCTCAACGGCATTTGAGATGGCATTGTAAAGTCATATTCGGGTGAAGAATGTGCTTTCGTATGGGTAGGTGGGACAAGCAATAATTCTCGAGGATGGCTTTGCAATGATAAGAGCCCAGTACCGCCGAAAGACTGCCGTCGGTGTTAGATATGGCGCAAGTGCACGCATATGAAGCGGTACCTTGAAGTGGTCCTTGCAATCGAGCCCATCCTTACCTATAAAGAATGGGTGTGGTTGTTAGAGGGGCTTTTTGGTTTTAAAACGGTATAGAGCACGGTATCCGCTCAGACAGAGGAACATTCATTTCATTTGCAAATTACAACTGTGGAAGATAATAAATCGACAACGCCTGTAATGGCCGATAGCAACCGGATACATCACTCACCTCTTGCTGTTTCAGTTTTTGAAACATAAAAATATGAAAATTCTTCAATAAAATCCTTCTACTTTTTTAGAGATCCAATTAGGATCCAGTAAGGCTTCTACTGGTGATTTAAAAATAAAAAAGACGAAGTGAAAGAAGATTTCTTTATTCTACTTTTTGTTTCACAGCAGAGTTTATCAAACTGTAGAAATATTGTAATTTTTTTTTGTATTGCTATGTCTTTCTGACGATTCTGGGCGGATGCTGATGAGTTGTAAATTATTTTTCATGTAGCGCTACTTGAACTTTTAAAAACCTCAACAAAAAAAACCTCCTTATCGTTGTTGTGCGGTGCTAATCAGAGTGAAATAAAATGTGAAAGGCGAAAGTATGCCAAAAAGGGTTCCTAACCGCGTCGAATTCTCGCGCCTTTGATACAGTCTTTTGGCTAAAGTGAAGCTTTTTGGATGAAGTAATTTACCCGCGGCCAAGAAAAAAGATAACAGAACTCCTCCGCAAAAATGAAAAGGGTTTACCTGGAAGGGTGAAGGAAAAGCAACTAGATGAAGCATTCGTGGAAAATCGAAAGCACATAATATACAAAAATCATCCCCCCAAGCGTGGGCGGATACGTTCGCATTTTGATAAAACTTGCAAGAAATTCAAAATGTCGCATTTCAAACGGGAGAAGTATAGTGGAAGTGAGAGGATTTTTGGAAAGAGGATTTTTATGAGTTAAACTATCAGACTTAAAAAGAAAATAGTACAACGTAATTTTATGTTATTACTTTCATTCAGCGCAGTTTTTTTTATTAATTCAATTTAATGGCCGAAAAAAATGTTTTCTCATGAAAATTTCATGAAATTAGCTCGTGGTATATAACCCTGAATTGGTCCCTCCGTAAAAAGAGAATCAATTTCTTTTGATGATTATTCCTAATCTGGGTGGTTCAATGTTCACTTTGAACTGGACATTCTACCATGAAGGGACTAGTAGATAATGTGCGTTATATAAAAGGTGTCCACTGAAACACGTTTATCAAAACTTTATTTACATTTCTAGCGTACGGTAAGCTAATTTTGTAACAGTTTTTTTTTTATGAAAAAGCTCTACCGGTGCCTAAGTAGATGCGGTCTACTGCTAGATTGTGTCGTATGAGCGCACATGAATTACATTTGAAAAAAGATATTCTCGCTCGTGCAGATTGTGGAACAACTAAGAGCGCTGAATACGATTGCATACTTTCAGGCGTTGCGTACACTGGGATGTCAATCTGTAGGCAATTTTTACGTCATCTTGTCAGCGTGTACACGGTACGGAACTCGGGAACGTCTAAAGTGTCTTCACAGTTAGTTCGTTGTTCTTTTTTTCTCTCTTTCTCTCTTTCTCTCTAGTCCCAGTAAGCGTTGATGATGCAGCTCACCTTGAAAACACGAATGAACACAACTCCAAACAACGCATCACACACGGCGTGTGTCGTACGAAAGATGTTCCCGGTAATGTTCCTACTCACGTTCACGAAAATATTTGTTCCCTTTCCTTCCAACCGTGCCCGGCTTATAAATGTGTTTGGCTGGCAGTGAGTATATTCGGTTCGGTTCGTTTGGCATGTTGTGTATGCTGCTGCCGTTCCTACTTTACACACCGCCCTGGCGTACCAACAGTTAAGCTAGGTTGTTGGATTTTTGCGGAGGCTATTTATAAAACTTCGTTCCCTGTTCGTTTTACCATCCGCACTGTGCAGTGCACATCACGTCCACCAGCCATTCTTCACGGCACCCGATCGGTTGTTCCGCGAGACATTTTTAACATCGCGTCACTACATTCCCGACGTCCCACCCCCTTGCCTATCGTCACCAGATCCAGAGAGGCACACATTGCTTCTAGGTTTTGACAGATCGGGACAGAGCGTGCGAGAGCCTGTCATTGAATTTCGCCTACATCGATCGTGTCGCTTGGGAAGGCGCATTTCGTCCGTGGTATTTTTATGTATTTTAAACGCCTCGCGAACAGGAAAATATTCCAAGCATCTTCAACCCCCTCCCGGGCATGCATCGACAAAACACAATTGCCCGGTTAATGCTAATGTAACGGCCGCAGTGTAATGCACGTTTCCTTCCAGCCGAAAAAGGAAATTAAGCATTCAAATAATAGGTTATTAAACCGACATTCGAACAGCATACATCGCCGTACATCCGTCTGTGGTTCAGTGAATTCCTAGCTCGTGATTATTCAGCACCTTTTTCACGATGAACGCACATTATCGCTGGTCGTTCGGGTGGGACGGGAGACGGGTAAGATACGAGCGAAAGAATATATGCAATGTACACTTGAACAGTGCACAGGTTCCATCCCGATCCATCTCAAGCGCACCAGCACTGCCGTCTGGATCGTATGTGTGTAGGTGTGGAAAACATAAGGGAAGTGCAAACGTTTCAAGCAAGCAAAAGCAAAGGAAAAATGGTAGTATAATTGGTGGTAATTTGCTACGCTCTTTTGGCCTCCTTCCTGTCCGGAGGAAGCATACATTAATCAGCACGACGGATCGGTATCGGTTCCCGGGCGTGTGGATGAAGGTTCGTGCATAAAGTGTACAATAATAATAACACCCGTCGGGAGAGTTTTCCCTAAAGGTCTCGAATCGAAAGGGGAAAGAAAGACAACAAAGTGAAGAAGGTCTAGAGGAACGTAGTAGTGGGAAGCTGCTTTATCTTCCCACCAGAATGAGTTCGATTTCAATTTAACGCACAAAACGATCTCTTTCGCGCGATGGTCGCGCGATTATGCAATGACGTGGAGCATACGAGAGAATAGCATTTTTTTGTTGTTTAGTTGCTTCGTTTGCTTGGCTTGCAAAACTCCTCTACTTCGTTGCATTTGCGAAATGTGTGTGTCTGTGTCCATCACGTGTGTAAATCGGTCGGTCCTGCAGTCACTGCATCATGCTCCAATTATTATCGAACTCGGCTAAGCCCGCCACGGCACTTTTTTGATGGTGGATTAAACGAACGACATGAAGAAAAAAAGAAAAGTTCGATGCAATTTTGCTTACAATGGTGCAAAAATTGCCTTTCCATATTTTTATGTGTATGTGTTTGTGCATTTTTTTCTGTTATGGCTGATGCATGTTGTTAATGCCATTTTTTTGTGTGTGATTAAATTATCCTCAACCGGTTTTGTTATGCGTTATGTAGTCTGATTTGTACGATCGTTACACTGTTACGGCACATACACATGTTCTCATGGTTTGTATGAGTATGAGATTTAATGTGTTTTACTTTGGTTTTTTGGTACAAATGAATGTGACGTATTGTAAAAGAGAGTGTTGAAAATTATAAAACTTTTTCCCTACGTTAAATGTCAGAAGAGATTCAACTAAAATTTAATTAATTTAAATGCTAACTATACTTCTCAAACGCAACAAAAACATACTCAGAGGAACAATCAAGTTTATGGTAATTTTTATACACAAAACAAACAAACAAATTGACATCTTGAATAAAGCTGTCAAACCCAGCTGTCAAATAACGTTACGAAGCGCCTTAATGAGGCTTATTAAAAACACATAGCAAAACTGGCTCAAGATCAACGACCAGACACCACTGTATACCGCAAGCAGGAAATCCATTTGCTGTCCATGTTTGGAAGCGATTTTGGGTGGGTTGATGTTCCTGATGGACAATTTTCCCCAAAGCACCCCATGTGGAGAGAGAAGAATCAATTGAAGAAGTTGGTCCCGGGCCCGTTTTGGGCAACTCCAACCACTGTGATGAGTCATTTGAACCGCAAAGAATACGAAAGGAAAAAAAGGAAACGAATTAAGTTACTCTTTGCGGTGATGCAGACTGGGAGAAAGAGTAGAAATCGAACCATAACCGGTGTATATTTGTTGCCGTCTCGAGGTTTTTCTTCTTTATTTATTGATACTGAAATGGATACTCTTTTAGAGTAAATAATATTTAGCACAATACGATGAGTGTGTGGAGTAAAATATTTGCACCATATTGAAGATACAAAAAATAAAGAAACATTTGATCACGCGCTGTACCAAGTTAGTGTATCTGCGAATTGATTCGCTCATAAATTCTAGCCGATCGGATGTTAGAAAGAGACAAAACGAAGGTTTTTTTTTCTTACTTGTGTTTCGTCTGTTGCAAGCGAACGCGAGTGGAAATCTCTCGGGGGATGACTCACTATAATGCATGCCGCTCGAGACGCACGCACGGTTTGATGTAAGGTGAAAGAGTTAATCTCTTCGCGCGTTGTGCGCGATGTTCGCACTCACACACTGCTATCAATATTTGCGATCGCAAAAATAAGAAGATCACGCGCGGGCTCTCACACACACATCGGCGAAAGCGGCACAATTTTCCAACGCGATGTTGAAACCGGTACTGTCAAGCTCCTCTCTTACAGCACAGGTGTGCGTGCGCGAACACACGGAACAAGCTTCCACCTGTCAAAAGCTCTTCGAACCGCGGTTTTACCTGTAATGCGGTAAGTCGCCATTTAGGCGCTTATGTCAGATGCGATGCTTTCAGCACTGTTGTTGTTGAGTACCTAACGGAATTGTACTTTTCCGTAGGCCCTTATTTACCTTATTGATTATGGTGTGTCGCCATTAGAAAACAACTTCCGTAGTGACGGCAACAGCAGCAACAATCTGGAATGCATGTATCAGTGTAATGTTTTTCCTTCCATTTGTCGCCAACGTTGACATAACGATTTGTGTTATGCCTTTGCCAACCATTTGCCGACCCTCAAAAGGGCTCCCCCATGCGGATGCACTTGGCAGTTGCGGGATCTCCGTTTCTACCTGCATTCGCTCTATTAGGGAAACCGATTGGAACCCGTCATGGAAATGTACCGCGTTCCGACCGACCGTACGTCGTTGACCTTTTTGGGGCGAACCAGGGCGGAAGTAGCGTTCTCGGGTGCTGCGAAATCAAACAAACTGATAAGCGGCATAATTTATTTTCACTCAAGCTTCCAACCACAGGCCGGTGCAACAGTGTCACCGGACAAAGGAAAACCAAACGGGTGTAAATGATTCCCCGTTTCCGGGTTGTTGGTAGTCTTCCACTACTTCGCAATACTCGAATGTCAGTAAACGAAGAATTTGCGGGCGTGTAACAGCGTTGTAATGCATTTACTGCTCGCATCATCTACTTTGTATCGTGATATATCGAGTGGTTTTTTATAGCTTCAATAACAAAACATATCTTTTCTGCAACTGAGCTTAACTACTAAGGTATGTTCGCAACTGTCACACTCTCGCCAGAGTGTTGACTTTGCACTGCCTACGTTTGCCGAGCAGTGAAGAAAACACGAGGAAACCCTGATAAGAATATGGTGTGCTTCGTGTGCGAGTTTATTGCTGCCTGGAGTGCAAATCAAAACACGCAAATTAAAACGGCAAACATTTACGTAGCGAGGTCACACTTGAACGGGATAGGGGAAAATGGATGTAAGGTTGTGTTACCCCAAAACAGCAACACCACTAGCGCCACTTTCGTGTCGAAGTAGAGCTAGGATAGGTAGGTTATTGACGCCAACTCGCCAACAATTATGAGCTTTATTTAGCGTTCATCTTTAATTGAACGCTTCAAATTAGCGTATGCGATATGTGGTCGAGCGAGTGACGATCGTACACGAGCTTAACAACGACGTTAAGGTACGAAAGAATGAAGCACCAGCACACAGGCGCCATCTTGAGAAAGTAGAAGAAAATTAAAGTCAAGGGTAAACCCGTAATGATGACTTTGACAGGCGGAGTTACCGTCACGACCTTGCCTAAGATCCAATTGATGGCGTCTATTTCTGGTTAGTCTTTTTCCCCATTCTTGGCCTCATGCGGTCCAATTTCCGGACGAATGGAGCAGCAGTGGTTAATAAATTGGATCAACTGCAACGCCGGGATCTTGCCGTACCCCACACTCTTACTCTCTTAAGCTAGTTTAAAGTGGTCAGTACACGCGCGGGCGCGCATTCGCTCTTGAATATGAGTTACCCAGTATTTCCTGCACCGGACGGATGCCGCCGATCGTGCTCTCGTTCACGTGTGTTGTCCATACAAATTCCCCCAGGCCCCGGAGCTCCTCACAACAGGTACGGGAATGTGCGCCATTATGAAGTCAATGAGAAGCTGCCAACCGGAATTGGACAGCCGAGATGCTGCTGTCAGCTGTGGTTCAGAACACAGTGTCAAGTGCTCTGAAGCACTTTGGTGTGGGGCGTACGGACGAAGACAAAAACCAAAAACAACAGCAAAACTTTAGATCTTTTATTTCCCGAGATACTGGGGGCAGTGAGGTGTAGATCCTTACCCTAGGCGCTGGCACGTTGCGCTAACTGTCGGCAATAAATTACTTAAGATAGCAAGTAGCGTGCCACTATCTTAGCGGACTCGCCACCACACGACGGATAGCGTTCAGTTTCAGGGGTTTTTTTTTCTTTTTTGCTCGCATTTGTGGGTGTACATACCTATGTTTGTGTCGTTTTTTTTTGTATATCACGAAAGCTTCTCCACATCATCTCCTACAACACGTGATATATAGGCAGCATGTATGGTACAGGGTGGCTGCTGTTGTTGAGCCAGACTCCTGTTTGCATTCTGGACTCGTATCTCGTGGTATCTGTTGATTTTCGCCCCGCTATAAATAGTGCCTGTATTAATCTTTGACTCGCGTTTATACACTTCTCCTTTTTTTAACACTGCGGCTTATTGACTTGTATGTGTGTGTTTTTTGGTCATCATCATCTCGCGAGTTGTTCGGTCCAAATATGTGGAGTGAACTGCTGGAGGTGTTAATTTGGATTACGTGGTGATATCGTGTGGGTTGAGATTGGGTTGGTTGCTTTACTCTTAGCAGCAATTTAAGATAAATGTTGTCAACCATCTATTCCAGAGTGTTTTCGAAATAATATTCTACCAATGTCATTCGATTCCTTCTTTTTGGAACAAATTGAATTACTTAAACCGAACAAAGATAGATCATCAACGGAATTATGTTATTCCATCATCGGAGTCGCACGGATATCAATACCCAAGCATTGAATTGCTTTTCTCTTTCTACCGTCTTCTGAAGCTTCCAAGCTCTAGAATTCAATTTATTTAGCATTTGTTTCAGCTCCTAGATCAGAATTGCTGATTGAATATTTCAATTCAGACGAAAACGATCTATTTATTTTCTATTTATGGTTAGCCGTGGGACACATTTCGCTGCTAAAGTGATGTCTAACACGTGCCTCCGGCATGCAAGGAAGGCAATAACGTCCTTGACAATGTTTGTACTCTATCATCAAACGGCTATCACACTTCCTGGCTATTTATCTTGCATATTTTTAGGGTTTCTAAGTGCAAATCATTTCTTCAAACATCTATCAACGCAAAGAAGGTGTTAATTGTGCTGGGAATGACGCTTGAATGGTTTGCGATATTTAGTATGCTACAAAAGGGCATGAGCTATAAAATGATAACATAATTATTCATTAAAGTTGTGTACTCTATCGCTCACGGTGTTCATTTCTCTCCAAGGAAAATGGACGTTGTGTAACGATTCGGTGGTCAAATTCCAAATATCGTGCGTGAACCTGATGGGTTGGTTACATGGTTGTAATTTAATCCACACGAACGAAGTTCATTGCTAACTTAGAATTCCGTTCCAGGGGAACGGTTGTTGCGTTATAGTCCTCCAATTGCTATGCTCTGGTGGGGGTAAAAAAGCATACGAGCATAACGATGTTGTCCGGCAGTCGTGAGGGGTTGTCGAAAAACAGAAACAAAACAGGAAAAAAACACACATTTGGGGACGCGACGCAACTGTCCAGAAACACGTGAAATGAATAAAATATAGCTTCCAACCACCGCCAACGTGGCGTTTTGTTTTTTTTTATTCATAAAAACCTAATGGAGGGACGGTCGATGGTTTTATGTGTGCAAACGCGCATAGAAGTTAACATAAGCTAGAACAGGTAGTTACTCTCCAGAATGTTAACGTTTTGCACAGGAAATTGTGGACCTAAGAGCCGTACGACCCAGGAAGAGATACCATTGGGACGCGGTTCATAAAGCGAAAGAGTGTAGAATCAGCAAACGGACGATGACGATAACATTCGGCAGCATGGCTACTTTGTGCAGCTCGGTGAACGAGAACTATGTTCTCGTCGATTAGCCGTGTGTCGTTGACTTTGTTAACTTAATGACTCATAATGTGCGTGTTTCCGTTAGGTAAGGGTAAAGAGTCCGCAGTCATGTTTGTGTTTTTGTATTTCCGATTTCTTGAATTAACTTTCATTTATTGTTTACCCTTATTTACGCCGCATTTTTAATATTTAAATATGCATTAATTTTATATCGCACGTGCTTGTGAGGTCATTATTTTGTATTTAAAAAAATACAGTTTTTGTTTTGTATTTATTGGATTATTTTAATCCAATAGAATATTTGTTCTACGTCGCTGGCAACACTGTTCGTGCGATCGGTGAATGAACACAAAATAAAATTTTGCGAGCGAGATGGCACGAAGAGTAAATATGCAAATGATACGAACGAACTCTCGATTTTGACGCAGTGGTTCACTATCATTTCTCTCTCTCTCGCGCGCTCCTAACGTCATTTGTCAATGGTCAAAGACAGCGCACAGTTGAAATGTGAATTTAGTATTTAGGACAAAATTGAATTGAATTGAAGATGCATTTAACTAACCGAAAATGTAACTAGTTTTTAGTTTGCCTGTAATATTGATTTATATTCATATTTCATAAATATTGTTATATTGAACCATATCACATATGTAAAGAGCATAATGGTGATATGAAGTGATGCTTTAGATTTAACAAGAATTTGGAATTTGCGCTTGTACGACACCTTTTAACCATTAATTTAGGTGTTCTTACTTTCAATGATTTTTCTTCACATTCAGTAGGAGCCTGTGTTGCTTCACTATCTTAAAGATTCATATAAACCGTTTTTATGGAATTTAAATGATGGAAGTTACGAAGTTATAACAAATCTGTCCATATAGCAGTATGATTTATGTCAACTGTGCACCACATGGTGATTCATAAAAATATCTCTCTAATCGCACATGAGAGCGAGTCTCACGAGAGAGAGAGAGAGAGACTGAAAGAGGGTGTGCGCACGCGTGAGAACCAACACCGAATGAACTCGTTTCGTTGCGTTAGCGTTGAGCTCGCACGCAAGAGAGCGCAAAACGAATGAACAACAAACAACAAATCCAGCAGCAGCTGTGTTGGGAAGCCGTCATCATCAACGCACCCAGTGCCACGGCCCAAACGCGCGACCCGACGTGTTGTGCCCGGGTGACGGTTTTTATTCCACTGTTGGCGTTCCGGCCGTTTGCAACTCTTGCCGGCCACAGCCACAGCGCGCGAGAGCGCGTAATCGCGGTTCGCGGATTTTTGTTCCATTGCGTTTAGTTTTGTTTTAATCTGTACCCGGTACGCGCTGTTAAACTGGCGTTTTAAGTTCAAAGTTTTGCTTTCGATTTCGAGTTGTTGTAGCTTGGCGCGTGTGCACATCCTTTCGAAGTTTGGTATGATCGTAGGTATAGTGATCATTTTTTTTTATGCGTGCAAAGTGTGCCTGTGGGTGAAATACGCATACAAACGTGAATCAATGAGTCACGGTTTGTCACGATCACACGACAACGATTGCTACGTGTTTCTGCTGCAATGGAGCCATGGAACGATCGCGAGCAAGTGTTGATCGATTTAACGTCAAAACAATGTAGTGGTAGTAGTGCTTGTGCACGTATGTGTCATTGTGATCAAAATTGTTCACACAATAGCAATACTAAACCAGAGAAACAATAGGTTCGGGAACGATCGATTGTATGATCAAACATTTGCGTTTAAAGTGGGTGTGCGAATGTATGCGTGTGTGTTTTTAGATGGAATTTTGTGCGTGTGGTGCGTGCATCAACATCCGGACGGAATCATCCGATCTCAACCCGTGAACGATGGCGAAGTGAGACAATGATCTGTGATCAGTGTGTGGTCGCATTTAAATTCATCTAGCGTCATATCCAGCTGGTGTGTAGGTGGCCTTGTAGATACAAACCCATACACGTTAGCTTAATAATCCAACCTGCTTCTTCAGCTACCAGATCCCCCCCCCCCCCCCCTGATACAAAGCCGCCACTCCCTGTTCGGTGCAAGAATTTTATTCATTTTGATAAAAGAAGGAAAAAAAAAGTTCCATAGATAGATCACAAACAACAAACGCTTACACACACCCACTCATAATCGTACTGTGTGAATTGATCACTTCTGTGCGTACGCGTGTGTGTGTGCGCGCGCTGGAGAAGAACCAAAGATCATCAAACGGGATTCGTGATCCATCTAGCGACAGATAGAAACACACTAATAGATCGTTTTTTGTGCTAAATCTGTACTCTTTCCGTGAAACCCGATGTGTTGTTGTGTTGTGTAAGGGTATTATATCCATTTTGATTTGATCTTTCTAGTGTGTGCGTGTACGTGTGCCTCCCATATATAAGCTTCTTTGTGTGTTTATATTTGCAAAAGCCCCAGCAACACGCAACACGGTGTGATATATTATTGTGCGCTTTATTTGTACCGTGGGGTGGAGATTAATTCAATTTATGGTCTCCAGAGTTTGTGTGCGTGCATGTGTGTATGTGTGTGAATGATGGTTCCTGAGGGAGAACAGTGCAATGACAACCACCGTTTTATTGAAGTAGTTTTTTTTTGCGCGTCTTTCATTGTCCCCCGTTTTGTTACCGCGATCATGATCTCACCACTCACAACACTGACGCAGTTCTTCTCACGCGTGAGCTTTGATGGAGAATTTATTTGCGCTAATAAAAAGCGTTCACGCACCTGCCCAAAAGCGAACGCTAATAGTATGCGTTTATTGTACGTGTTGTGTGTGTGTGTGCGTTGAAGTTAATGCAAGCTGCAAACAAACGTCGAAACTTCCCTACAAATGAGCTTCATATCGGTCTCACCGCTGCTGGATAGTGAACTAGTGAGCCATATCTTACTCATCAGCTGAAGCAAAACAAAAGTGATCTCATCCTGCACTGCTGTTCTGGTTTGACTGCTTTTTCTGCTGTGCCTGATAAAAATGTCCGCGTGTGTGTGTGTGCGTGTGACGGTCTAATGTTTGATTTTAATTAAAACGACTGGAATTTTAAATCAGCAAATATTTAAATGAGTTATCTTTCGGGTGTGTGCAACAGCGAGCGAGAAGACGGTTCCTTACCGTCGCGTGTTCTGCCGGAGGCGCCCTACGTTTTGTGACGACGTCTCCTTTGTTGTGTGGTGTACCTCCTTCAGGGTGGTAATGTTTGTGCGGTTAAGCGAACCGATAGTACACTGATGCAACTGGAGAAAACTGTCTCGAAATGTATGATTTGTGAATAACAGATTCGTCTAACACAAAGGCTGTCGTAAGATATTCTGCTTGGCAGTGTTAGTCATTAAAGCAGGAAAAAAGTGCGAATGAAACTGCGTCTATTTGATGCATTTTTAATCAAAGTTACTGTGGTGTACATGTATAAGTGTGTGTAAAGAGTAAAATTTATTTAGTTGTAAGCAAATTCCAGTGACTGTTTATTTGTGCATGAATCAGAAAACAACACAAGTAAAAGTTTCAAAAAGTTTCAGTTCCTCAAACGGGTTTGTCGAAATGTCATCCAAAAACATCCTAATGTAACGAAGAAAACAAAGAAAAAGCACGAAATTCCTCTTCCGTTTATAATGAAATCGGATAAAAATTGTAAAA
Organism: Anopheles funestus; assembly: GCF_943734845.2. NCBI lineage: Eukaryota > Metazoa > Arthropoda > Insecta > Diptera > Culicidae > Anopheles > Anopheles funestus. The sequence continues at coordinate 59,469,074 of NC_064599.1, forward strand.
GCATGAAAGATTTCAACGGTCTTGAGTTAATAACAACATCTATCTCGCTTTTGCTATCGTTTTTACCATATTCAAAAACCGGTTTAGCTAAAAACCGGCTCGCACTGTTGCCTCTTCCCTTCCAAGACAGGAGAGAGGCGGTTTAGTTCGCTTAGTCCACTTCTTGTCCAGCAAACACGCACCGAAAAATTCATTCCTATCGCGCAACATAATCCTACTGATAAAATTCCACGCACTTTACGCACATCGATTTCCATTCGTAAGATAAGGGAAAGTTTAAGGGGACGGTTCGTATATCAAAACTAGATGGTATATTACTTTTTTCGTCCGAAAAAGGGCGTTGGGACTCTCGTTGTTGATTTGACGTCATCAAGCATATAGAGCTTGAAGTTAAAGTCGAAGATGTGAAGTGTATCATCGCTCTTAACGGGTTTTTTTGTTATTGTTGTTGTGAGCACTTTAGCACAGGAAGGTAAAAGGAAACGTAGAAACCGTAGAAGGGAAAGCCAAATGATCGACGCGTGAAAGCGAAAATTGTGCCACGAGGAGCACGGATACAGGGAAGGCAGAAAATGACAAAACAAACACAAAAAAAGAAACGATTGATGGGGGGAAAAATCAAGAAAAATGCGGGGAGTAAATTAGGGGGTTGTTGGCGAACATGGGTGTGACGCGATCGTTTCCGTCTGTCTTGCTCTCGCTCGGCATTTTAAATCGCTTCTTTTTTAAAGCTACCCCTTTTATGTGTCATTCGTTCGGTTCGGTTGTGTGCGTTTGTGTGTCAGAGAGAATGAAAGGGAATGCATCTTCTCCCTACCTCCCACTTTTGATTTTCATCTCAATTGCGGGAATGCAACTGAATGCGTACAACGATGGCTGATCGACTGTACACCGGTTAGATAATCGCGCTCATTACCACCACCACCACCGTTGTCGTACATCTTGACGTTCCTTCAACGAGCAACTGTGTGGCGTGGTTAAACATTGCATCTTATGCTACTTCTTTTGCTACTGCTTGTCCACCATACCGTTAGCGCGATGCAAGTGGAAAACAGCAAAACAGCACCCTTGCCCACTTGTCCCTTTTGCAAATGGTGTTCACAATTCCAACCCTCACACACATTACCCAAAGACCCAAAGGCATTTGGCATGGGAGGGGGAAGGGTTGCACATTCCTTTGCCTCGATCGCGATCGACATCGTTTCATCGTTTTGCCGCAATTTTTCTTTCTTTTCTTCTCATTCCGCACGTTTCGAATGGGCTGGGGCTGTGTGTAGAGAGGGAGGTTTTTTTCCGCAGTCATTGCTGCCTTGGCTTGTGCTGTGCACAAGCATTTGTTTAGTCTAGCGAGAGTGTTTGCTTCTCGGAATAGAAGATTTGTAAGTTTAACATATTGTCCAACAAGAGTAGAAATAAAACGTACTGAACTTAGAAATTTTTATAAAATAACTCTTTACAAATGGTGGTGAGCTGAGCGTTATTACTCAGTAAATAAATACAGTGGCTAGTATAGGTTAGGCTCATAATATACGACGTGGAATTTGTTCCACCACAAATACAATTGCTTCATCTACTCCTTGATCGAAGTGGTATGAATAACGTTTAACTTATAGTCAATTACTTTTTGTTATATCGACTCATAGTAGACAACACCAAATCGGTCCCACCACAAACAAAATGTTATTCGTTTGTTAATTTGTTTGTAAATTTAATGAATTTCACATGATTTGCAAAATAGTTTAAATGGACTATTTCTTCCTTTCTGTCATGAGTAACGATGAGATGCACTCGAATGAACGGAAAAGCTTTCCGCTGTCGAGTTAATCGCCACTTGCGGCTTTCTTTCACCGCAAGTGTTTATCCATCCAAATTATCTCGCTGTCTCGAGTAGTGCATGAAGCAAAGAAAAACACTAGAAAAACACTAGAAAAAGAAATAGAAACATAAAACAATCACCCGACAGTGAGCGGTGATGTTAGTTTTTTTTTTTGAGCGCAAGCAAATGAAAACAAAAATCCCGCCCCACGCAAACACCGGAAGTGACCAATTCGTGTTGCGAGCTCCGGATTATCATTTGCCGGCGTTACGCAATCTCGCAAATCTCGTGCGCGCATAAATTAGTCTCCTCCCAATCAAAAAAAAAGAAGTGGGAAAAATTTGAGAAACTCAAAGCACAATACCCCGCCCGGTTTTGGGTTCGAGTTCGAGTTATGAGTTGATGATTTTCTTCCTTCCGCTTTTGGCAAGTGCAATTAGTGGACGATGTGAAAGTGACACTCACTACCTGGCGGCCTGGCGGGTACGGAAGCTGGTGAAAAGGTCAACATGAAGTGGAGAAAACGGGAGTAGAAGAGGTTTATAATTAACGTTGAATTTTGGATAATTCTCAAAACCACCATGCGTGGTGGCAAATTTCACATAAAATGAATTAGATAATTCGTGTTTAATAATATTTTGCGGTAGGATTGTTTTCTTCTCTCCATTGCGTAATTTATTGTTTCCGAGATAAAATTATTTTTAAATCTTTTTTTCACACACAAACCTCACACGTTCCTTAAATGATAAAAAAAACCAAACATCTGTTTGAAACGTTTGCATGAGCCGACAACCTGACTAAACTGGGGAATTGGGTCCAATTGACGCATTGTTTGGATCAAACCCCGCAACACCGTATGAAGCGACAAAGCAACAAGAACAGATAAATAGAGGAAGTTTTTTTTTGTTCACTTGTCTGTCTCGTTGCTTTCCAACAAACACACGTAAAACCGTGTTTGGCTTTTCGGTGGGATGCTGCAATAAAACCGCGGGTTTGACTTCATTGGCAAACGCGCGGACATACGCGGTCCGAGATGCTGTTCTCTTCCAATCATTATCGCCAATCTGATCCACGTACGATCCGTACCACACGGTGTGTGGCGTCGGAAGCGTGAAGATGAAGGAAGAAGGTTACCCGGTTACCCCGGCACCTCTTTGGCGTCTTGTCAACGTTCAATTAGTGCCTATTTATATTGATTATGGTCACAATTCGCCAATCTTCGACCGGTCGGTTGGGAAGGGGAAGAGTCAAATGGGAGATTGAAAGGGGTGGAAGACGTTACGCTCCCCATCCTCATATCAGTATCTGCAAATCCTCTTTTAAGAGTTCTACATCAGAAAAACTGGGGAAAATAATAATCTTAACGTCGGGAGCTCCGTAGAAGACAGGACTCATAAACGTCTTGATCCTGTTAAGGGACATATTGAACATAAAATTAGGATGCAAACTAAAAGCACAAAGTGTTCATTTCGTACTCCATAAAATAGCTTCCCATATATTTATTTATCTCCCCCGATTCTATCACGGTGACGTTCCATGCCGGCAGGCATCTCTCAAGTAGGCGATGTGTTCGGTCTACACGTACTAGAGAAATACCTCTTCCAGCCTCGGAAAAGAGAAAAAAATACGTTGCAAGTTCGCTCGGGCACGATGCCAATCGTTCATTTTATTTCCCATTTTATATAACACTCGTTACCGTCGTCGTCATCGTTTGCATCGTCGCTAGATGCTTCTGCAACTTCTCCAGTTTTATATGCAAATCTATCCCACCGGGTGTGAGTGTGTGCGCGAACGCCCTCGATTTCTCGTGTGTGGGTTGCTGCCTCGAATGTGGTACAGAATGTGAAAGAACCATTTTTTGGCCCTCGTTTTGGATGGTCTCCAGAATTATCTGTGTCAGACGACAATTTTTGGTCGAACAATATTTGCACATTGGCAAATTGTTTCTGTGTTTTTTTTTTTGCTTCCGCTTTACCTTATGGGCATTTTATAGAAATGCTGGGATAGAAATTGAGATCAATAACGAATCGAATTTGGTTTGCCAACAACCATACGCACGCCTACGCCCGGGATGGTAGTTTCAATTTGTCAATCTCCGTGTCTTGTGGGCGTTAAGAACATTCAATAAATGCATCTTATGTGAGCTCATGAATTTATGGGGAAGTTTATCCCAATCGCTAGTTTACTCAACAATTATGTAAATATTTTTTGTCTCATTTTTGGGTTTTTGTCCCTACAAATTGAATTTTCCCTTCTGAAATGCCTAAAAAATTTATACAAAAATCGAAATTGGAAATATTTTTAGCTTGTTTTTAAACAAGCTCTAAAAGCACACCTAAACGATAGTGTCCTACATGTTCCACGTCGATTCACATTCGATCGCTTAAAATGTTTCGGTTTTGTTTTGCGAAACATAAGACAAACCAGTTTACCGTGCGTGACAATTCGCGTTCATCAATTGTTGGGTTGTATGTGTTAAATAGTGACACAGAGCAACAATAAAAAAAAAATCGTTGCACCGCGTTTTGCAAAACATCCTGTCCTGGCGTGGGCACATTTTTGAGACTTTCCTTCAACAGCGACAAAGATTACACCTCGCGTTTACATACCGTGAAAAACAACCCCCACACAAGCACGCGCGTGTCCTTCAGGGAGAAACCGTTTTTGCAATGACACAAACAAGATAAACAGATAGAGAGGAGGGCAGAAACGGAATGAAACAATTACTAATGGCAGATGAAAGATGAGTTTTGATGATTACGATTACACGGGGTCATCCGGTGGGTGGCACGCGCTGTGAGAGGGTAAGAGAGTTTTCCGACATTTTTCAACATTTGCCACCATCATGGCGTCACGCCACGGAATGAGGAGCGAGGGGGCGAACAGAAGAAGCAGTTTTCCTCACAATGTGTTTGTTATTGGGTGGTAAATTTGTTGAATCGTCGAACTCTCCCTTCTACACATCCTCGAACGATTTTACCAATAAAGGTCACCGTAATGTGTTGTATCATCTGATTTTATGCGAATTGTGTCTATCTCTTTAGCGTACCGGAACGCTGGCGGATGAAGAATGTTCCACCCTTATTACAACATGTCACTCTTTGGTGTTTCAGTTTATCGATCGTGAAAATAACGATCATGATGTAGTAACCGCGACAAAAATGGGATGGAAAACCAGGCAAATAAATTTGGACATATAGTCTTAATTTTCCACGATTTTTGAAGAAAACAAAGAAGGAAATTTATTTTCCTGCTTTTGTCCCAAATCTACAGCGCAGAAGGAAGAAGTCACCGGCCGTAACGATGTACGACGTACATCTTTTAATGAGCCTAATATAATGAGTTTTCCTCCACTCCATCACAGGCTTACACGTCCTCCATCTATCTGTAGACCGGTATACTTCCCGTGTCATTTTCTCTTTCAATAAACGGATTGGAAATGATGGGAGAAAAGAAAATCCATCCTGCTTCGATAATGAAGTGTACGCAATTATGTTGTGCCCCAATGCTGGGCAATCGAAAGCACATGACATGAGAGGAGTGCAGACGGCAGACCTGAAGGTAGAGCTGCCCCTTGTCTACACGTGTGTATTATGCAACCGAACATAAGGCGGCATCCCTTCGTAGAAGAAGGTGGACACCATCGGTATGGTGGGCTTGTGTAAAAAGAAAAGCTGGAACGGTCGAAGTTGTGGCCAGCGTGAGTTACGTAAAGGCTCAGGCTGAACTCGGCAAGTTAGCTAATTGAGAGAGGAATTTTATAATTTAATAGATTGTGATGTATTTATCAGATGATTTACGACATGCTTTTTATTGCAAGGTGGCTCAAATAAACATAAAGGAGGGGGTTTTAAAGCTGTTAAATGATTAGAAAAATCAATCGCTCAGAACATAAGAAACAATTAGCTAAATTACATGTCCATACTTGGAGGAGTGAGTATTGAATGATATGAAGTGTTGATTATGCTCGTTTAATTTGCCTAATAGCAATCTTGACTTTATTGTTGATGTATATGACAGAACGTTTCAAAAATACAATATCCTCTTCTAACTAGACAATGGTGTCTAACACACTACAAGAAATGGCTTTTGGGATAAAAATGAGTCTTGATGGAGGTCTCGAGATAGAAGTGACCACGATGAAAATGAACCTCCACGGAAGCGTTTAGTGCGCGTTTTATGGTTTCATAACTTTCTTTCCTACGCTTTATTCATCTCATCAATCGCGAAGAATTGATGATAGCTGCTGGAGACATAGATCTTTTTATTGACAATTTGCCATCCCAGTTTTAAAGCCTACACAGCGCGATCAAAAGGCCTGGAGACAGCTTGTCGGTCGTCAACGTTCCCGAACGTGAGAATGTGGGTCACTTTTGCTTATTGAAAAAAAGCCCAGCAACAGCGTGAGTGTGCGTACGGATGGCATCAGAAAGACGTACCGATCCGTCACGCTATTTTCAAACACACATAAACGTCATCAAGAGTAACACAGCGGATGACGAATAGCAGATGACGGTCTCTTAGCAGGGGTGAAACTCTTGGAAAACAGCATGAATAATAATAAATCGGAAGTAAAAGATACGACACAGCGTACAGAAGCAGCGCACAAACACGCCCGCCTGCCAGCATTGGGATTTCTTTTCTGGGGAAGAAAATGTAACGTAGAAAACAAAAAACAAATCTCTCTTCCAAGGCCGGACCCGAAACTTTCCGGTTCCGCCATCCTGGCACCAGAACTTGATTTTGTTTCGTGTCGTTGCGTTAGAGGGAACGAATTTGTTAGTGTTCCGGGAACGTGCTACATTCCGGACACTGGCAGAGTTGGAATCGTTATTTTACTCGCCGTTCACCCAAAAGAAGCTTGATTTTGATCAACATGCAACATGGTGTGCAGAGCACTTTACTTGTCTTGTGGAAGAGTTATGGAACTAATGGAGGGTAGAAAAATACATTAAAATACAAAATGTCGTGCATTGCTTCACTCTACCTAGCACCGCAGGAAAAGCAATTAGTGTTGGCGACCGTTGTACAGTAGGCGGAACAGTTCTATAATTCCTCACCAAAGCCCTCGGGCTTTGGGGGACTTTTTTGTGGCGATTGGTAACAGAGAGAAAAAGAAGGTGTTCTAGTCACGGAAAGCGAAACCGAGGTTACTTTGCCATGTCTCGACCTCCCGAAGCATAACCCGGAACCAAGCAACAGTGCTTATAGTTACTTTGCTCCCTCTAGCGGATTTTTTTCCCCCGTGTACTTGCTCTACGAAGGAGAAATCGATTTGCGAACGCTAAAGCCCTCCTCAAGGCGTGGAGCCGACAGTGGAAAACGGGTATCTAGCCGCTACTGCAGAAATGCAATTTCCCATCGTCCGCATAATGGGATTACAGGTTGTTGTTTATTGGGAACAACCAGATACCATCACACCTCATTAGCCGTTGGAAGTTATGATGGAAAGGGAGAGATAGAAGAGGAACTCCTCCGTAACAGCCATTGGTAGTCACATGTTTCATGTGGTGGAGAGGAATTTATTTGCAGTATTTGAGTAAGGCTTACGTCAATATAACTTTTGAAGGTGATCTCATGGAGCTTATCGGAATTAACCGAATTTCTGTGGATCTCATCGCTCAAAGTAATGAGTACACCTTTTTGGGAGAATAATTATTCTTCCAAGAATCTCTATCGATCTGGGGAAGCCCTATATAACCTTTGGTCTAAAGTCTGACCAAGATGCTGAGCGAATAGTTTCGAGGAATTCTTCCACCTTATGAGATTTCCAACAGGACCCAACCATATCTTCCGAAATCGTTAGAACCGTGAGAATAACTTCGGCAAACAATCAATCGAAGCCTTATCCCTTCATTTTTGTTCAAATTCTCAAACACGTAACTCAAACTGGTGGAAACGTAGAGAGATATCAATCAAAATATTGGTTAGTGTGAGTTGTTTATTCCAAAGCAATTCAATTGCTGTTCGCAATTCCACCATGACAGCTTGGTGTACCTTGAAAAAGAGGACCCAAATTGAAGTCAACAAAAGCACAACATTCAACCACCGTAAAGTCATAAATAAAGAAGTACCTTTCTCTTAAATTTTGAGCCTCTGTCTTGTTGGAGAACGCTCGTATACAATCAGAATAATATATTGTACTATCTTTATTTGTCAGATTATATTATTGTACAAATGCGCGTTAAAGCTTAACTGCCTGACTAGATGAAAATAAATATGGCTGTGCCACGTGCCTGGGCAACATTGCGTTGCCACTACACCAGGTAGACTCAACCAATGAGGAACTCATTAATGCACCTCAAGCCACCATTCGCATCGAATGCACTTTAGAACGTTAATTGAGCAGAGTGCGCGAGGCACACACTCAGTGCGTGTGTATTCATTATTCCGTTGTTCAATCGAACCTATACAACAACACCGAAGAGGAGAGAAACAGGTTCGAGTAAATTAATTACCTATGCCAGTGCCTTATTCCACAGTGTTCTATTTGCATTTTAACTAGTGCCATATTGTGCCAGATGTAGGTGGTTCGTTTCAAATATTTATTATCTTTGTTTACCATTTTGTGCGAGTTTTGGTTAACCATAAACAGGCGCACGCACACACATAGCTTTGCAGCAGGAGTGTACAAGGCAATATTAATTAAAACTTCATAAATGCAATCAGTTTCAATTTAACGCAATCGGGAAACTGTTTTATGCACTGAGTGGCGTAATTATGGTTGACTATGATAATATCGCTTTTTGTGCTGTAGTTTTTATTTTATTTGCAAAAAACCAATCTCTCGTTATATCACGCATTTCAAGGACACAAAATGACGGTCGATGATGATGCAGTTCGCTCGTTTCTCTATACTTCACCCTTCCATTGGGGATGCATCTCAACAAGCACGAGCGTGAGTTTGTATGCTGACTCATTCGCCGTCCGTTATACTATAACCTTGACTGTACATTGAATAGCGTGTGAGGTGTGTGGCTGCTTATTCCAAGAGAGAAAACAAAAACACAAGAACTTTTAATCATTTTACATCATCAACATTTGCTTATCGTTCGTTTTTTGACTTATGAGCTGGTGTTCTAACGCACAAACCTGCAAGATGCAAAGTTGACACCTCAACAATATATCCCTCTCCAATGTTTCATCCCCTTTTGGGGTGAATCTAATTAGCATAAGATTACCATTGTTCATTACCGATACCTAAGAGAGGCCGACACACCAGAGGAAAATGTGCCAACTTCTCGTGTGTGTGTGTGTATGTGATGTCGTTGAATGTACGAAGAGGTCACGTCACGTCGTTTCCTCAATACGGTTAGCGAAGGCATATCCGATTGCGGGCTGGCAAGAAGTCATCATAACGGCATGTGTTTGTGGATGGTGTACCACATAAATATGTGTCACCGGTGTCACATAATCTTCATCGTTGCCCGCAGTGCCCGGGTATACGGGGTTGGCTCGTGTACCGCATGAAGGTCACCAACCACCGGAGACCACGGGATACGATTTCGCATCAAAACTCTGCTTGCTAATGAGTTTGTTCCCGCTCTATAACAACTGCACTCTTTCGGGTTTCTCTGTGACCTTTAGATTGGGGATTTAGATGTGTGAAGCGATTGGTGACCTTTACCAATCTGGTGGTCTTGTTGAAAAGTCAGTTTCTTAAAAAAATGTTATTAGTTCTAGGTACATGTTATACACCCGAAGCTCGGAGAAAGAAACGATCCATCATTAAAAAGAGTATTAATTTAAAAGGCAATTCAACGCTGCCAGAAAACGCAACCAACGATCTCAGGTCCATTTCAAACCACTTCCACACCTTCACCTAGTGAATTCAGTCTAAACTCGATTGTATCGCAGGGTTCCCCCCCCCCCCCCCCCCCCCCCCTCCCGGTAAGGGTGGAAAATTAACATACAACCACACGCCATTTACGCACACGCAAACCTCCCGTGCGACGAGCTAATGAAGCTGGCGTCAAATCGAGCTTAACATTTTCCATCACCAAGGCCAAAACGTTACTGACGCTTTTTTTTATCAATTACTGAGAAACGGTTGGCTAAGTTTTTGTCGCATTAATCGTCACTAAACGAAAGACCCACGGACGGTTGTTAGAATGTGGTAGCCTAAAAGAAATGCATTGGGTTACTAAGAAAATATCTTATCGCATATTCACTCAAAATTACTTAATTATGCTTTGAGCAGCCATATATTTCTGTTATTGTTTTTTACCCCACGTCCGTTATTGATTGTTCAAAAACGTAAAAAATTTCCTTTCTTTCTCGACAAAACTGTAAAAAAACAAAATCAATATGTCACCAACCTCACCCAACCACATAGTCCCATTTGGGATTTGTTTGGGTAGACCAGAGGTTTAGTAGGAGGTCAGCTTTGGCAGATTACGATCGTTAACAGCAAAACAGATGGTTTTTGTTAGAATGGCTACACCCTTTGAACCTCCGATGGGAATAATGCATTTGAGTGTGGTTATGTCCCTTATTTCCCTGGAGTTGTTGGAGGTCAATGAATTCGGAAGACCTGCTGAACACCATACCAGCTGATACCAGGAATCTGGACGTTGTTGTGGACGATGAAGTACTCGAAATATTATTGTAATCTTTTTATACCTAGTTCATTAGTAAATTATTCTTGCAATTTTGGAATAGTTCATTAGCAAAAGTAAGTATTAAAAATACTTGACGAATTACACGGCAGATCTTCCTCAAAGCGTGAGCATTTGTGACAAGATGTTTACTCGAACGGAGTCGTGCTTTTCTGGAGTAGCCGCCAAAACATATTTAGCAAGAACCAACCTAAGAGCTCCTCAAACCATTTCTATAAAAAAAATATTGTTGTTTTTGGCGTGTCTTGTTGTTTTCTCTCCGCTTGTGGAAAAGAAAAGGTAATGCTTTCGGGGGAGCTTGGGATTAAAAAACAAAAGCCTGCGGTCTAATACAACCACTAGCTCAGCCATGTGCCCTTGAGATCCTTTCAAATTTGTCTGACAGAATCCTCGTCTTTTCTTGGCAAACAAAGAACAGCTCATCTAATATTATCTCGCCCTTCCCGTCCGTTTGGACATGAGCATCCGTCGTGTTGTGCGAGTCTTCTCCTTACTTACATGCCGTATGATGCAATCCTTGGTGCTGGCGTCTTCTCTGCAAAACGGAGGCTCACGCAACAGCAACATCTGGACGGAAATATGGCTTTGCAATAGGCATGCGGCGACTGATTAGATGTCTCCTTTTCACTCCCACTCTCTATCCACTGCACACGTTGTGAAACGTTCGCCCTTTCGGTTTCACCTACACCGAAATGGGAAATAAATGTACCCATTTTTGGATTTGCTGCGCGAATGCGTTGGAGCATTTCTGGCCCCCGTCGAATAAACATCACACGCATTGTGAGGTTTGCTCCGGTATATTACGTGAGTGGCCTGACGAAGTCTTCAAGAGTCCGTCGCTACGGCGATACGGCGTAGTAGAACGAGTTCAACAAGAAGCGAATGATGCATGGATCTTCATTTTGCAAACATTCATTCACAACGACGAAATGACGAACTGAAAACAACGTGAAAGAGATACACCAACGGGTAAAGGGGTAATTCTCGCGTGTGACACCATCGCTTAAGGGTTCGGGAGACGCTAAGGGGTGTAGCAATGGGAGGTGTAGTCGAGAACCTGTTAGACAGGTTTTCATTCTCATGGAGAAGTAACTGTGGCCTATGTGGCGTTTTGTGTGCGGACGTGGAATGGTTGAATATCTAGTAGAAGGCGTCCTTACTGAGACCACGATTAGCGCCCGCCCGCCATTTCGGTATTTTTTTCGCATTCCTCGTGCACAACCGATGGTTGTTTGTTGCAACTGGAAGAACATAAATAAATACATCTCGCCGTACTACACACACACAATCTCCAGGTCTTCGAATGTGTGTGACCTTGTGGGGGTAGCAGCTGCTCCACAATAGACCGTGCGACTGATCACCGCAAATGTGAAGTGTTGTCGGACAGGTTATGTTTGCTGTTTTGTACATATTCTTGAAGGCTCTCGGGATATGGGATTAAGATGGAAGCCGGTTCTCCGTACCACGCCAATATATGTGAGGTGCGGTTTTAGGCGAGTTTTGAGGTCATTTTTTGTTCACCTGCAGCTGCGTGAAGTTTAACTTAAGTTGTCCGCAGGTGCTGCAGTAGGTCTATGAAAAAGAAGGTCACTATGAAATGACACTATCAATTGGTGTTGCACCAAGTGTTAAATGCATTTGGTTTTTGGTTCGATTCGGTTGTTGTGAATGTATTAAAATAGCATTCTTAAGATAATTATTTATTACTTATTTATTACTAATTATTATAAGAGTAATTCCTGAGCTTTCTTTTCATCGAGTGAAGTGCCTAAAAATGATCAGCGTCGAACACACATTATTAAACCCTACGAAAGATTAAGACATTATAGTTCAGCAAAGCAACAACAAAAAGCTTTTCACTTGTGCCTTGCATTGACCAACACCTCCATCCATTACACTCAACCTGTCAGCTGTATTAATCAATCTCTATCCACCCCCTTTTTCCAGTTCACTTCCTACAACATCGGGAGCTTTTATCTGATCTGTTCACTGTAATTTCATCAGCTGCCAACCATCAACATAGAGGGTTGTTGTTTTCACTCTTATCTCCCCTGGCCGTATTGCCGTGGTGCCCATAACGTATCAACTTTCCTTTCTTGAAACTCTTCGATGCACCTCAGCAAGAATCGCTCGTTAATGGAGCGCATTCACGACAGTTAAGCTGCTCACGTCTTAAGTTGCCAGCCATAATGACACTGTCTCTTCTTAGGTGTGTCTGTATGTGTTTCACGCGTCGTGGCAAACCTTTAGGCTTTGCATTGTTTTACCGCGGTGAAGATCGATAACTACAAATGCGATCCATTCGGTCACCATATTTAAATCGCCATCAACCTACGATATGTTCATTTTTAAAGGGTAGCGTAGAAGCCATTTTATTACTGAAGAGAAGCGGTACAACTCCATTTCTGGAGTCCGCCCCCATACCTGTTTGGAGCAGAATGGAACTTTGAGAATTTGAGGATTTCAGAAATGATGTCATCGACTGCAGGCTTGGTGGGCCAGTCTATCACTTCTGTACGCACCAACACACGTAATTATCTTTCCTTTCCATCCAACAACACACATCGGTACGTGTTTGAGGTTAGCTTCAGTGTCGTTTCCATATACGCTTCAATATATGTGGATAGAAAGTTTCCCGCGAGCGATGGAATCAAAAATCTGTGCCAACTCCAAACTTCGTGTCCCCTGGAATTGAGGTTCCATCGTGAGGGAAAAGAATCGGAATAGATATTGCGTGTGTTTTGTGTGTGTGTGTGAGAAGCAAGAGAAGAAAGTTTGTTGCTTGTAAGATAGCTCAACGACACGAGTTCGATTCGCACACGGAACCACGGGAATTCGTTTCGTGCCTAAAGATGTTACTTGGGCGTGGTGGCACTTGCACTTACACGGTGCTTCCCTTTGAACTTGCATGAAGCTGATTTAACTCTGATGTTCCACTTTTTCGTGTTAAATCCTCTCAAGGTTTAGACGAGCTCTGTCTGTAGCTGATGGCGGTGCGTCTAATCAATCGTGTATGGGAGCGCGTATTCTCTAGCTGTCAGTAAAGGTCATGCTCCAATTGTGTAGCAATCGATGGGAAGAAACGTTTAATGATGTGTATTATTGTTGTCGGGCGACTCGATGAGTTGTAATGCTTCCCAAGAAATTCATTAGAAAAAATCCAGCCTCATAAACAAGACGACATGCTTTACGTTTCGCATGCTGCTTACTGCTTGCATGAGTTAAACCTTTCCTGATCATTTTTTTTTCAATACAAACTTTCGATGTAACGATAATGCGTACACGATCAAGGGAGTTGGGGCTCACCATGCTGGTTATGTTTAAAATTCTTATCCACATCTTTCGCCATTTAGAAACCGTAATAAAGCACAACGTTACTCCCGTCTCGTCTCGCCAAAGGTCCTTCTGTCCCTTTTCCAGACAGCACAAGCAAGACTATGTCGGGCCCGTTGTCACATTAGTTTTAGCAAGAGCTTTCAATCATACCCTCCTCTCGTCTATCTTCTGCTGTTACTCCATTGAGACATTTTGTTGGCGAATTCTTTCTTGCGTGACCATGAAATCCAAAAACGGTTTGTATGTTCTTTTTTTTCTTAGCCAAACTTTATGCGTTTCGTGGTACGAGGTTGTTTTACAAAACGGTTCCATTTCGAACAGTTGTACCATGTAGCATGTACCATGAAAAGGAGCATGATATGTGAGCAAAACGACAAAAAGTGGCTTGAAGAACGACAGCAGGGATAATTTATGAAAAATAAGTCTTATAAAATTTCTAAACATGTTAGTCTCTTCACTGTAGCAGTGGTCTAACGACTTTTTAAACATATTTCCCACACAACGGAAAATTGTTTCTCTGCATTTCAAGATTCTCGTCTCATTCTATCTTCTCGAGTTTTCCGTTATAGCCATGTCTGCAGTTGCAGGGACAAAAAATCAATGAAATCAGTCATGCTCCGATGCCGGAAAGGCAATGGTGCATTGCTGTATCCTTTCCCTCGGTACATCCTTACCTTAGTTGCGGAAGTGATGATGAGGTGTGTACGAAGAAAACGGAACACAAAAGCACTATAATTATGTACGTTTACGATTCCTTGTTGTGAGTTGAGTATGTGAAGTTTTTATCATAATGTTGTTGATCCCAACTACCTTTTATTTTTAAGCTTTTCTTTATCAATGACCTGAGAGGAACTGAAACTTGAAACTTTTCGGATGCGTTAGAATATAATTATTATTTATTAGAACTATGTATACACGATTCCTGCCGTTGCGAGATGAAAGATGATCCGTTTTTTTAAATGTGTATGTGTTTTTTTTTACTTGATTATATAATGATGTGTGATGCGCAACAAATAGGAAACAGAAAGCTGAAAGTGAACGCATTGCAATAGACGCATATCGAAGAAAAAACAAATCGTAGTGTGCACAGTAGACACAGAAGAAAAAAGATGTGAAAAGGTGCTAAAACAAACAACGAATTAAAGAACGAAGTGATTTAGTAGAGATCTATCATCTAAAAAGAAAACAAAACGAAACGTGGTAAATAAGTGAGGAATATCAACAACGATTAGTGAAAAGTGAAAAATACAATTAGTTCGCCACCACCGCCCGTGCCTGCAGCGCCTTCCCTGATGACGCTATGTGCGAGGTCGCGACCCTGACCGACAGCAAACAGCAACCATCGTCACCACTACTACTAGTCGGCATAATGGGGCAAACATCGTCCTCCGGGACGGCGGCCAGTAATAACAACAATAACAATCATCATCTTCAGCATGGTGGCGCTAGTCGAAATGGGAAGAAGATGTATCATCGCCACAGCTCGGTTCAACCGGCACTGGCCAGCATCAGGCTGCTGAAGAAGGAGAATTCGCTCACGGTGGGCGGAAGTGGAGCGAAACGAGACGCAGTATTACTGCAGAAGGCACGCACCGAAAGCCGCAACATGGACCAGTATGGGTTGCTGTTAGCGAACGGTGGTGCCACCGGTACGAATGGTACCGCAACAGGAACAACGGTGACAGCACCGTCCTGTCCGAGTGAAGCAACAACGGCCAGTAACGAGTTGACGGCGCTACTCTCCTCGGGCAGTGCGGCCGAGGTGGACCGTTCGGCGAACTCCGTTGCAGGCAATGGAGCTAGTAGTCGGGAGTTCTTCAAATCGGGCGACGATACGTACCACCGGACGGACTGTTGTTACTACCGCACGATGGACAATGGCTATCACAAGTTACCTTCCGATTCCTACCACAAAACGACCGAAGGATGCTATGTCAAGATGGCGGACGGGAGTTTCCGGCGGCTCGATTACACGCCCGGTAGTGCAACCGATGGGGAGGAGGACGGTTCCCCAACAGTTCCAGCAGTAACGGCTGCGGCACCCGTACAGTATCGCGTTCGCAACCCGATGATGAAGTTTCTTAAGCGCTCAAAGTCACACACACCCGCCACGATAGCCCAGCTGCAGAAGGAGAAAGAACAGCGAGATCGTAAGGCTGCACCGCAGCATCATCGGCTCAGCACGATCCAGGCGGCGGACGGTGGAGATGTGGCGGGTCGTCAACAGGCGGCAGCTGCAGCTGCCGCACTACTGCAGCATGCCGGCCATCACCATCATCATCAAAAATCTGTGCCAACTTCCGGACCGCTGCTAGTGTCGTCTACGTCACAGCAACCGGTACTGACTGCCGGTCAGTCGAGTCAGCAATCGCAGCAGCATTCGCATTCGCATCAGCACCATTCGCACCATCATCACCATCACCACAACCATGCCCATCCACCGTCAACGTCATCGATCGTGGAACAGCAGGTCCAGAGCAACCATGGTGCCGTCACTAAGCAGAGCGGTGCGGCGGTACCGAATCATCAAAACCGACGCGTCATGGTGACGATGATCGATGGTGGACTGCCGGTGGTGGCCAAGAGTAAACCCATCCACGACAAACCGAAGAGTGCCAAAGCCCGCGTCCAGGAGGTGAAAAGGGATAAGGTAAATAGGCGAAGTAAACAAACACATGCGCACATAAATTTTCTCGTGCGTATCGTATTTATTGGGAATTTCGACGGCAAACTGAATTTCCTTGTAGCTCTGCAGCAGCGAGCTTGGGATTTGCTGAGGGGGGGAAGCGAATGAGCCTTATGTTTGTCCAACAAATTGAATATCAGTTTCGTGTGAAATGGAGGATAAATTAGGAAGATGTGGACGATGCTTTCCAGTCATCCCGAAGATACTCAGTAGCGGGGTTGGGCTGTGTATCCAATGACATGATTTCTGCGTTGAATGTGAACTGGAGTGGGAATTCGGAATGGAAATTAACGATTTCTCGTCCCAGTTGCACTTGAATCTGAGAATGTCGGGACTCTTGATGAGAACACAATCTGTACGTCTCAAATGTCATAGCACAATATTTTGCAAATTTGAAAATGAAAACCTCTATAGTATCGTGTTTACTTTCATTATCTTTCAGGCATCAGTCATCTGTGTAATGCGGTAGATTTGGATGAATAATAATAGAGGCCATATCCATTAATAGAAGCTAAACCGGACTGGTTGAAGCGGTTAAAGTGGAAGTTTTTCCAATAAAATTCACCCAAAAAAATATTTACTCAGTGACTGTGCTTGCAAAGAATTCTGCACTATTGACGTAAATATATTTTTTTAAATTAAACATTGCTCCTCAAATGGGCAACACCTTCGCGCTACTAATGATATATGTATTTTATGGCCCAATCAGAAAGAGCACCCTCTCTCTCTGTTTCTCTGCCTATAACTTCACACAGACGGACGCGTGTAAGTTCGTCATCAGTGAATTAAATTGACCTTGAATTTTTCCCTTCCAACAAATCGGAACTCCATGTCCAAGTTGTTCTCCGCTAGACGCAATCCATACCCTCGTCAAACCCATTTCTCTTCCATCTCTCCCTTCGGAAACACACACATTTGCGAATATAAGGGGAGTTCTTGCGAAATAGAACCGAAAAGGAAAGTGTACCCATTAAAGCGAATCCGCCATAGGTTAGTGACTAATATTGTGGGGCTCTGTACTTAACAACTACGTCCCTTGGTGGCCCATTTAAGGGTTGAATGTAGCACACACACACGCGCGTTCGCTGCTTGTTATCGGGTTTCCAGTAATCCAATACAACAGCAAGCAAGCCAAAGCGCACTAAACCAACCACCGCAACACGCTCATGGCCTGTGTGTAGAGTCGGAGTCTTGTTTAGGTCTCTGGTCTCTGTTGTTGAGGTTAAGCACTGAAGTTGCGCGCGCATTACACCGGTGTGCGACAATTGATTTTTATCTCCCGTCCCGACTGGTGACAGATTCACTGAAAAAGGTCTCCATTGCGTATGTTCCCGCACCACGAGATGCTATGTGTGGGTTGAGTGTAAAGTTTGGAGTCTTTGGTGTTGACCATTATCGATCTGCTGCCACCTGAAGGTACATATCGCTCACATGCGTACTGTGGGGGGGTTGGTCGTCTGTCCGGGGTGCGCTCACGACTTTCAAATGGTTGTGTGCCACTGCACGAGAACACTTGAACACACAGGGGCGTATGATAAGGCGATAACGAGTACACGCGCGGCTGCACCAACCCTCTCTCCTTATGCGTCGGGGCTGGAAAACTGAAGCTTTTCCAACTTTCCCATCGTTCGCGCTAGAAAGATATGGGGTGTGTATAAGGTTTTCTAATACCCACATTTCGCCTTCTCCATGGTTTGTGGTACGCGCACACAGAGTAAGTGTGTTACACTGTACCACTGCGTTAACCACACATGTGTATTGGTGACTTTGGTGTGTGTTTCTCTAGTGGTCTGCAACGCCTCTGCCGTTTTGGAGCGTCAGTAGAGGTTGACGTTCCTGCTCCATCGCACCTTGTTTCCGTCACAGGTGCGCAGGGCTAACTCTAGGTGGTGAACCGCACGTTAAACCCGTCGCCAAACGATTGCCGGGCAGTGCTGCTACAGCATCGAAAATAGAGCGTAGCTCTAGTTGAGCTACCAGTCGTTGACACTTTTTAAATTTTCCCCAGCGGACGATTGGTATCGGTGTATCGGGCACCATTGTTCCCGGATGAAAGGTGCACCATCTCATCGATTCTTGCTCTGCTGGCGGCGGGATGTTGTGTTGCTAAGTGTCGCTAAGTATCCATCAAACTCGCACGCAGATTGGTCGTGACAGTTGAAGTGTACCGTGCGTTTTTGTGTGTGGATGAGCTCATGCGTTGGGTTTTTTACGTTTTTCGTGTATTTGTGTAATTATTGCTGTTGCGCTGTGCGAAAAGACACGAACCGATCTCGTAACAAACGATCTCCCGGCACACGCAAACAACGGGGTTGGCGCACAAGGGTCGAGTTTGACTCTCCTGCATATGATGTTTTTAATGTTCGCCCAACGCTGTCCATATGAACGTGCAGTTTTCGACAACAGTTTCCTGTGTCCAGTTGCCGTGTACTAAAGCTTCCAGTTTTCCATCCTACCCTCTAATTTACCATCATCACATGACGTTTTGTACAGGACCGGGGCTACAGATCAGGTTCGGCCGCTCCTTCACTCTCGCTCTCGGTTACACTCTGTATCCCCGTTCGAGAGGAAGGTGTACGACAGCGTAAGAGTACGCGTAGGTGGATAGTGTGGTGCGCCCCCATCAACGGAAGGCCAACATCTTTCCCACCTAGGACCAGACCCCTGCATAGATCGGCCGAGTTTTTGAGGGCTTAATGTCGCTCGGCTAGCGAATAATAATCATCATTTGCCGTTGGTCCAGCACTCGTCCGCAAAAGCGGAGACTCCTCGCGGTTGTCGTTGCGTATGTGCGACCTGAAATGTTATCTTTGTCCTGTGACAGTACAACCCCACGGGAGATAAGATTACCTCGTGAAAGAAACACCGATTTGTCAGCGGGCGCAACTGCTACAGTCGCTGCTTGCCTATCTGTTTTCGTCAATTTTCCACCCAGGTGAGATGGGGAGGTGGCCACCCTTGTATGTGTATGTTTATGTGTACTGTAATTGTTCATGTATGTAAGCTTACTTTCGTACCGTGCAAGGCAACAAACAGTGTTTTGTGTTTGTCCAAACAGTTGAGATCGTGCCATATTATATCTGTGTATGGGAAAGTGACGTTCGTTCCTGATTTTGTGTGTTTAGCTTTCGATGGAATCATTCCGGTGAAGGATATCGCACGATGCGCACATCATGATCATCCACTGCATCTCTTCGTAAGCGTTTTTCGCAGCATAATGTGACATCCACCTTTAATCAATGTACCTCTTGCAGTGTAGGAGCGAGTAGGAGCATAATCGAAACAGCGCCAACCAACGTTTTCTGTCCGTAACGTACGACGACGGACACAGAGATACGCGCTCAGGTGTGGTTCTTCGAGACCCAGTGTTTGGAGTGTATGTTGCAAGTCGCAACTAACACCTCGTGTGCAGAGTGTGGAGAAGATAAAACATAAAAGATACCGTACATTCAGATATCTCCACTTGTGCTAACTTCAATGTACATTCATATGTGCGTGTATATGTGTGATTGCAACGAATGAGTCAGCGCCGTGTGCGAGTGTCTAGCTGGCTGACTAACTAACGGATGCAGCCAGTCCGTTGACAGGGTCGTCTTTTCGGATCGGCAAGAGTCCCAATGTGTGTGTGTGTGTGTGTGTAAAAACAGCGTTCGAAACAGCTGAACTGATAAGAAAGTCATTCGAGACTCGTTTCTTCCCATTCGGAAGTGAAGCAGAGAAGCAGTTGTGAATTGGTGCCGTTGTTTGGTACTTGCTGCGGCATTTTTCACCCCACTTTTCGCGCATCCGGGCAGCAAAGTTGCAGCTGAAAGTGTTGTATCATCTTCCGACGCACCGTTTCCACCACAGTTCGAGTGTGCGTGTGCGTGTAGGCAGCGAGCGAACGTAAAAACCCTGTACTAAGCTTACCATGAGTGCCTCGAAAGAGTTCGAACGGAACGAGGCGATACGCAAGAGCATACGGTTGAAGGCTCCGGTCAGGATGGAGGTGGCCGTCACCACCTCATCGCCCGCACCACCCATTACATCGCCCACCGTGACCAGACGTCCGGTGTCGATGGTGCCCTCGCCGTTACCGTTGCCACGCACCGCAACGCTCGGTGTACGCGAGCGCAACCTACGCAACGAGCTGGACAGCACGCAACGTCACCTGCAGCAGCAGCGGCCTTCACCGGCGGCGAAACCGATCGTCGGTACGACCAGTGCACGGGTGGACATACGTGACGGCTATTCGCTAAAGTTAAGCGACATTACCCGGACGGAACCGGTAGGGAAGGTTACGGGAAATGGTGGTTTACTGGAGCAGGCTCCGAACGCGGCAGATGAGACCGTCGATGTACACTCCCTCTCGGTACTGGAGACACTGGAGCGTCAGATCAACACGATGGAGTTCGATGAGCGAATGAAGCAGCGGCGCGATCTACTGCTACAGCCTCCCGGATCACCCGGTTCCCCGATCATGAACTCCACGAGGATGGTATCCCGCCGAAAGGATCAACGGCCCGTCCATTATGGTGAACTGCCGAGCCTGCTGAACACCGGCATCAGTGATGTAGCTACCGGCAATGGGTTCGGATACTTGGAACGGGAAGACAGTGTCGGTGTGGACGACGATAGTGACGATGATCTCGCCCATGCACGACAGAATGCGTTCAAACGGGGCGAGGAAGGTCGCAGTTCTACCGGAGGTGCTACGGGTTACAGCAAGAAACCCAAAGCAACTCGCGTCGTCAATCGAACCGTTTCGGACACAAAGAATGCTGAGGCAGCTGTCAAGACGATACGCCTCAAGAAGCTCGCACCGAAACCTCCGGTCGTGGTAGCTTTGAAGCCATCCGGAACGGTAACCTCAGCGACCGTACCACCACCAGCTTCTGCATCGTCTGATAAGGGAAAGGTTGGTTTGGTCGCTGGAACTGGACGGGGTAGTACCGCAACAGGATCATCATCTGCAACAGGTAGCACTTCAACCACCTCTTCCTCGATGGGAAGCGGTGGAACTGTGCCGGTGCAACCGGTCACCGGTTCCGGCAGTACCAAACCAGCAGTGATCACGACCGAGAAGAAGATTAGTGCGGAGGTGCTGAAACAGTTTGCTGCACAAACACAAAAAGTACAGGTAACAACAGGAGGTTGATGCGTTGGTGCCGTGACTAGGATACGAGAGGGCAATTACAACTGCATTGGACGCTTTAGCTTCGATTTTACAATCGATCGAGTATTAGCACGGGGCGTTAAGAGTTTTGATGGGAAATTTCGCAGTGAAACTTCACAAGTGTTTTATGATCTACAGACGACACTCGGGGATGGTTATCTTCAAACATTTTCGGTTGCCATTAGGATTGGGTTGCAAATGCCGTTGTGAGAGCACTAGAGCACATAATTAGTTGGAGTGTTTGTTTTGTTGCACATCAGTCTATTTTGGTACTATTGAGCCTATTTGTCGTGCGGACAGGTACAGACCTGAGAATGTATTATCTCGGGATCAAAAGTTTTCCATTTACTTGTGTACATTGGTGTGAGTTGTGGTACGTAAAGCACAAACAGAGAAACGACATCGTTGTACGATTGTCCCCGTGAGGTGTAGCGTTCGTTGGGTGTTGCCCTATGCTGCTCGCTATTGCCTTACTATCTTGCTTATCATGTGCTTGATGTCGCTAGCGCGAACACAGCCGAGATAAGATAAGTGGCAATTGCGCTGACCAAATGCCATCAGCCTCTCACGTTGTGCCAGACGTAGCCTGAACAACTGCTGCACGTTGCACTGGGACTATTCGCTACAGTTTTTCCAACTGTAATAGAAACTTGTTTTCAAACTTTGCTCTGCTGAAAAAGCGCAACACGCTGGAATGCTCTTCAACAGAACTTTAACATTCACAAAGGGCTCCGTATTTGTAGCAGATGCCAAAGGTCAATTGTACACGAGTTGCGCTGTGCTGAAGGAGAAACTTTAACGTACCGTTCCAAATAACCACCTCGAGTTATCACGTCTGGCGATTGAAAGGGCCTTTGATAGGTGAGGATTTACGTGATCGATCACTCAAGTCTCCCGTAGGGTTTGCATCAATTTCCGGATCCGTTGCGAACCTTGAGAAAATGCAACGAAAACAGCACGTTAAAAGCACAACCAAGCACAGTTTTGCTTTGGCACATTAATTGAATCGTGCACGATGTGTGAAAGAGTTTCATTTCCAGATGCAAAAAAGCGTATAAGAACCATATGGATGTGATGATGGGGATTGCTTAAACGGTGGTCGCTCATTTTGCTTGGAAAATGAAAAAGTTTTCCCTTCCCTTGTGGTGCAACGTATTGGTGTAGTGAGGTTATTTTCTTTGACCCTTCCTTATTAGCTACTCCTTATTCGTTCTTATTTATCCCTTACACCATCCTTAAGACACAGACAGCAAGTCTGTTCGTAAGATTGCGGCTTTTTCTGAAAAGGGCGAACAAGTTTTCCACCGGGAAATTGTTGCTCACCTGGTACACGAACAATTCATTGTTGTTCATTTTACAGCGTCTGTGTGTTTGCGATTGCTTAGTTCCTTTGGCACCAGTAACGCGAAATTACTTGCCCCGAGACATCAGCGCCATCCCCTTACACCGCTAACCGTGGCAATAGTGTGGAAGCTGGTCGTAAAGAAAATTGAACTGAGCTGTATTTTTACGAGCCAGAGTTTAAGCTTTATGTGCGCTCCGCTGTGTCCCTTTTCAGAACTGATGGCTCCCAGACGAATGTTTGGTTGGTAATAGGGCAGCAAAACAAATGAAAAAAAAACGGATCAGACGCAGAAGCTAGCAGTTCGCTCTGGAATTAGTGTTCCAAGCTTATGGTTACGGAAAATTTATGACAATATTCAATAGGGTGTCTTGTTTTGCGAATAAAAATGCTTCTTTTCTTGGGTGTTTTTTTGTTGTATGGCAGCGTTAATATGATGCTCGTCTTACGAGCCTCATAAGATCGTTTAACTTCGTTTTAACCAACGCAATGAACTCGTCACATGTTAAATGCCTCCAAAAAAGGTTTATAGTTATACTTGCAGGCCGGTTTACGATCAGGCTTATTAGGGGTGCGCTACGGGGAGATTCCGTATCTCCGTCGGGATTAATTTAAATCGTCCAAGCAAATATATTTACTGAGCAAACCGGAAGTCGTAAGCGAAGTAGTTCATCCGGAAGGTATTTGATGGGCATGCATAAATTCCACGAATGGGTTCTCAGCAGCGGTCGCTATTTGACGTATACGGTATCGAACAGTTAGTGTTTCGTTCCTTCCGTTCTACAAACCTTTTACAAGCTACTTGTAGAATCACTAACCCATGTAACGTCCACAAGGACATTTGCCTCATCAAATACAGTTAGATTGAATATAATTGGTTGTAAGCGGTTAGCTGCACGGCAACTAGCTAGTACTATCCGTACCTTCTATTTGCCCAAGGTGATCAACTCCATCGATCGACACCATCACCGCCGCTGGTGCTGCTCGCATCGCGCATAGAGATTTTAATCAACGGTGCACAATGGTTGATGATTTTCTTTATGTAATTATTGCTGCATTTCCGTTATGTTACTTGCCAAGCTTCCCGATGCCCTGCTACCTGTGCATGCTATAAACCTTGACCTTACTAACTAGCTGAGCCATGTGACGGATACGGGCTCTGCTTGTGGTGCTTGTAAATTGCAAAATAATACCATATAAAAAGAAAAACAATATGTAAGCTCTACAGTACGCAATTCTGAAGGGTCCATCAATCTTGGATGCTTTTTTGGTTATGTCTCATCTTGGATCAGAGAGGATTTTCAATGGAAGTATATCTGAGTGATTCCAGACAGACACGAAGCATTTCCATCTTGGGAAAATGTGTACCTTTTTTATTATTGTTCTTTATGATGTTTGTGTGTGTCTTTTTGTTGTTGTTCTAACCCAGAAAATTCGAACTTCTTCGAGACACAGGCACAGATTTTTCACACGCTTCAATGGGCATAAACAAATCGTGAGAGCGGCGTACGACTTCCCGGCAATTTTCGTCAGTCAGCGACCGGAAAGAAGAATGTGTGTGATGCGTTGATGTTTTACTTTGCGAGTGTATTTTTAGCACCATGCCAGTGTCTGCATCGGGGCCAGGGAAATTCAGCATGAAGTACACGGTACCATTATACCCGATGTGTGTTCTATTTCACAGGTTGCGTTTTTTTCTTCCTCCTTCTCCTCCTTTAGCCTCTATCAACCAGTACTGCAGCAGTACTCGCGGAAAACCCGACTTCTGTAACCGTTTCTGTTTTTGTTGCACTCGTGTAAAAGGTTATGCCTATTATTAAAGCTAAACTTTTCTGTTCTGCTACAAGAATATCACTTTCTCACCCGTCGGTGATGTGGTGTGCGGAAGATTGAAGCACGCGCGCGCCACCGTTCCCGTACGTGGTTTGTTTGGTGTACGTAACGCACATTTTTACGACTTTCACCTCGGACTAGTTTCTGTTGCGTTTGAAATACGTCTACTACCGGTCAATCGGCATCGTTGTCATAATGCTGCAAGATTTACGTGCGAGAGTTGTATCGATTCCGACTGAGTCGTTCGTAAGGTTATGGGAAGAGATTGTGGAAGAGACCAGGTGATAGCATTTCCCAGCAAATCTCCATTAGGATGGACATTGAGTTGAATTTGCTGGTAGAAGGGAATCAAAGTCGGAATTACCAATAAACTCACACTAATCTTCCTTTCATTCTTATGATTCACAGGGCTCACCAAATATGCAAATGCGCGGTACACCCGCCCGATGGCGATCGGGCGAGGAGCACATCGGCAAGTACAAGCTGCTGAAAACGATCGGCAAGGGTAACTTTGCAAAGGTGAAACTGGCGAAGCACGTTCCAACCAACAAGGAGGTCGCCATCAAGATTATCGATAAGACCCAGCTGAATCCTTCCTCACTGCAGAAACTATACCGAGAGGTAGGTACAACACAGGCCGCAACACCTTTGAGCAAGTTGACATGGAAGTTCAGCTCCTGAAACCACTCCTCACGAAGGTGGTTTCCGAAAGCGTTTGTGTGGTTGAAGATTAAAATAAGCAAATTATTCCATAGACAGACCACCCTGCAATCAATTTCACTGGCAGAAGTCTTTCAATGCTGTAAGAGTAAAGCAGTAAAAGAAAAGTTTTTTTTTGTATACAACGCAGTTGCCAACTTCATTAGAGCTTGTGTTCGCGCGTGCATCAAGATAGTGCCACAGTCGAATCTAATCTCTAATTCATCGTAATTACACTTTCTTATCAGGTACTGTACACCTGTGCCAAGTCAGCTAATTATGCTTCGTTAATATGGAAGGCGTAGCATGGTTGTGATGTTGTTGATAATTACTGCTTTGCTATCAAATTTGAAGACAGTACTTAATCTTTGCCTGGGGGTGGTTTTACCTATTGCTATAACCATATTCCAAAAATGCGTGAAACTAAATGTCATTTAATTACTAGAAAAAGTAAATCACATCTTGTCCTTAACTTCACATGCGCAGTAGTACTTCCTTCTTCCGCCTACAGTAGGGCTAAGAATTATTTTGAAGATGGCTCGCCATCTCGTAGTTTTAATAATATTTTCTTGGCACGCCTGGAGTTATGCAACATAATTTCTCCTATCGCGTATTAGACTACAATGCGTTGGATATTAGTAGTCCCATTGAGTTTGCTGATCTGAACTGAAAAAAAAAATCTTAATATTGTCCAATTCGATAGAATTGTGATCGAGAAACATCAACCGAAAGATGGCGACA
Source organism: Anopheles funestus (assembly GCF_943734845.2). Taxonomy (NCBI): domain Eukaryota; kingdom Metazoa; phylum Arthropoda; class Insecta; order Diptera; family Culicidae; genus Anopheles; species Anopheles funestus. The sequence continues at coordinate 59,495,300 of NC_064599.1, forward strand.
TTTGTGTTCCCTATAAAAGCGATTGCAAGGTATTTAGACATTCATTTATTTCTCCATGTTCTGCCTTGTAGGTGCGGATAATGAAAATGCTCGATCATCCGAACATCGTGAAGCTGTTTCAGGTGATCGAAACGGAAAAGACGCTCTACCTGGTGATGGAGTACGCGTCCGGTGGCGAAGTGTTCGACTATCTGGTTGCCCACGGCAAGATGAAGGAAAAGGAGGCACGCGCCAAGTTCCGACAGATCGTGTCCGCCGTACAGTACTGCCATCAGAAGCGAATTATACACAGGTAAGGGATCGTTGATACTTGCGTCACATCGTTTGCACGTACCGTTCACACACAACCCTTGCTTCACCCGTTTGCAGAGATTTGAAAGCGGAAAACCTGCTGCTCGATAGTGAGATGAACATTAAGATAGCGGACTTTGGTTTCTCGAATGAGTTCACGCCCGGTTCGAAGCTGGACACGTTCTGCGGTTCGCCCCCGTACGCTGCGCCCGAACTGTTCCAAGGCCGCAAGTACGATGGTCCGGAGGTGGATGTGTGGTCGCTTGGCGTCATTCTCTACACTCTGGTCAGCGGTTCACTGCCATTCGATGGCGCCACCCTGAAGGAGCTGCGCGAGCGCGTCCTGCGGGGCAAGTACCGGTAAGTATGGGTTGATGTCGAGGATGTCGCATTCCGTACGCGCATCCCAGCGACAATCATGCGCGTTGCAACAGCAAAGCAAATGGTGTTTGAAAACTTTAAAACGATTCCTAAACATCAACCATCTTCCATTGCACGACGCTCGTAATGGCTGTTAACGCCGGGCAGCATTCCCTTCTACATGTCTACCGACTGTGAGGTCCTGCTGAAGAAGTTCCTCGTCCTCAACCCATCGAAGCGCGCCAACCTCGAAACGATCATGAAGGACAAGTGGATGAACATGGGCTATGAGGACGATGAGCTGAAGCCGTACGTCGAACCGTTGCCCGATCTTAAAGATCAGAAACGGATAGGTAAGACGGGTACTGTATGCTCCACTAACTACTCAACTTGTACACTTTGCTGTGGCGTGTTGTTGTTGTTGTTGATGTTTGTCATTTGTCGTTTTGTTGTTCTTTCTTCTGAAATCTCTTTCATGTACATTCGACCATTAGTTTTATTCGTTTTCGAACGTTTTAGTGACGTTCAGTTTTGCGATGCAGAATCGCTGCGTTCGTTCAAGAAATTTGATTTCCGTCACATGTATTTTGTTAAGCAGAAAACGCCATGTTTTGTGTTACATTTAATGCATTTGACGGATGAAATTAGGTTTTAATTTTTAGTCAAATTTCCGGTCGTCCATCGACATTCATTCTTAATATGTGTGACCTGTACAAAACGAGATAATTCATGCTGCTAGATGATAGCGAGATAATTCATGGTGTATATTATACACGTAATTTTGTATCCTTGCCATTTTTCATATAAACAACGGTTCGTGCTTTGCAAATATTGTTTTGAGATGGTCCCGAAATAGGTTTTTGTGAATTTTTGCGGTACCACTTAAATGCAACAAATTTATCCAGCTTGTATCTTTTTCATCGCATAACGCTGTACTATCTTATCAGCGCACCATTTCATGTGTGCACACATACATCAAATCATGCATTTTTTTAAGAGATTCGTTATATCGGGGTAGTTTTTTTTAACAACATATAATGGCAAAAATATATCTGCCATGCGTCGTTTCTTGGACATTTTGATTCGTTGCAATTTTTGTATCCTCACGCAATCACGATCACCGCGTGCAAGCAGTTGAATAACAAACTTTCTCACAATCGAACATACACCTGGTTCGATCTTTTACGTCCACTTTAGTTTGCACAATTCTTTCTAAATTTCAATACACTGTGATAATTATGTACTGTTTTGTAAAATTAGTGAAAAAATGTTTTATAAATTCTTCAGCAATTGAAATCACATTTTATTTTATTTTTAAATCATACACCTTTCTTTTGTTTGTTTACCGCTTCCTTGTTCTAACAGGAAAAAATTAAAGAGTTCTATGCTATTGTGTTTGTCTTATACTGCCTTCATCTTGGCCGTACGCGAATTATCTCGTTTTGCTTGTGATGTCTCCGAGAGTAGAATTTCAGTAACTTGGTATTCTTTCATTACCATCGTATATGGTAATATAAAGAACAGCTCCAGATCGGATGTACAACATTACATACCATCTTCAAAATATTCGAAAATTTATTATTAAGATTTTACATTTTTTTCTCCAATTACATTGAAGTAGTTAATTCTTATCTTCTTATGTGCATGTGTTTTGCTGTTCTCGTAGATTTAAAAATGTTGATCGCCTTGAAATGCTTACCACGTCATTCAATCGCTCCCGAATAGTAAAGCGAAGATTATTCTCATTCCATAAGTATAGTTCCTGTTTCAATTTTACATGAAAATTTTATTTTTCAAACATTAAAAATATAAAATAATGGACCGTTGTACGATTTCGATTGACACGATGAAGAATAGAATAAAATAAAAATAAATTTGTGTGACATTATTTCCCGCAATCGTTCATTTGTGCAATGTACGCGTAAAGAACTTTTGCAGAAACATTGCAATCGTGTGATTTTGGTTTTGACTTTTTCTTTACATGCATTGTTGTGGAATGTTGTTTTTTTCTATACACGTTGCGTTATATATTTTTGGTTTTGATGTTTTTATGAGTAATTCAAACAGATGCGATTGACTGAAGATATATGAATCTGAAGAGAACCAAACGTCAGTGCGCCCAACTCAACACGTTCAAATTGGCCGAAGTAATTTTGTCTCATTCATATCCTTCACTCGAGTGCTACTAATAATTTTCCTACTTTCCCCACACAAAAAATGAATAAAATAACAATTCCCCAGTAACGTAAATAGTGTATGTCTAACATAAATATATGTGTTCAACTGTCTGTTTCGCATACGCATCCTATAATGATTTTTTCTGCTTTCTTTCTTTCTCTTGTTTCTCGTTTCATTTGATTTTTCATCATACCAATATTGTCCGTGCCCTGCGCTGCCCATAAACCTGCTGCGATCTGTCGCACAATGCTCTAACAACGATCCATGTGCACCTCTGTATGTGTGTGCACGCGCGCGCGGGCGTCCGTGTGTATCTGTTGGGCGTGCCGGGCCCGATGGAACCGATGCAATACTGTGGCGTTGTAATCTGCACACTTCAATATTCGGATTTCGCTTGCGATTTGTCAAACAAATCAAAACGGAAAACCAAATAATACTATTTAAAACACCAAATCACACATCACTAAACCTTCTTCCTGGCCAAAAAACGAAACCTCACACATACGTGCGTGCAGAAGCGCTAGTCGCGATGGGCTACAATAGGCAAGATATTGAAGATTCATTGGCAAACACCATGTACGATGACGTATTCGCCACTTATCTACTGCTCGGAAGAAAAAGCACCGACGTAAGTTTGGGTTTTTACGTTCTTTTTCATGTTACGTTACGTTTTTCCTGTAATTTCGTTACCCCTTTCTTCGCCAACTCGTTTCTATCAGGAAGAAATCTACTCTCCTTACTTTCTAGAGCACCTGCTCTAGGAGCAAACCATTTAAATATGGAGCTACTTTCGTTGTTTTCATAATACGACTTGATTCCTTCCTCTTTCCTTTCCTAGTTTGTGCTGTTACTTTCTAAATCCTTTACCTCCTTGCTGTCCTCAACGTTTTGTGCGGTATTGTCTCAATTTAAATTTCATCCTTATTTAGTTAGGTTTCATAATAAACCGTTCACATTGTGCTGATCAAACTATCCTTCTTTCTGTTGCCAGCATTTTTTTCTACTTTTGTTTCATTAGTTTTATGCCTTCCTTTTTTGTCTTACACTTCACGAAACAAAATGCACATTCACAGATAAATTCTCTTTCTTTTCAATGTTTATCTTCACCTCAAAAGCTGTATTTAAAGCTATTTAATTTGATTACAATAACTCATGCAACATTTATTGCGGATACAGCTGATTTGTGTTTTGCGTTTTTTTATCATTTCTTGAGCCGTTTCAATCGCGTAGTTGAACGTGCAGTTATTTTACAGTTCTTTTCGTCTGTCTTTGTTCTACTTTTTCTTGTCTATTCAATTTTTCTTTACTATTCCTTCCTTTCTTAGTTTCGCTTCTCGCCGCTAATCTTACGAATACCAGCACCACGTAGCAATAAAAATTCAACCAATCTCCCATTTGGTTTTCATTTTCGAGGCTCATCAACTTTCAATTATATAATATTTTAATTTGCAAAAGTATAGCCCATCATAATTCAGTACAATGTGTATAGAAGGGTCAGATAAACAAGTCGTGTACAAATTCACCGGCGTTGGAATGTTTCCGTTTGGAAGGTTATATTTGTTCGGTTTTAATAATTCAATCCAAAAAGGGAAAAATGGAAAACACCAAACAGCTTGCTCTTAAATTATAAATTACAACGCTACAACGCGCAAACCATATATTCGTGCATAGAACGATACCGCATTTGATGGAACGTGAGCCTTCGCGCAAAGCGCAAGCTACATCGATTCGAAAACGGTTGAGAAGATGGCGTATCTCACATGAGCACATGATAAGAAGAACCACGGTCGCACATTCATCCATCTTACAATACACACAATGCCAAAAAGAGTACGGCGATGTGTATTAGATTGCTGCACTGCGCCGTCATCGCTTGGGTGTGATAAATATTTGCACTTGCTGTGTGCGGACACTCACAGCAGCATCTCGTTACGGCGACACTGTGTCCTTCCGCGCAACGACCGATCATGGAACCGGTCGGATGTGGGCACACTTATAGGCAGAGCAATAAATTCCAATTAATGAAACGGGCAGTCAGACGCGCACCTAAGCCAAACAACAACCCCCTAGCTCAAGGTTCCCGGGACGGGCTGTCGTGTGGATATTGCCATCGGTCTCTGATGATACGACGCTCACGTGTCTGGTCCATATGTGAGATTGAAGAGCATCAACGTCACGAAAATAGAATAAGCGTACCAAGCGCACTTAATTTTTCTTCCGATAATTCGTTCAGAGTTTCATTCCGGCGCCGGTGAACAGAACCACTTCTACTATCTCCAAATAAGTTCCACCTTGAAACGTAACTGAGAGTGTTTAAAAAATGAGAAATTAGGATCATAATGGCAGAATATTTGTTTTTGTACGTCCGTACTCTACTCATCCCTTGTAGCATTATTTCATCCTGCATCGCATAATGATGCAAATGAGAAGAAAAAAAACACACACACACTAATGGATTAATTTCTTCTCTTTTTGCATTTTGCGATGGCTGTTCAATGTAACAGTCCGAGTCGGACGGCTCCCGGTCCGGATCGTCCCTGTCGTTACGTAACATTGCTGGCAACGAGGGTGCCGCAGCCGGTAACTCCCAGGTGCAAAGCCCAACGCATCGCGGCGTGCATCGAAGCATATCCGCGTCCAGCACCAAACCAAGCCGGCGAGCCTCCAGCGGTGGCGAAACTCTGCGTAAGTATTGTGCTTGGTTTATGATAGTCACACACATACACCACCTGCGAAAAGGGTTTTCTTAGCAACGAGAGCTATAATTGATCCGGCAGAGCTTGAAGTAGTGTTGCAGTGTACCACGACTAACAGTCGCAACTGTCACTGACGAAAAATAACCCTTCCGGTTGATCCTTGAGTCATTGTGCCATTCTGTCATATCAGAGTGTTCACTGCATGGTTACATATTCTCTACTAACACCCTGCATTCCATGTATGTCCCCGGGGCGAGAGAGTGTTTGCGAGCGACCCGGGGCTCGACGGTATTGCCATGAAAAATTTAGAAATCTTCCAACGCTTCATTACAGGCGTTGGTCCAACGACGGCCGTGGCCGCAGCCGCAGCTGCCGCCGCTGTCGGAGCCGGTGGTGGTGGGGTGGGCGGCGGCGGTGGTGGTGGTGTCGTCGGCAATATTGCATCAACGGGTGGCACTGGTACGGTGGTCGGCGGCGGTACCGGCGGAGGCGGTACGGCCGGTGTCACCGGGAACAGTGTTCACGCAGGAGCGAACAGCAACCACAGTTCAGGCACTGGCGGTAGTGGCGGCGGTGCATCTGAAAGAACATCGATGTAAGTATTGTGTATAGGATAAGAGACAAAAAGAAATGTAACATATTGATTCTGTATACCTTCCAATTTGCAGAAGCAGTAATTTCAAGCGTCAAAATACAATCGACTCGGCGACGATCAAGGAAAATACGGCACGGTTGGCCGCACAGAATCAGCGACCGGCATCGAGCATAACTAAACCGATTACCTCGGTAGACAACTGTAAGTGGAATTGTTTTACTGTTTTTTTTTGTGCAATAGAATAGAATTTACTAACATTACCATTTTCTGCTATGTACCCACTGCGTTTCAAACACCTGCAGCATCGATCTCCAGCCCGGCGAAAGCGCGTACTACCAGCAGCAGTACGAGTACCAAGTATGACCCGAGCAACGGCTCCCGGACAGTAGGCCCCAGTGCCGGCCTAATGCCCAGACGGTCCACGACGCTGTACGAGAAGACATCGTCCACAGAAAAGACAAACTCCACCACGGATCCAACGTAAGTGTGTTCGGCGATGTCAACGATGGCGGGGTCTGAACAATGGGCCCCGTAAAACACCACTCACGACGCGGTTTAGCTTTGCTCAGAAATCGCTACCCCTCCCCCCTTTCACTGCTCGAATATCCTGCATCGTTCTTTCGTCGGTTGATATTTTTCCGTGCAGCAAAACTGGAGTTAAAATGAAGGACTCTCTCATTCTCCAGGTTCCAGTTATCGGTTTTTTTTCGTGTCCCGGTGTCTTACCGATCTCAAACAGTTATCTGTTTCCTTCTCATCTTTTCTCTCAGTTATAACCTCTTAAAGGGGCCTGTACGTGTGTGTTTCGAGTTTCAACTGTTTCTCCCAAAGATTCGTTTTTTCACAAATTCTGAAAAGCTGCAACTACCAAAAACCTTTGTGTTTTGATTTTCATCTGTCCCTTCGGTCTCCCTAGACGTTCGCCAAATGGGATCTTAAAAAGGATTAAATTGTTGTTGATTTTATTTCATGCGTGCGTACTCAACAGAAATGGTATCGAATTAAGTTTGAAATCTTTAGCTAGGATAGAATATTTCCAGGATTTTCGTTCGTTCATTGTTTAACTTCTCTCCTTTTTTGTAGTGAATCGAGTTTGCGCTCCTGTCGTGAAAAAGTATTTTATTCTTTTCCAATTGTTAGATAGAAGAAAGGTTATTATTACACACAAAACAACAAAATACTGTACAAACTTTGCTTTGTCTGGTTGCCTCTACCCAGTTACCGTTTGAGGGGTTTTTTTGCTTTGTTCGTTCTGGTTGTTTTTTTTTCGTTTTTGTGTGTTAGCATTATGATTTATTACATTTCCCTGGAATTAGAATACATCCACCATTAGCCGTGTTTCCACATTTATTGGCTCATTAAAAAGGGGATTTCAAGTATCATAATTGAAAAATTTAACTAAATTCGCCCTTAATCCTGATATACATTTGTTTTCTCTGTTTTTTTTATTCTCTGTGTCCTGCATATACAATCGGCAACACGACATCTCTTCTCTTTCTCTCTCTCTCTTTCTCTCTTTCTTTACATTACGCTTGCTTTCATCGTACACATAAATCTGTAAACCGTACTTGACGGTATATTGTACGCTGTAACTAATACTCCAAATTTTGGGGTGCGGGGGTGCGAAACCAATATTACCCCCTATATACTCACCTTCCTCTGGTATATAGTAGCAACAGTTTCGTCGCACCAATACCCGAATTCAACCGTGGGAACTCGGCATCGGCGGCTACTAGTGGTGCCGGTAGTGGCGGCGGTGGCGGTGGTGGTGGGGTCGCCAACAGTGGTAGCGCTAACATCACCGGCACGGGAACTACCGGTACCACAACCGGAAGCACTACCGGCACCACCGGCGGCACTACTGCCGGCAGTGGTGGTGTAAACGTTGGTGGTACGGGTGGTGGCAACGGTGGCGGTGGTGGTAGCGTTGGAGGAGGCGGTGGTGGTGGCGGCACCGGTAAGGGACATGTTAAGAGTGCATCCGTCTCCAGTCCCGGTCCGTCAGCCGACAGTACTACCAATAGTGCCGCCACAAACGATCCCCTCAGACAAAGGTATAAAACACAATGTTCTCTAGAGTTGTTGTTTCGTTGTTTTGTTCCATGTTTTTTTTTCATTTGAGTTTAATTTAATTTTGTTGTTTGATTACTGTTGTTTGCTCGTTTTTCGCTGACTTCTCGAAAAACTAGCGGCGCACTGTAAGATATTTTTCTTTTACATTACTCTACCGAACCAATGATCCGTTTTCGGGTTTTCTTAGTTTTTGTCATAAGATGTGCCTATTCATTTACACTCTTGTTTTTTTTCATGATGTGTTTTTGTTTATTTCATCATCAAAATTTTTCTTTCCCATTACGTACACTCTATGTAACATTTGTATTTTGTTTTGAAACATTTCTTACATTTGTTTACATATTTTTGCATAACTAAAACAAAACTTACTTGAAACTATTGTCCACTTCCTTCTACATATTTTCCTCCTACCTATCCATTGAGCCGGGAAACACGAAGTTGCAAAACTATATGTGTGTTTTATCATGTTGTGCTTTCCAGTTTTTTTTCTATTTTTTTATTTGTTTTGTTTGATACATTACTGTTTCTTTATTATTCTCTCTTACGCTTTCTCCGGACTGTGTACGTTCTGCGAAAGTTTTGTGTTCAACATGCCGAGTGGCGCAAAGAAGTTTATAATTTGTGTACCAATGGTTATGTTTTCCTTGTTAATTTTGCTCTAAAATTCGCTATGTTTCATGTGCACTTTGATACTTCTGTATTATTGGAATTGCTTCGTTTTTTTTCGTTTGAAATATATCACTCATCAATGTTTCATCCTTTTGTTTGAGTTTCAAATTATCCCTACATAACTGAATTGTACGAACGAAAGATATCGTGTTATCATCTTCATTATCTTCAATATCTCTTTTTTTCATCTAAAACATAATCTCTCGCTCTCTCCCTCTCTCTTACCGTCACACCCGGTTCGGAACTTGCTGGTGCCACACTGTACCGTGCAATGTGTAAAAACAATTCTTAAATAAACACCTGACCCCGCGCGACACAACCGTCTATCGGCTGTTCGGGCGATGGTGAATTTTGGTTTGTTTTTGTCTTATCCTCGCCCACAACTGCAACACATTCGCGTGGGCCATACTTTTGCCCTTGTTCGCGTTTTGACATTGCAACCACAATAATGATGGACACAACACCGCGTGGATCGTTGGGCTTGTATTTCCCGCCAAAAACGAATGCAATGATACTGAATGGTTCAAACCTTTCGTACTCGCATACTCGGTATCAAACCACACAACTTTTCGGTGAGTCACTACTGCCCACAAACAAATTCGTTGGGTGAATTAATTTTTTTTGGGGATAATTTTACGCCATTCCGTTGTTTTGTTACCGTCTTTCGTTTGTTTTACGTAATGGTTTACAAAACTTTTGGGTTGTAAATGTTTCGTTTTGATCTTAAATTTTTTATCTCTTTTCGCTACAATATATTCTCATCTCGTACGTACAGTTTTTCGTTAGTTTCTTTATCTACCTTTCGTCATAGTGTATACACTGTCGCGCGCTATCTATCTAGTTCTGCTTCTTACCTTCGATTCGATACCTGTCTTCTGTCGAATTGTTTTCGCTCATACGCTGGCATTTATTGATAGCTTGTGCACATCCATTCCATTTTGCTACCCCTCTACACGCATATTGTTTTCCTACGTTAGTTTGTATTAAATTTCATCGAAACTTATTTCTCTTCTTACACTTTTTGCTTAAATTGTTTGGCGTCTTCTTCTAATGGATGGATTGTTCGATGGTTCTGTTTTACCTTCCAATTATTATTTTTTTTTCTTTTGCATGAGAATGTAGCTTCATGTCCGGTTTGGACGCGGACAGCTTTGGGCAATAAATTATATCATTTATATGCATTTAGTGAGAAGTATGTCCTTTTACGTATTCACACGTCATCACAATGTAATTGATGCCGTCCGTGCGTCCTTCGGCAGGAAGGACCCTAATAGCCCTCGCCAAGAGGTCCGTTTGACATGAAACCTATGAATAGTTTCAGAACTTTGAATCGATTCTTTGTACCCATTCAAAGATGATCAGACCAAGAAAGGTCAGAAGACCCCAGTCGTAAGCCAAAAACAAGAAGCGGTACGCCTTTGAATATGAAGGGAAAATCTAGTGTTCTCCCATCGTAGAAGGATACATCCCTGCTTCAGAAAATAGAAGAAGAAGAAGATGATGACGTACGCCGGGACTAAAATTGTACCATCGTCAGATTGGGTAATGAGAGTCGCCCTTGGTCTTGCAAGTTGGCCTTTCTATGTCCAACTTATAAGCTATTTATAGCCGCGCACCGTCCATCGTTCCGTACCGTTTAGGCAAACGTGATCGCAAATGGCTTAGAACGCTAGTACGCTCGGTTGATGTCTTCCAGCTCCAGTATTGACGTGTGAATGCGGCTTCATCGATTACTGTAGAGCATGTACACAAAAAGAATAAGACACATTTGATTGAATGTTTATTTTATGTTAAGTTCCGTTCGTGTACAGTACCACCATAGAAATCGTTCTTGTGCATGCTAGAATTGTTTGTATATAAACACGTTATCACTATAATATTGTTCTTAATGAACGATTTCGTTCGAATAGTGATTCCCTTTCCACACTTCCTTGCTCCATTTACCAACCGCAACCGATCCAACAAATGGTCCACGTGTCTCTTTGCATTCTAAACGGCTCCCGGTAAATCCTAAGGCTCCGTAGTATTGCATGGAAAGTTACCACAACCATTCAAAATATAAACATGGTCTTCATTTTAAAATCCAAATCCTACGTGTGTTGCAATTTGCGGCAGCATTAAGAAAATGTATATTCTGCGGTAACGAGCGATAAATTGACACACGATGTGTGAGTCCTTGTTTGTCGGTATGGTCAATTGTTATGGCACGATGTTTAATATTGTGCCGCTTTTGCGACAAGGAAGAAAGGAAATCCTTTTTTTCGTTGTATAATTTGTCCATGTTTGTGAGTTTTAACTTTTCTTCACCTGGCCCGGGTTTTCCACAACGGTCCTTACTCGCTTCTCCGTGTTTTGGTTTGGTTTTGAATCGTTCGCTGAGTTTATGCTTTCCATACCGGTTGTTTGCGTTTGTTATGAATCTTCCTTGGATATTTTTTTTCCTTATCACAACGTTTTCTTTTATTTTGTCTCCCAGTTTTGTTTTGTTCCCGTACGAAAATGTTCGATTATTTCATGTTTTATTTATTTTCTTTTTCTTTTCATGTTCCCGTCCGTAATGTATCGAAACTTTATGGCTTCGATCATGTTTCCGTTTCCTGTGACCGTTGTGTCGTGTGTGTGTGTCCCGTTTTCATACCCGTGACCATCTGCGTCACGATTGATCCGTACTTCGAAATGGCCGTGTCAACGTGTTTTGACGTCCAACCATGATGTTGTCTGCGATTTTGTATCCCGTTTTGTTTGAAACTTCTTTCCGTTATTACTCTACCCGACATCAACACCCACAATTCCCCCCTCGTACATTGATTTGGTGGTTTAAATTTAAATTGTTTTGTGCGTGTGTGCCATTTTTACCGACGATTTCACGCGTTCGGATGTCTTCGGCTGCATAAAATGAAACCGCTCAACACAACACATACATACCCCTCTTTTGCGAACTCATGCCATTCCCGAACGATGAAATATTCTTATTTCATGACCTTCCCCGCCACAAAAAACACACATGGAAATATCCTCACCTTCCACTTCACATACTGTTCAAATTTCTACATTATTACTATATCTATATATGCAAACACAAATACAAACCCTTTACCACCTTTACACACTTTCAAACAAAACCACTTACACAGCATGGTGAATCGCAATAGTCTTACACCAGCCGTTAATTCTTCCAGACAACCGGTTGCATTTCCCAGGAATGTTCCATCGCGATCGACTTTCCATTCGGGTAAGTGTGTAGCGTGTAGCGTGCGTTCGTGCCCCAGGAGACTGTTTACTATTAACAACCCAGCTTTTTCTTGCCTTCCCGGTTTCACTACTTCCCCCGTTTTTGTATACCGTTTCGCTGTGTACCCGCTCTGCATCTGTGTATCCCGGAATACCTTTCGTCTGCTACCGAAACCAGACGAACCGATGTTGCATTACTTTAGAATTCCGTTCAGTTTCCGTAGATACATGTGGATGCTAAAATAGTGCTATCTTACCTTCTATCGTGCAAAACTTAGCAAACACATTTAGCAAAACGATCCCATCGGTGCGCAAAGCATCCCTTAAAAACCGGTAGCGGAATAAAATCATTGTTGAACATAGTCAATTTTAATCCTTCCTCTATCGGTGGAATCACTTAAATGTCTTCTTTAATGTGCATTTACTATCCCTACTGTTCACATCATTATTAAACTACTGTAAATCGCTTCTAGTCTACTGTACGTTTTGATCTTTCAGTTTTTTTAAATTATAAATTGGTTGATTTGTTTTGTTTTACAAAATTTGGTTTTATTTTCATGCAAAAATTAATAAAATAGTACAAATTATTGCATTTCAAAACTAAACAATTCTAAATTGTGAAACTCATTTATGGTGGGAAGGGGATGAAACGCTGGTGAAAAAAGAGGGAGGGCAAAAAGTGTTATTAGTGGACATTTCTCTCACACACAAGCTCGTTTTTGTGCGTAGACGTAAATACTAATGTTTTCCACCTATTTTCATGTCATACCGGACAACGATAAACGATGCGCTCTGTAGGACAAACCAGATCCCGAAACAGCACGGTATACGCCGGAACGGGCGGCAATGTCGGTGATTCGCCACACTCTGGCAAGACTTTCTTGCAAAGACTTACTACCAGATTTAGCAAACGGTAAGTACCCGAAAACTGCGTTCTTTCTCTTGTCTGGTGCATCTCTTTCCCCAGCCTGTGTGTGTGTGTCTCTCTCTCTCTGTCTCTCTTTCTATCTCTTTTTCTATCTCCTATCTGTCACTTGCACTTTCCTATCCACTTTCCCTAATTTTGTTTCATGTGTTTTTAACTTTTGGAACAGTCTGTCGCTTTTTACCGTATCTCTGTTGTTCACTAAGTATATGTTTCTTTTCTATCTGATTTTCCTTTCTGGTTTCCCATTTCTGTTATCTGTTCGTATTTAATCAAATTGTTCTGCTTCTAGTGTCCCACGTATTGCTTTAGTAATTTATACCCGTTGTTAAGCTAATTATGGTGATTTTTGCTAACATTTTCGCCGCTTTATTCATATGTTTTTTTAATATATGGTGGGTTTGTATCAATGTACGGATTACTCACTTTCATATCATCAAAGTATTCCCTGCTTTAGCGATTCTTTCCTTAATTAATCAATGAAAAGCTTAACAAATCTTCAATTATTGTAGGTTAGTTTTCAAATGAACGAATGACTGATACAAATTACACTCTCACACACGCTTTTATGCAATTAACATGTAAACGTGTGGTGCACAAGAAAGTCCAAACATGTCAAATAAGTTCTGTATGTTCTTTATTAGCTCACTCTATAATATCCAAAACGGATGATTGTATTCGTGTGTTGTCTGAGATTCCGTGTGGTTATGTTGTTGATATATTGATCGTTACTGTTGCGTGATGTGTTTATATGTTTGCTCTTGACAACTGGTTAAGTAGTAGTTACATTAAAAAGGGGGAAAACATGAAGTACAGCAGAGAAGGATTGAGAATTACACCTCAAAAGCCTTTTTTTGTGCGTGCCCAAATGAATAGCATAGAAGTTGGTTTTGTGTTTAGTGATAGTTGTTTTTCTTCACTCTTCTTTTCTTGTCCCGTTGTGTGTATGTGCATTTTTTTCTTTAAAAATATCGTTTATCCGGTACGTTCTTACAACTTTACTGGAATTTTTATTTCAATTTGTGTGTTTCATTCCCTTGGGAAAATTCGATTATAATGTTCTTTTTTCGTTTTGTTTTTTTCTTTCTTTTTTCCTACTTTCTTATTTGTTTTTTTTTATTGTCACCGAATGGCAACATCCGTGGCGTTTGTCGCTATGGGATTGCGTGGCGTTGCATTACGCTTACATGGTTTTTACAGTTTTAGGGCTTTCCAATTCAAGGATACATCGGGAAAGGACTAAACCGTGCCTGGTGGATGTGTCCGGGTGATGGGAAACGGGGAAAACGGGATGGGAGTGGGGAAAGCTGTATGCAGAACGGAACATCCATACACACACATACAATACCGTTCGACACGATTTTGCAATTGCAAGTTTGTCATTTTTGTTCTATAAAATATTCAATGGTTTTTCTTCATTTTTCCATTCTTTTTTTTTAAATTGTTCCTTTTCCACTTGAGATGATTATGTGTTCGAACAACACGCAAGCACTGTTAAGTGTGGAAGCTAGAATAGGGCTACTAGAACTACTACTTAGCTAGAATAGGGAACTGACAGATACACAAACGTCTCGTTTACTACCAGGCATTCAATGGCTTAGTTCGGTTCGCTGGGTAGAGAAACTCTCGGACTAGCGTTTAGGGAGCCGTATGGAACGAAAATATCGCCATAAAGGAAAAGAGCGCTGAGATGGGTGGGAAAAAGAAGGACTTCTTTGTAATCAATTTTATGAACCAAGTGTAACTTGTTTGTAGTGTTGTAGAGATACACCAAAACGTATTGGTTAAACGATAAGAAACTTTATTCATTAGAAAGTTAGCAAGTGATACGTGTTAGTGGTAAAAATAAGCTGAAGGGATCGAACAATATTAAGCAAAAGATTATTAATGAATAAATCGAAGAACAAGGCACTAACGAGCATAAACCAAGGGAAGAGTTAGCGAAAATCATAAATCCTTAATAAAATGATAAAAAATGGGAAGATAGTTAGGAAACCAAAACATAGCGGAAATGTGTTCTCTTTTCTTCTTCTTTTTATAATGTTATTTGTAAGACAACTGTGTTCGTTGGCTAACCTTTATTTTAGATAGAAAAGGTTCTCTTTACAAGTAAACGGTGTAATGGATCTATCAAAATCTCCTTTTTTCCGCTCTGCCTTACTATGATATCACGCTGATAATTATGCACACACCTGTGAAGCTGGCTAACATTTCGAATTAATATTATGTTGTTGTCTTTCATATCTGTACACCATTACCGTGCAATTGTGTGTGTTTGTTTCATGTCACTTGTCATATTTCTATGTGTTTCTTGCTGTGTGCCTTTCACGCATAACGTTATTTATATTCTCACCCCATCAGTAAGAGCTTTACAACATTTACATATCCATATGTGGCAAAAAAAACATTGGAAACATTGTAAAAGAATAGAATGAGAAACCGTTGCACAATGATAAACTTTCATGAGAAATATCTTTGCAAAACCACCATTTTCGGACCACCCTTTGTTTTACGACCCTTAATCTCCCGCTCGCTGTTAACATTTTAGTTTATCATTTATCTTCCGTTTTTGATGTTCAGTATACTTTACTAATGACATTTGAGTTTTTGTTGTTAATATACAATTTTATAATGGTTTTTTTTTCAAGTTTTATTGTTTATCTACAACGAACTAAATTTTTTTCACAGTATGTCGCATGTGTTGTTGCTTAGTTTTGATTTTTTTTGTTTAAATCGGTTTGTTTAATTTTGTTTCTTCTTGTGATATACTAATATGTAATATTACAAATGGTTCCCGCTTTTAGTTGATGTTGTTTTAAATAAATCAAAATTATTTTTGATAGAACGTAAAAATTAACGAATAACAGTGTTGCGGTATACAGTTGCAGGATACTTATATTGCTGTGTATTCTACTCAGACTCCGAAGCAAAAATATTTTTTCTATTTCAATCTCTTCCTAAACTGATTGCTTTCTCTTCCTTGCCGAGCTCGTAACAAAGACAAAATTTCATTCAAAATTTAATAATATATAAAAACGTAGGATAATTAAGAAAGAGAATTTTCTCTTGATATGTTGCATCGTACTCTGGACACATTGTGCATCGCGCTACTCCTTCTTCGGACTATACCTAAACAGCAGTTTTGTTAAAATTTCGCAAACAATTGTTATGCAATGAAGAATATTTTGTTAGGCGAATTGCATACTCGTAGGCGAATATTGTCGAAGTACACGTCCACTGTGTATGTGTGTGTGTGTGACAAATTGTCCGAACTTGTGGCCTTCATATGACGAGTTTGTGCATTTTTAGTAAGATTGCTGCTAGGGATAGTTACGTTTTCGGTTTATCCACAACTGGGCTGTGTATGTGTTACAATAGTCCAATCTATATAATTTTTAAAATACAAAACTGACTTACTCTCTCACTCAGTCTCCCAAACACACCCTATTCTGGTTCAAAATGATGTTGTGCTCAAAACCAACCGTATGTGAAACATTTGCAATGTCCAAAATAATGTAACGCACGCAGTGCATTCTTTTATCCTTTTATGCTCCATTTTACATACTGCTGCTAGTCATCTGAAACACAAGCCCTCCATTAGTAGCTACATTTGCCTTCTGCTATTCCTTCTGATTGTTCAGCACACAGTGTGGCTCTGTTTATTACGAATTACGGTTTTTTTCTGTGTAATGATTAGTATCGTGTCGAATTTTTCTTGAAGATTGAAAATCATACTGTTCTTACAATTAGTCAACGTGGGATATCGTACAAATTTACCTACTCAGTATTGCGGTGGGTACATGGTATTACACAGCACTATGAAATCGGTATGGATAAATTATGTTGCGAAACGAAATTCTCGCGTTGGCAATTTGTTTCACATTTTCGTACCTGCTATAGAAACGCCGTTGGTTTTGTGCCATCATTCAAACCACCAGTACCCTTTCACCTACGCCAACCATTCGCCCAATCCAAATGTCCTTTTTGTCCCTTGGTTTTTTTCTGTCTTTGATTACATACACACGATGCGATAAAACAAGTGTTTGTTTTAAAGTTAAATACTATTTGTTTCTTTCTCTCTCTCTCTTCTCTTCCACACTCTCACTCTCTGTCTCCGTTTCTCTCTTTCTCTTTGTCTACTTTTTCTCTACTTCTAGGCTCAATCAGTAGAGACTGAGATTGTGTTTGTAATTATGAGAAAAGCGATACAGAGCAGTGTTTGAAAAGGACAATTTGCTTAACACAATGTGTACCAGATGTCTGCAGCATAAGCAACATAAGAACATTTGTATTAAAAACGATTAGAAAGAATGAAAGGATTTGGTTTGATGTTTGAAATTTTGATGAGACACAGCTATTCAGAAGGTAACAAAGAGAACAGCGAATAAAATGAATGATAGCAATGAGATCCATTTTTGTACAGCGTTTGAAACTGAAGCGTAGCATAACGCAAAGAAGGAGAGAAGAATAAGTTAAACTTTTAATTCTATCCAGAGGATGGTCTTGTTAAAAACAATCATACATGTTTTAATGACTGCAGTTTTGTAAAGTAAATAGCATACTTTTAGGTGTGTTAGTTCCATGCATTGCATACTTCCCAAGCCACCTGAATGTATGCAAATCGTATAATTTGCTGATTTCCTTAGGCACTTAAATCATTTTAACAAGATTATCGCCTGATAACATCCGTGTATGGTCGTTTGTACGTTTAACAATGCTGCCACCTAGGTAGGCGTACCGTATTAATCCTCCAACACCAAAACGAACGAAAATCGAGCGTCACAATCATTCCAAGCAATCAACCTTGAAAAGGTAGCCGAATGCTCTCCGAATTCATACATTGATGTAGCCTAGTCTTAACAGTGAGGAGTCAAACTGCACGTACAGCAGGGTTCCAGGGTCCTTATTGTGTCCTCTGATTGGAAGACGGATTTACACCCTGCACAAGGATCAAGCTATTCTGCTCTACTGTTATACAGATTTCCCGTTGGTGTTATACGACTGACTTCTTGACGCGCACGTGCTGTATCGTAGCTGTAATTAGTTCTAATTTAGTTTTATCGATTGTACATATACCCGTAGTATACGAAAAATCGAAATTAAACACGAATCGAACCGAGCACGCACGCGTAAACCAAAACACAACACAACCAGCACACCTGGCCGGATTGTTCGAATATGTGTATCCTTGTTGTGTACAGATATCTGGTATTTTGATGTTCATTCGGTGCATGATTGATGCGACCTTATTTATACACACCACTTCTAAACATCGAGCGACACACGATTAATATACTTTCGATTTTCCTCCCAGCTTTCGTAGTATGCTACGTAGTGCGTAGCTCCCTAACCTGGTATGCGAAAATTAGGTTCTCTTCTGGATTTTTTACATTGTTTTGGTACTTTTTTTTGTACTTGCGCTTTTTTATCAACATATGGATTCAACTATTCAAACGTTTAATACATTCCCTTGCCTGCGAACATTAGTCGTACGAACTAGTTTTCATATTAGTATACTTACTTTCGTTTTTACTTTCGTCTGTAATAATCGCATATTTTTTCTTCATTTATTTTTGTTTTGTTTACATCTGCATATGCATTGTTTCTTGTTTTATTTTTCTATTGTTTACTTTGCAATTTTTCATCACTTTTAAACTTTTACTTTTTTCCTACTTCCTATCATAAACTCGATACATCTGTGTAAGGTGATATAATAGTATGCAATGATTTGTTTTCCATCATTTTCCTCCACTCTACCCCATTCATCCCACGTTTTGCCCCACCACGTAATTGTTTTGCGCTCATTTGTTGTTATTGGTTGTTTCTATCTTCTCTTTTTTTTTCTTTCTCTCTCTCTTTCCCTTTTTTATAGTTTCAAAATTAAAAATAATCGCGAACCAGACGGTGAGCTAAACGCACGCGTGTAACGGGAGCGACGCGCTCCTTTCCCTTTGCCTATATACGAAGCACACGAACATAGATACACACACACAAACAAAGAAACACACTCTCATACACACACACAAGCGAGAGTTTGTTTTAAACGTTAACGTTAAACCTTCGTTACAAAATATTCCCATCACTTTTGGGACCGTACTACGCCGTTATATGCTGTGACTTGACGCCCGTTTACTATAACACTGTGCCGGCGTGTGCTTATCTGTTAAGCGCCTAGAAGTGTGTTGATAGCTGCAACAAGAAGATCAGTTTCGTAACGCATTTTCACACGCACACACACATACGTAGGAACGCATCCTTTATGTAAACAAATCAAACAATAGAGATGTTTTAACACAGAAGATTTGTGTGTGAAGATGGCATGAATCGTCGTCGTATGTTATTAATTTGTGTGTTTTTATCTAAACGTTAGATAATTGCTTTTACACACCAATAGGGCAGAGAGAAGAGGTATTAATTTATTCTCTAAGGATCATTTGCAAATTACACTCTGTCTAAACTAGCAACTCTTAGCTCTGGGACGTTATATTACAAAGTTTGTAATAACGATTGTAAACGTACAGTCTCCATATCCAAATTCTTCCCTTTCTTTTGAACACCTTTGCAACGCACTATTGGTGTGACGCTAACAATCTATTGCGAACTAATGCTAGGATGCGTTTAGTTCCTTTCCAGAGTATTAGCATTCACGCGTATGATTCATTTTATCGTTTTTTTAGTATATTAGTATCTATTTCCATGCGTAGTATTAATGCTTCTTCATTCGTGTCCCGATGATTGGTTGATCTATGTAATCTTCTGTATGCAGCAAACGCGTGCACCTACACCACTACCATGTCCATCTGTAGGGACATTCGATGGTGAACGAGAATAAAAACATTCGTCTTCGCGCGAACATCCAACAGGTCATATTAATGCAAAACCAGTAGAGAAATAAAAAACACACACAGAAAGACACAGATAAACATACCACTCCACTCTACCACGAAATGATACACACAGAGAAGATCAGGATGATAATGAGGATGAGTATGAAAAAAATTTCGAACCTGTCGTTTAGATAATGCGTATCCAGGGAGAGAGAAGAAAAGTTTCTTTTTCTTAAGAATTATTGTTAGTAAAACAAAAATATTGTATGCAACATTTTAGCAATAAACGTAAAACAAAGAAAAAAAATATGAACAGATAAAAACATAAAACCTGCAAGTAGAGGAGCATTTGTTTCGAAGTGTATAACGCAGTCGTTTATTTATTTTTTTTTGTTAACCGGACCTGTTCAGTTTTGGCCGAGCCATGTCGATTAGTTATGCCGTAATTTGGATATTGTTTCGTAATATTTAATGTATGTTTGTAAACAAAAAAGTAATGTTAGCTATGTTACATTTAAAACTAGAATCGAACTGTCTCTTCTGCTTCTGTTTGAACAGTGGGTTCCGAAATTCTGTAGCTTCTTACAAACCAAACAGGTGGTATTACAGCAGGTGGATTAGGAGTCAAGTGAAGAGAAAAAGGACTCTTTGAAAAAAAAGGTGTATTTGTAATATTCTCAGCAAAAGCAGTGTAAGCCAACCTTCGCACAGCACTACATGGTGCGTAGTGTGGCACTAGAATATTGCTTTTCGGCCACAGCTGTATACACGGCCACAACACACGCGTGCGACAGTTGAGAGCAAAGATTGATGCACGACTTTTGATTTAATCGCTCCAGTATTAGACCATCCTTCACGCTTCAAACAATACAATCAGTCGTCACACAGTGCACCTACTTGCACCTGCACCGAAGGTTTGGCTTTTGAAGATTGTTTGTTTTTATCCTTCTAACACCGTTGTGTGGTTATTAAGGGTTGTTTTGTATCTATTCCATAGCTCTGGTTTTGTTTTGTTTTGTTTTTTTTCTATCCCCTTTCTAACAATCAGTTAATTTATGTACACCGTAAAACACACACAGCATTAGCATTAACAGATGATTGTTTTCACTTTCATTTTTATTCTAAATTACTTTATAGCTAGATGGTTATTTTACTAGCGATGCGCTTATCATGTGATGGACAATAACTTATCAAACTATGTAAATCCCACAAACCACAGGCTACCAAAATCGTTGCTCTATTAGTATTACTAAAAACTATTAAACTCTACACTATAAAAAAATAAATGGAAAACACACATAATCCTTGATAGTGTGCGCATGTGGGCACATACAAAAAACCGTTAACCGCGGTATCCGCATGGCTCTGTTTTTGCGTGTCGTGTATGTACGCCTGATCGTTACCAGATTAGACCGTTTTCATTGAACTGTTTTTTTCTGTAATTTTGTTTTCTTCCTTTTTTTATGTATTTGCTCCATTTTTATCATCGGAATGCCCGAAACGAAGGGACAATTTGCGGCTGCCATCCGAAAGGTGTTTAGCGAAATAAGTTTTATACTCTATCTCAACAAAGCACTCACAACCCACTGTCTTTCCCATCTTGTTTTTCTCTTCTCTATTTGATTCCTTTCTAAATTATTTCTGTTCTATTTCCTTTCTTGTTTGCTGATGCCTTTAAAAAGTTTTTAATTTTCTTTTTTCGTTTTCTTTATTATTTCTGTTTAACAATTTATTTATTATTTTTCTCAATTTCTTCTAATATTTCTTTCATATATTTTAACTTTTTGTTTTTTCTTTCCCTTCTACTATTCTTCCCCTACTTCCGCCCTTTTCTACCACTTGCATCCTTTTCCTTTCCTTGTTGTTTTTTTTTAACACCCACACTCTCACTATCTTCTCTGTCGTTTGGTTTTGATTTTGTTTTATTCTCCTGTTTACTTTTTTTAGGCCCAACGATGGCCAAGCAAATACTTCAACAAGTACGGCTAGGTAAATATACCAATCTTCATATTAGTTATCCTTCCTGCTCTCTCTCTCTCTTTTTCTCTCTTTTTCGATGGATTTTTTTCTATTATCTGTAAGATATACTCTGAAATCTTTAGGAATCGAAGCAACGCAACAAACAAAATTTTCTCATACAATCAAATGAAAACTGATCGAATCAATGAAAGGATAGTGCAAACCGTCCCCATAATGCATATTTTGTAATTTTTTTTTATTTTTTTTGCGTGGCGTCAATTATTTTGCATATTGTGCAATCTGCCCATTTATTATTGTTGTTGTTGTATTTTTTTAATTTTAAATTTAGTTGCGCACAATATTAAGTTGCGTTTCCCTACGTGTGTACGTGTACGCATGATCAATCGTCGTCCGTTCGAATGCTTCTTTCGAGAGGCATCTCGAATTGAAACAAAACTTCCACATTTTTCATTTATTAGTGTAATAGCTGTTGTTTCTTTACTGTCATACTCGTTCGTAAATAATTTGCTACACTTGTTATTATTTTCTGTACGTGTATGTTTGTATGTATGTGTATGTGTGTGTTTGTGCGTGTTTCCACACTCCATGATGCACTTTCTGTTACATTCTTTGCTATGTATCTCTGCCCTTCTGGTGCTCATTTGTTAAACGTATGTTTACCGATGCAAACAAAACAATACATGTGGGGGAATAATGCAATACAAAATAAAGATTATAAGAATTAGTTGGATAAAATTGTGGAAGATAATAAGAAAATAAAGACCAAATTTTTGCACCGTATACCCCATTAAGCGCAATCCTATTGTTTCAGTTTGTTGCCTTTGGTTTCGACCAGCATTCGAGAGTGCCAACAGTACAAATAATGCGTATTTTTATTCTTTTCTTTTTCTAAACACTTCTCTCTCTCTCTCTCTCTCTCTCTCTCTCTCTTTCTCTTTACCTCTCCCTGTCTCAATCTGTACAATTTATATATTAACAAACCACTTCGTAATACAATTCCCTTCAAAACCAACAACTTCGTACTTGTGTGTATGTTTGTGTGTGTATGCGCGCGCGTGTGTGTGTATGTGTTGCCCAAATAATGTACAGTACGAACACGGAGGAACCGGTAAAGCCACGTGTGCTGCGCTTCACCTGGTCGATGAAGACAACGTCCCCCCGGCTGCCGGACGAGATAATGGCCGAGATTCGGTCCGTGCTGGACAAGAACAATTGTGATTATGAGCAGCGAGAACGGTAAGTGTTTCAGTTATCTTTTATTTGTATCTATCAGATTCGAATATCTGAATAATACTTGTATGAAGGATTCTAAATCTCTGTTATAAAGATACATTGATTCAAGCATATTTATAACTCCAGGAGAATTGTAAATCTTTAAGGTTAACGAATCTGGTAAGATTCGTGAATGTTTGCAGATTTATCTTTCAACATTCATGAAACTTTCAAAAGTTATGAAACCACATTCGTCAATCTTTCCAGATTCGTTTATCTTTCGAGTTTCGAGAATCTTGGGAGCTTCATGATTCTTTCGAGATTCATGAAACTTTGAAGATGAATTAAGATTAATGAAAGACTAACATTTACGTTTCCTTCCCCTGCGGTTTATTATTAGATTCGTGCTGCTGTGCGTGCATGGTGATCCAAACACCGACTCGCTAGTGCAGTGGGAAATCGAAGTCTGCAAGCTTCCCAGGCTATCACTGAACGGTGTCCGGTTTAAGAGAATATCGGGTAAGTGTGTTAGCCAACTTAGCCACCACCAAAAACAAAGCTGGATGTAATGCGACCTTCATTTTAATGCCGTCTGTGGTACTATTCTCCCTCATGACAACAGGCACCAGCATCGGCTTCAAGAACATTGCGTCGAAGATCGCGTACGATCTACGCCTGTGACTCGATACAAAATCGGAAGAGTATCACTCGGTCGGGAGCGATACGACCCAGGACGATGGTGACGGCGATGGGCACGATGACGACGGTGGCGATGACGACGGGACAGCTAGCGGCGGCGGTGGCGGAGGTGGTGGTGGTGGTGTGGCGGAATCAGAATCAGAATCGGAACAAAAGCGTAGCAATCATGCAAGAAAGGATGGCAGCGCAGGCAGCGGTGGCAGTAGTGGGGATGGTAAAGGTGACACGAAATGTGACGAGGCCGGTATCACCAAGGAACGTAACAACATCACCGTCGTCCCGGCTGATGTAAGGATGCGTACGAAATTATCCTCCGCAAATGGCACCGGCAAACAACGTTGGTCACTGGTGGTCGTGGACGGACGATCATCGTTGCGACGCAAAGACAAGGAAAGGGCCAGTCACCATCAGCAGTCTCCACGTCATCAGAAAGCTGCTAGCAGAAAGGAGAAGGAACGTGACAATGGAGACGGTGGTACACACCGGACCGAGGATGCTACTTCCGGTGATACAGGTGGATGTCAACCCACTGGCTACAACAGCATTTTCGCATCGCTCCTGCGTACCACTACGCTGTGAGCTGCCAAGAGCGGAAACAAAGGAAACAAAACAACAACCACCCCAATATTGACTGTTAGTTAAATCAATTATAGTTGTACACTACCTATCTACCTACCTTACTACCTAACAACCTACCTATGTGGGGGCGAAACCGACAACCGATAAGTGACAGCATTCGGTGTATGAGTATGCGCTCGGGCAACGTACGTTAGCCACGTTTTTAGGTGCACGTTCTTCAGTACAACGGAGAAGATAGTCGCTAGAGTGGAGCGCGGGATGGGTATAAAAGAACGTTACTCGAGGCTAAAGGACATTCGACATAATTTCCCACGGTACTATACAATTGTGTGCGATTGTTAAGCACATAGTTTTTCGCTCCCTTCCCTAGTGTTTGCGAACAACATTTTCTATCTCAAAAGCAAACAAAACAAAACAACAAAATCATCAACATTGCCTTTACCCTTGCGAAGATGGAACTCGTTGAAAAAAAAGCCGATCATTGGGAAAGTGAGAAATTGTAGCATCATCCTATTTAAAGCACACATTTAAATCGAAGAAGAAGAAAAATACGAGGAAATTGAGCTGTTACAACCTAGCACAGGATAGTGGGTTGTTGCAATATTGTAAAACGAAAGTTATCGTAAAACTCTACGAAAAATACGTTAAGTGTGCAAAAAATTAATGCGTGTGAAAGTTGGCATTTTTTTAGATTGAATATCTGTCTGTGTGTGCGTGTTAGGACACGATAAACAAAAAAAAAAAGGGAAGGAACTTACTCTGGGCACGCGACCTATGTAAAACACATATGGCTAAATAGCACTACTATTTTATCGGTGAACAAAACAAAACAAAAAGCAAAACAAGGGCGCCCCCAAAAAACCAAAAGCAAAACCAGACGCGACAGTGTTGCCTGTTGTTTTTTGCGGTCGGAGCTCGCAAAATGATCGACATAATGGAGATGAATGATGCTAACAGACATCCGTGACTGATTTTACTAGCTAATGTTGTGTGTGTGTGGAGGATAGTGGTGTAACAAGGGAGCGAACCACAGCGGAACTTCCTAATGGCCTGTTGCAGTAATGTTTAAGCATCTTCTACAAGCATTTTATATATATCACGTGCCGTTTTTTCTCGCGCATGAATAGTAGTTATTGCACCAGAACATGAGAGGGAAAAACCAAATACACATACACACGTTATCGTTGTTATCGATGTGCCGATTGACAGTGTTGATGCTGGCCGTTTCCTATCACAACCGTGTGCCCACACACCACGTTACGACGGTGTAAAGTAGTAACATCGCTCTAGCAGTATCCTTTTCGATCGGTAGCGAAACTACTTGATATGGTATGGTTTGGTTTTGGCGTTAGATTCTGTAACCTCTGTGGCCCTCCCCATTCTCTACCCCTGAAAGTGATCGTGCCGTAGGACGTAGTCCTTAATAACAATCCCATTAACTGGATAAAATCTCGACTAGACACTCCTATCTATTTCCGTTTGCAGGATTCTTCACTATATTTGGTTCTGTGTAAATTGAGTCAAAAGCATCCAGCCCATGAAGGCTAGACAGTGTTAGGTCCGACAGCAATTGTACAGAGCAGAGCCTAATAAGAAGCAGATTTGTGTTGTGTTTTGTTCTGATGTTTTTTGTTAGGCAAGGCAACAAAACTACGAAGTGTGTTACGGAGCTGTTGGTTTTGCTCACCCCGGATAGCTCTTAGAGAATTTTCCAGTAGAGAGAAACCGTTCGAAAAACCGAGAAAAAATTAAGATGGTTTCTATCCTACGGTCGATCGATCGCGTTTCAATTTACCCGAATGTGTGTGCGGGGAAGTTTTTCGTCCTTTCTGTTCTTAACAACAAAAAAAAGAACTTCTAAATGGACGCATGAATGTGTAAATTTCGGATGCATAAAGTTAGCCCTACATTCTCTCCCGTTTTATATATTGTGTAAAGAATTGAACAAAATCAGCTATATACATATATGCAATACATATTATCGTCGTTCGATTGTAGTTGCTAAACGTATGAGAGGAAAACTTCTTACCAAGAGCATTCGAAGGTTGAAGTTGAGCCCGGTAAGAAAAAGGTCAAAAACAATCTCACTGTGGTAGAAGCAAGAGCAGGAATGTGTGCTGGAGCAAAACAAACAAACGCGAAAAAAAAGATAATGCAACAGCAAATCTCGAAGGTGTCCTAAACATAGATGTGCTTCTATTGAATGTAAACGGTCAATCAATATTGTGTCGAAGTGCAACAATTATTTATTATGCAAATATGGAAGGGAAACACTCCCAAACACACACATACACGTACACGAAGGACAAAGAACACAGCAGTACGTTGTGAAAAAGGCAAAATGGTTTATTGGACACCTGTAAAGAATATTACCTAGTAGTGAAATATTCGATCCCAATATAATTGCACAGAAAGGTAAAAATGTAAGAACGCAAAGTACGACAAAATGAGAACAGAAAAATCGAATATACAAAATGTAGGAAAACCATTTAAAGAATGCAGCAGTAAAGTAGTGTAGCAGACATGATGTCTCTTTGCTGCTGTATGCACCGAGTGAAGTATCAACAGATAATGAAAGTATGGGAACGAACGAAAACACAAAATGGCAAAGGAAAGGCTAATTATTACTATTATTTCTATTTGCAGAGCAGCACAGTATGAAACGTATGAGCAGAGGAGGGGTAAAACAAACAAGAAATTAAAAGAAAAAAGTATATATTGCTAGTTATTTGTTAGAGTAAATGAAGAAAATGGAAAACAGAAACAAAACAAAAACAAAAAAGAGAAAACGAACATGGAAAGATAAGATGTAGAATGAACGCAACAAAAGCGTACACTAGGCTGAAAATGGGTGAAGAAAATACGCGAAGCAAAACTCTAAGCAAGTCAGAAGCAGTAAGTAATATTAATAAACAACTATCGATAAGGAACAACTTTACGAGCATTAGAAGAAGCAGCAGAGAATAACCAAAATTTACCGCATACACATACGGTCACAAAACAAAACACACACACAAACACTCACACCGTATACATCCACACGAATGCTCACCAACATGCATACCAATCGTACAGACGCTCATACAAGCATTAAACGTTCATACTTCACTAGTGCGTGCTCGGAATATAAACATAAGTAGTTACATCTCGTTGTTAAAGTAAAGTGGAGAGTAGGAAGCGCAAGTAAAGTACGAAAAAGGAAACAAATCAGAACAGCAAGGTTCTTCCCATTAGCTAAACACAGAGGTTAAAAAAAGAAAACGGAAGAAAGTAGTACGAGTAAACAACAACATCCAACATTACAAACAGCAATCCTTCCCAGCATCCAAAGTTACAATCCGTTACAACGTGAAGAGGGCGGATTTCTAAAACATTAAACATATTGTCCTCCCCTCCCTTCCTTTTCCTGTTGCAATAACCTCACTCATACATATACACGCAAAAACACATAAGCAAAACAAACAGAACACATACATGCATCGTTTTCTAGCTTAGTAAGGTTGAACAGAATTAGAAACATTAATATAGAATGGAGAAAAATAAAATGCAAAAAATGATATCCCCCCAAAAAAGTAAAAAAAAAACAAACCGTTCTGATATAAGTTTTATTTTTTTATGGTGGAGAAATTATAAGTAATTTTGTACAAATCTACTACTCGAATGCAGTGTTCGAAATATTTTCCCATAGTTCCATTCGCACCGAATGTCAAACTTGATCTGTCAAACTGCAGTTGTTTTTGTGGGTATGTCAAACTGGTACCACACGGACGGACCTGCCCGTACGATTATTGCAGTTTCTTTTCTCTACTCTTCCATCCGGACAGCATCCCTTGTGCAGCACCGTCCGCGATTAGCTGGCACAGCAGTTTGGCATTAAACAGTGGTCGGGTGGCACCCCACAAAATTTGCAACATTCCTTCGCAAAATCGCCCTTCTTCCAGCTTACGCCCTTCACCGTCAAGGTAGGTCAGTGTCACAGAGGGCTGAAAAAAACCGTAGAAAATGTAGTTTTGTTCGCCAAAAAAATACGCGTGAAAAACAGCAGTGCGAAACGTCGCACTGACAGCACCGACTATGGATGGGATTGTTTTTCTCCCTACATGGCACACTGTTCTCGCTCATGCGGGTAGTTAACCGGAACAGATAGGAAAGTAAAACCCCTCACTAACCAGATCCTGGTTTGTGTGTGTGTCGCCGAAATTCTGTTTCGAAAGAGGCGGGCGAAGTGCTGTTTTTGTCCCTTCACGTTTCTTCTTTACCCGTGCTAATCCCACGGTGCCAGTTCTGTCAGTTTGCTTATTGTCGACGGTGGCAAAGTGGTGCGGTTCGCGTGTGTGCGTGCATGCAGACGTGCGTGCGTGTTGATTGTCTTGTTCCCGCGACGGACGGCAAACTGCATTCGTGTCGCGCCTAATACACACGATTCACGCGCTAATCCAGCACATACGGATTGTCTCGTTATACGCACAGGTACGTGGTGCAGGTGGTCAGCAAGGTGCCCATGTACGATAGCCAAACAAAAAACCAATCCGAAAGCAGCCCGGCAACAAGGCACTCGGAACAGGTGAGCAAAATAGTGCAAGAGCAAATTATGCTCCACAGCAAAAAGATTGGGCCCTTTTTTTATCTTCCTTCTCCCACCGATTCCATTGGTACGCACACACGTGTGTAAATCCCTCCTTTCGCTATGCCACTAAATAGGTGTACTGTGTATTATGTGTGTATCTGCGTGGTTTAGTAAAAGGAACAGAAACACTAGACTCATATCTCCTCCACCAACAATAACAACAGTGCAGTTCGAAAACTGAAGAGTTTGTGTGTATGCGTGTGTGTGTGCGTTTGCTTGCGTATGCTACGGAAGGTAAATAAATGGCAGCTGTTCAGTGTACGTTGCGGGTTGTGATTTCGTGTAACAGAACGCGTGTTGACAGTGCCCACCTTACCATGGCCATTTAAAGGATCAGGATCAGAAACGGCAAACAGTTAGAAACCAACATCATTAGCAGAATGCAATAAAGTCAATGCCCATAGCAAAGAAAAAAAGGTTATTGGCTACAGGTTGTTGCATGCCTTTTTTTTTAATCTTTCTCTATTCCTTCCTTTCGCTCCATTTTCCGCTTAGTTCCCTAGCCAGGGCAGGTTTGGTTCTTCCCCCACCACACTTCCTGGGCAGCAGCGAGACACCCGGACCCGTCGACACCCTGCAACCAAACCAAGCCCGTGCGCTCGCGAGAAAGGAGAGTGAAATCCGGGAGTGAAAGAGAGAGGAAGAGCATCGAAGCGCATTCGGTACGATCGCGAGAAAGGGCTCGAAATCGAACGCAGATCGGACGAGTGCAGCTCTAAACTCTGTACCGCTGAGGATGATGTTGCTGACGGTGCGAAAATAAAACACTCTACCGAGCGATCCCCGAGGGACAAGGGTGTTTTTGCAGGTCACAGCTGATCTCCGGGTGGGCAACATACCCACGTCGGTAATTCCCGGCAGAAGGGGAGAATGATTCTACGAAGTGGTTGCCGCACACCAGCGTAGAAGTTCCGGTTCCGGCTGTGTTACGGAAGCCTCAAAATCACCAACACACTCACACACACACACACACCCCCCTATACACACGCACCACCACCCCAAGATGGACAATCGGCTCAACATTGGTTCGGAGGTGCGTGAGCTAAAGCTCGGTTCGACCTTCACCAATGCAGCACCATCGAACCAGTTCCACACGATAAAATGTACGTACATCGTGTGCCATTGCGCGCTGGTCCGCCACAACATTCCGCTGACGTCGACAGCTAATGCTGCCTATGTTTTTCTGTTTTCAGACGATTTCAAACCCGCCAGTGTCGATGTGAACAAACCGGCGGTGCTGGAAATTAGTGCCAACAAGCAGGTCACCGTTACCGTACCACACCTGGGTAAATATTGGCTCATGTTTTGCTTCTCTGTTCGCCCCCCCCTAAACCATCACTACCGTAATGTTTCCAGATGGTTCCGGTGTGCCAAATACCGTCTTCAAGGGCAATCAGCGCGATTATTCGCGGAAAGATTGCGTGCTCATACTAAACCGGGCGACGGGCGAAATTACGCTCGAGCAGCTTAACAGCAGTATCGTGGTGAAGAAGACGAGGTAAATCTGTCTACATTAACATCCTTTTTTTGGTTTTGCCACACACACATCTAACCGCTTTACCTCGTTACAGAATCGAAAACAAGGCACCAAATCCTCCACCAACACTGCCAACGATAAAGGTCGAAAACAACACCGCACGCCAGAGCTCCAAGACGAAGA
Source organism: Anopheles funestus (assembly GCF_943734845.2). Classification (NCBI taxonomy): domain Eukaryota; kingdom Metazoa; phylum Arthropoda; class Insecta; order Diptera; family Culicidae; genus Anopheles; species Anopheles funestus. Next base: position 59,525,902 of record NC_064599.1, read on the forward strand.
TTACGACCGGCGTGCGGAAGAATGCGCCGATCAGCTTCATGCCAAAGCACTCGCCACTGCAGGGTTCCCCGTCCTATCCGCACCGGAGTCCCCAGTCGGCACCGGCGTAAGTTGTAGCTTTGGCTGCTAACAAAACGTTAGAAGAACATTCTAAGGTAAACGGCGTCGATCGATTCGGTTTTCCATTTCAGCTGGAATGCCAACAATACTCAACAAACCTTGCCAAGTATTCCGATGATTGGGCTGGACGATGGGATGGACTTTGGTACCGTGATGCCACCGTCCTCCGCCACCACTTCCAACTCCTCGTCGGGTGCTACCATGAACAATCATCTGAATAACAACATCGGCAGCAGCGGAAGTGGCAGTAATTCCAACTCCAACCACACCAATAACCACCACCACCATCAGCAACATAGTAACAGTAGTAGCATAAGCAGCAGTAGTAGTAGTAGCGGTAGTAGCAACGTGGGCAATAGCATGGCTGGCTCGACCAACGCTGGTAGCGGCATGGGCAACAATCATAGCAACAGCAATAGCTACCTTAATCACGGTTCGACACAGAACAGCAACAACAATCACCATGGCAGTGGCAGTAGCGGCAGCAATCATCACCATCATAGCAATCACCTCAGCGTGCCGTCATCGTATGGCGGTGGTGGTGGTGGTGCAGTCGGTCGGAATCATCTGCACAGCGAACCTTCGATGCCACCGAGCGTAGAGGTCAGTTTGCCGCCCGATCGGGATCTGCTGCCACCGCCGGTAGCCGTCACGGGAATTGGTGTTGGAGCGAGCAGCGTTAGTAGACAACAACAATCACATCATTATCTTGATCATGTTAATTATTTTATCTTTTCTCTGTTTGGGTTTGGTCTAGGATCCGGAAATGATGACATCCTCAGAGTCGGACGGTTCCGATGATTCCGATTCGAGCAGCAGCGACCAGGAATCGGACAGTTCGACCGAAGACAACAACGATTCACCAGTGAAAGGTATGCGGAACAAATGAATATTTAATATCTGTTTTTTTTTTACTTCACTTATTTGATTTGGAAAACGGAAGTATCGCGGGTTTTCAGATCCTTTCTTTTGTGGCATTATAATCTCTATCGCTTGTGGCCTGTCAGTTTTTGCTTCTCTAGACTTTAATTGCCCGCAGCGAGATACATTTTATGACTCTTAGGGCTGTAAGTTCGTTATTTGTCGTTAAATTGATAAGAAACTGTTATTTAACAGTTGTTGTTGCGTAACAGATTGTTGCGTCCTGCAACAGCTATTGTTTGCGTTCTGCAACCAATTTTCTTTCACTAAACAAGCCTAAACGGATCCTAAGTATTCCAAAAATCGTCCTGACTTTATAGTGCCGAAAGGTGTTAAAAACAACCGTAGCTTGTCCTGCTTGCTTAGCGCTGGCTTAGCACTCGCTCTCCTCTCGACGTGGTTCCCGACGTTGTTTCAGACTCCGGCCACCCGTAGCCGGAGAGTAGCGCCCTCTGATGGATTTGTTTAGGTACCTCGCGCAGTCGCTAACCATAAGGTTGTTAGTGACACAGATATACCTTAATATTATGAATATACTGCAGTCGAGCCAGGAAAATCATATTAAACGAGTATGTAATGCCACAAAAGGGAGGGGGGGGAAGTGTTGAAACAACCAGAAGCATAAAGAACATTTATTTATAGTGTGTTAATGTATTCTATGTTTCGTTTTAACTTCCAGAGTCCATTTTTGATCCACGGCCAGATCCAACGATCGCGGTTACCGCCGCCGCGGTAGATCTTAGCAAGGATCTTTGCTTATCATCTAACTCCGATTCGGACGATTAATCGGGACGCCGCCCGCACTACGAATTGTTCTGCCGAGGGGAACACGATGGTATCAAACAACAAAGAGTCACACAAGCAGCAGACGTTAGTATGTGAAACGAAACAGTTAGCGAAACACAGCGGAGAAGACATGAACATGAAATAATGAAAGATTATAGGTTATAGGAGCTAAAAGTTGTGTAATTTTTTTTTGTTTTGGTTTGTTTTAAGTTTTTTTTTCTTCATTGTTTTGTTAGTGTGTGTGTGTTGCCAGGAGGGGAACCAAGCCCTTCCGGATAGGAAAATTATTTATATTTATATATGCTCAAGCAGTTAAGCGCACGTGCGGCGCCATCATCTGTACTAAGTTAGTTTGTCGCGCGTTTTTTTTTTGCTGGTTCCAGTTAAACGTGTTTTAATCGCTTTGTACGTGCAAAAGCATTAGGACAGAATCAGAATTTTGAATGCGGAAGAAGAAAAAGGGACAAAACTTATCCTGTAACAAAAAAACCCGCACTTCTGTCTCTGAAATCGAACACAAGAGCAAGCAAAACACAAGCGAATGGGTGGCATCTTACTAGGAGATAATTAGTCAATCTGGGCGCGGAAAGCGATAGGGGAATGAATTGATGCGATGCAGGTATTGAATCCGATACGCGTTTTTTCAACGGTTCGGTGTCAAAACAGGAATTTTTGCGTTTGTTTGTTTTTTGTTTTGCTACGATTTATTTACACTTTATCGTGCCTCTAGGTTTACCCTGTTGGTGTGTGCTTGTGCGTTGTAGGAAACGTGAAAAACAAAACGAAACGACTGAGACAAAGAGTTAAGCGGTAGTGACCGTGTGTGGAGGATCGCCTTATAGAGACAGCCGGAGGAAGGGCAACACGAAGTAGATGTGTGATTTATTTTTTTAAAAAGGAAGAAAACAGAAAAGACATACAATGCGGTCCGAGCTCCGGAAGGCTGTTGTACCAGACAGTCGAGGATGTAAAAAACGGAGTGATATCGCAAACGATTCCCGTATCGTCAGCACACACTGTAGCAGCCATTTGCGTATGTAAATAATAACTGAATCTTTCCAATAATCCTCCCCCCACTGTTCCATTCGCGCGTGGAAGGTGGAACAGTTTAGTAGGACAGACGGCATGGGAGCAGGTGAAAACCAAGCACCGCGACATCATGACAGCGTTGAAACGAATGTTAGATTGAAGGATAAAAGCCGAAAGGGACGTCAGCAACAAGTTGGGTAACGAGACAGAGGACACGCAAAACACCAGAAAGGAAGCACCAATTTCTCCCGATACTTCATTCAGCATTCAGCTCAAACAGAGAGTGTGTCGGGATAGATTAAAGAGAACTTATAAACTGCCCGTTAAAGGCATAATGTGAACAAAACAGCTGGATCTGGAGGAATGCAGATGTGTAAACGGTCGAAGAAAGCCCTCTGGAGCCTGTAATAAAGCAAAAGAAATACCGTGTTAAAAAGATGTGTAGCGGAAACCGAAAATGTGTCCGAAAAGAGTAAATGGATTTTTTGTCCTCTTTTGAATAATTCGTTTGTTAACATGAGGTGAGTTTTTCGATAAAAAGAACAATTTAAACTTATTAATTGAGACGTTTTCCTACCTGATAAAACACGCTCGCTTTCTCAGGATTTCGTCGCAGAAAACGATCACTTTTATTTTCTAAACCAACAAGAGAGCGTCTATCAAAAGAGGTTACATTAACTGCCCTCCGATTCGCAAGCGATCGGTAAAACCGACAGCGAAAACCAAAAACGATTTTTCAACACCCGGAGAGCATCCAACGGAGGAGGTAACATCTGTCGTCTAGCTGGTATTGAAAAGCTTCAGCTAGTCTCCGCAATGGTGCAAGTGGCGCTAAAAGCATTTTTAACTAGCTGCTTGCGCTAGTCTCCACAATGATATAAATGGCGCTGATATCATCCTCTAGCGCCACTCGTACCATTGTGGAGACTAGCTGAAGCTTTTCAGTACCAGCTAGAGGTTACCTCCTCCATTGGATGCTCTCTTGGTACTGAAATTCGTTTTTGATTTTCGCTTTCGGTTTTTTCCGGTTGCTTGCAAATCGAAGGGCAGTTATTGTTACCTTTTTTGATAGATGCTCTCTTGGTGTTTTAACTTTTATTTTTCGTTATAACAGGAATGCATCAATCAAATTATCGTCGTTTGATTTTTTTCGACTGGTAAACATAAAAAATTATTAAAAATCCAGAATTTTATTAATTTAGTCATCAATCTAACATAAATACGACCATTTTATCATTGTAAATTATAATTATACATTAGTTTAACATCCACATCCTGACGAAAGTCAATCTGCACTCGCTTTACATATGTCGGCGGTGAAGGAACCGGATTAAATATCGGCTTACGGTGCACATTCGATAGCGGTTGTGGAATTTTCTTCGGTTCCGGCTTTAAGGAAAACTGTAGGAAATTGTTTTGTGTTTTTCTTTCAGTAGTACGCTTTCCCAGCTATATCACCGGCGATGCTTCCTTCGTTTCTTTAGCGGCACGATGTGCCAGATTGACCTGATGCATTTGACCTTGCGTATGGGACAGGTGACGCCCTCGTTGGATCTTAGTAGAAAATCTGTTAAAATAAGTTTCTTTTCACTCAAATAATGCTTTGAATAAAAAAAGAATAAAAAAACAAAAAAATTTAAAAAAAATTTTCAACTCGAAAATTTCATAAGGGGTACCCCTTGCCATTTTTTGAGAAATTTTGCAAAAAAATTTAAATTGATTTATTTTAATGCCAATTGGTTCAAATAAGTTTCCTTTCACTCAAATAACGATTTATATTTAAAAAAAGAGTAAAAAATCAGAAAAAATTTAAAAAAATATAATAATTTGAAAATTTCATTAGGCTCATTTTTGCACCAACTTTTGCTATAACTCGGTCAGTATCCAATGAATCGCCAATCTTTAAATTGTGGCCGATAGATGGCATCAACGCCTACAATTTCTTTTTGGACGGCCATGCCCTCAGATGTCTGTGCCAGAAGTTATCCGAGGAACCAAGTTCCTTACCCTGTTTGAGAAAATGTAAAATTTTCCTCATTTTTGCACCAACTTTTGCCTATAACTCGGTCGGTATCCTACGGTATCTTTAACCTGTGGTCGATAGATGGCACCAATGGCTATATTTTCTTCTTGTACGGCCATGCCCTCAGATGTCTGTGCCAGAAGTTATTCGAGAAACCAAGTTCCCTACTCTGTTTGAGAAAATGTAAAATTTTCTTCATTTTTGAGTAATTTAGCAAAATTTATAAATATGATATATTTTAATGCAAATTTTGTTGCAATAAGTTTTTTTTCACTTAAATAATGCTTTAAATTAAAAAAAGTATAAAAAGTCAGAAAAAAAATTTTTAAAAATTTTCAACTCGAAAATTTCATAAGGGGTACCCCTTGCCATTTTTTTGAGAAATTTTGCAAAAAAATTTAAATTGATTTATTTCAATGCCAATTGGTTGCAATAAGTTTCTTATCACTAAAATAATGCTTTAAATTAAAAAAAATCAAAAATTTAGACAAAAATAGACAATTATAAAAATTGGAATATTTCATAAGGCTCATTTTTGCACCAAGTTTTGCCTATAACTCAGTTGGTATCCAACGGATTGCCAATCTTCAACCTGTGGCCGATAGATGGCCCCAATGGCTACATTTTCTTCTTGGACGGCCATGCCCTCAGATGTCTGTGCCAGAAGTTATCCGAGGAACCAAGTTCCTTACCCTGTTTGAGAAAATGTAAAATTTTCCTCATTTTTGCACCAAATTTTGCCTATAACTCGGTCGGTATCCAACGGATCGCCAATCTTTAACCTATGGTCGATAGATGGCACCAATGGCTACATTTTCTTCTTGGACGGCCATGCCCTCAGATGTCTGTGACAGAAGTTATCCGAGGAACCAAGTTCCTTACCCTGTTTGAGAAAATGTAAAATTTTCCTCATTTTTGCACCAAATTTTGCCTATAACTCGGTCGGTATCCGACGGATCGCCAATCTTTAACCTGTGGTCGATAGATGGCACCAATGGCTACATTTTCTTCTTGGACGGCCATGCCCTCAGATGTCTGTGCCAGAAGTTATTCGAGAAACCAAGTTCCCTACCCTGTTTGAGAAAATGTAAAATTTTCTTCATTTTTGAGTAATTTAGCAAAATTTTAAATATGATATATTTTAATGCAAATTTTGTTGCAATAAGTTTCTTTTCACTTAAATAATGCTTTAAATTAAAAAAAATATAAAAAATCAGAAAAATTTTTTTTAAAAATTTTCAACTCGAAAATTTCATAAGGGGTACCCCTTGCCATTTTTTTGAGAAATTTTGCAAAAAAAATTAAATTGTTTTATTTTAATGCCAATAGGTTGCAATGAGTTTCTTTTCACTCAAGTAATGCTTTAAATTAAAAAAAAGAGTAAAAAATCAGAAAAAATTTAAAAAAATATATAAATTTGAAAATTTCATTAGGCTCATTTTTGCACCAACTTTTGCCTATAACTCGGTCGGTATCCTACGGATCGCCAATCTTTAACTTGTGGCCGATAGATGGCCCCAATGGCTACATTTTCTTCTTGGACGGCCATGCCTTCAGATGTCTGTGCCAGAAGTTATCCGAGGAACCAAGTTCCTTACCCTGTTTGAGAAAATGTAAAATTTTCCTCATTTTTGCACCAAATTTTGCCTATAACTCGGTCGGTATCCAACGGATCGCCAATCTTTAACCTATGGTCGATAGATGGCACCAATGGCTACATTTTCTTCTTGGACGGCCATGCCCTCAGATGTCTGTGACAGAAGTTATCCGAGGAACCAAGTTCCTTACCCTGTTTGAGAAAATGTAAAATTTTCCTCATTTTTGCACCAAATTTTGCCTATAACTCGGTCGGTATCCGACGGATCGCCAATCTTTAACCTGTGGTCGATAGATGGCACCAATGGCTACATTTTCTTCTTGGACGGCCATGCCCTCAGATGTCTGTGCCAGAAGTTATTCGAGAAACCAAGTTCCCTACCCTGTTTGAGAAAATGTAAAATTTTCTTCATTTTTGAGTAATTTAGCAAAATTTTAAATATGATATATTTTAATGCAAATTTTGTTGCAATAAGTTTCTTTTCACTTAAATAATGCTTTAAATTAAAAAAAGTATAAAAAATCAGAAAAATTTTTTTTAAAAATTTTCAACTCGAAAATTTCATAAGGGGTACCCCTTGCCATTTTTTTGAGAAATTTTGCAAAAAAAATTAAATTGTTTTATTTTAATGCCAATAGGTTGCAATGAGTTTCTTTTCACTCAAGTAATGCTTTAAATTAAAAAAAATATAAAAAATCAGAAAAAATTTAAAAAAATATATAAATTTGAAAATTTCATTAGGCTCATTTTTGCACCAACTTTTGCCTATAACTCGGTCGGTATCCTACGGATCGCCAATCTTTAACTTGTGGCCGATAGATGGCCCCAATGGCTACATTTTCTTCTTGGACGGCCATGCCTTCAGATGTCTGTGCCAGAAGTTATCCGAGGAACCAAGTTCCTTACCCTGTTTGAGAAAATGTAAAATTTTCCTCATTTTTGCACCAAATTTTGCCTATAACTCGGTCGGTATCCAACGGATCGCCAATCTTTAACCTATGGTCGATAGATGGCACCAATGGCTACATTTTCTTCTTGGACGGCCATGCCCTCAGATGTCTGTGCCAGAAGTTATCCGAGGAACCAAGTTCCTTACCCTGTTTGAGAAAATGTAAAATTTTCCTCATTTTTGCACCAAATTTTGCCTATAACTCGGTCGGTATACAACGGATTGCCAATCTTCAACCTGTGGCCGATAGATGGCCCCAATGGCTACATTTTCTTCTTGGACGGCCATGCCCTCAGATGTCTGTGCCAGAAGTTATCCGAGGAACCAAGTTCCTTACCCTGTTTGAGAAAATGTAAAATTTACCTCATTTTTGCACCAAATTTTGCCTATAACTCGGTCGGTATCCAACGGATCGCCAATCTTTAAATTGTGGCCGATAGATGGCATCAACGGCTACATTTTCTTCTTGGACGGCCATGCCCTCAGATGTCTGTGCCAGAAGTTATTCGAGGAACCAAGTTCCCTACCCTGTTTGAGAAAATGTAAAATTTTCCTCATTTTTGCACCAAATTTTGCCTATAACTCGGTCGGTATCCAACGGATCGCCAATCTTTAACCTGTGGTCGATAGATGGCACCAATGGCTACATTTTCTTCTTGGACGGCCATGCCCTCAGATGTCTGTGCCAGAAGTTATTCGAGAAACCAAGTTCCCTACCCTGTTTGAGAAAATGTAAAATTTTCTTCATTTTTGAGTAATTTAGCAAAATTTATAAATATGATATATTTTAATGCAAATTTTGTTGCAATAAGTTTCTTTTCACTTAAATAATGCTTTAAATTAAAAAAAGTATAAAAAATCAGAAAAAAAATTTTAAAAAATTTTCAACTCGAAAATTTCATAAGGGGTACCCCTTGCCATTTTTTTGAGAAATTTTGCAAAAAAAATTAAATTGTTTTATTTTAATGCCAATAGGTTGCAATGAGTTTCTTTTCACTCAAGTAATGCTTTAAATTAAAAAAAGAGTAAAAAATCAGAAAAAATTTAAAAAAATATAAAAATTTGAAAATTTCATTAGGCTCATTTTTGCACCAACTTTTGCCTATAACTCGGTCGGTATCCTACGGATCGCCAATCTTTAACTTGTGGCCGATAGATGGCCCCAATGGCTACATTTTCTTCTTGGACGGCCATGCCCTCAGATGTCTGTGCCAGAAGTTATCCGAGGAACCAAGTTCCTTACCCTGTTTGAGAAAATGTAAAATTTTCCTCATTTTTGCACCAAATTTTGCCTATAACTCGGTCGGTATCCAACGGATCGCCAATCTTTAACCTATGGTCGATAGATGGCACCAATGGCTACATTTTCTTCTTGGACGGCCATGCCCTCAGATGTCTGTGACAGAAGTTATCCGAGGAACCAAGTTCCTTACCCTGTTTGAGAAAATGTAAAATTTTCCTCATTTTTGCACCAAATTTTGCCTATAACTCGGTCGGTATCCGACGGATCGCCAATCTTTAACCTGTGGTCGATAGATGGCCCCAATGGCTACATTTTCTTCTTGGACGGCCATGCCCTCAGATGTCTGTGCCAGAAGTTATCCGAGGAACCAAGTTCCTTACCCTGTTTGAGAAAATGTAAAATTTTCCTCATTTTTGCACCAAATTTTGCCTATAACTCGGTCGGTATCCGACGGATCGCCAATCTTTAACCTGTGGTCGATAGATGGCACCAATGGCTACATTTTCTTCTTGAACGGCCATGCCCTCAGATGTATGTGCCAGAAGTTATTCGAGGAACCAAGTTCCTTACCCTGTTTGAGAAAATGTAAAATTTTCCTCATTTTTGCACCAAATTTTGCCTATAACTCGGTCGGTATCCTACGGATCGCCAATCTTTAACTTGTGGCCGATAGATGGCACCAATGGCTACATTTTCTTCTTGGACGGCCATGCCCTCAGATGTCTGTGACAGAAGTTATCCGAGGAACCAAGTTCCTTACCCTGTTTGAGAAAATGTAAAATTTTCCTCATTTTTGCACCAAATTTTGCCTATAACTCGGTCGGTATCCGACGGATCGCCAATCTTTAACCTGTGGTCGATAGATGGCACCAATGGCTACATTTTCTTCTTGGACGGCCATGCCCTCAGATGTCTGTGCCAGAAGTTATTCGAGAAACCATGTTCCCTACCCTGTTTGAGAAAATGTAAAATTTTCTTCATTTTTGAGTAATTTAGCAAAATTTTAAATATGATATATTTTAATGCAAATTTTGTTGCAATAAGTTTCTTTTCACTTAAATAATGCTTTAAATTAAAAAAAATATAAAAAATCAGAAAAATTTTTTTTAAAAATTTTCAACTCGAAAATTTCATAAGGGGTACCCCTTGCCATTTTTTTGAGAAATTTTGCAAAAAAAATTAAATTGTTTTATTTTAATGCCAATAGGTTGCAATGAGTTTCTTTTCACTCAAGTAATGCTTTAAATTAAAAAAAGAGTAAAAAATCAGAAAAAATTTAAAAAAATATATAAATTTGAAAATTTCATTAGGCTCATTTTTGCACCAACTTTTGCCTATAACTCGGTCGGTATCCTACGGATCGCCAATCTTTAACTTGTGGCCGATAGATGGCCCCAATGGCTACATTTTCTTCTTGGACGGCCATGCCCTCAGATGTCTGTGCCAGAAGTTATCCGAGGAACCAAGTTCCTTACCCTGTTTGAGAAAATGTAAAATTTTCCTCATTTTTGCACCAAATTTTGCCTATAACTCGGTCGGTATCCAACGGATCGCCAATCTTTAACCTATGGTCGATAGATGGCACCAATGGCTACATTTTCTTCTTGGACGGCCATGCCCTCAGATGTCTGTGACAGAAGTTATCCGAGGAACCAAGTTCCTTACCCTGTTTGAGAAAATGTAAAATTTTCCTCATTTTTGCACCAAATTTTGCCTATAACTCGGTCGGTATCCGACGGATCGCCAATCTTTAACCTGTGGTCGATAGATGGCACCAATGGCTACATTTTCTTCTTGGACGGCCATGCCCTCAGATGTCTGTGCCAGAAGTTATTCGAGAAACCAAGTTCCCTACCCTGTTTGAGAAAATGTAAAATTTTCTTCATTTTTGAGTAATTTAGCAAAATTTTAAATATGATATATTTTAATGCAAATTTTGTTGCAATAAGTTTCTTTTCACTTAAATAATGCTTTAAATTAAAAAAAATATAAAAAATCAGAAAAATTTTTTTTAAAAATTTTCAACTCGAAAATTTCATAAGGGGTACCCCTTGCCATTTTTTTGAGAAATTTTGCAAAAAAAATTAAATTGTTTTATTTTAATGCCAATAGGTTGCAATGAGTTTCTTTTCACTCAAGTAATGCTTTAAATTAAAAAAAGAGTAAAAAATCAGAAAAAATTTAAAAAAATATATAAATTTGAAAATTTCATTAGGCTCATTTTTGCACCAACTTTTGCCTATAACTCGGTCGGTATCCTACGGATCGCCAATCTTTAACTTGTGGCCGATAGATGGCCCCAATGGCTACATTTTCTTCTTGGACGGCCATGCCCTCAGATGTCTGTGCCAGAAGTTATCCGAGGAACCAAGTTCCTTACCCTGTTTGAGAAAATGTAAAATTTTCCTCATTTTTGCACCAAATTTTGCCTATAACTCGGTCGGTATCCAACGGATCGCCAATCTTTAACCTATGGTCGATAGATGGCACCAATGGCTACATTTTCTTCTTGGACGGCCATGCCCTCAGATGTCTGTGACAGAAGTTATCCGAGGAACCAAGTTCCTTACCCTGTTTGAGAAAATGTAAAATTTTCCTCATTTTTGCACCAAATTTTGCCTATAACTCGGTCGGTATCCGACGGATCGCCAATCTTTAACCTGTGGTCGATAGATGGCACCAATGGCTACATTTTCTTCTTGGACGGCCATGCCCTCAGATGTCTGTGCCAGAAGTTATTCGAGAAACCAAGTTCCCTACCCTGTTTGAGAAAATGTAAAATTTTCTTCATTTTTGAGTAATTTAGCAAAATTTTAAATATGATATATTTTAATGCAAATTTTGTTGCAATAAGTTTCTTTTCACTTAAATAATGCTTTAAATTAAAAAAAGTATAAAAAATCAGAAAAATTTTTTTTAAAAATTTTCAACTCGAAAATTTCATAAGGGGTACCCCTTGCCATTTTTTTGAGAAATTTTGCAAAAAAAATTAAATTGTTTTATTTTAATGCCAATAGGTTGCAATGAGTTTCTTTTCACTCAAGTAATGCTTTAAATTAAAAAAAGAGTAAAAAATCAGAAAAAATTTAAAAAAATATATAAATTTGAAAATTTCATTAGGCTCATTTTTGCACCAACTTTTGCCTATAACTCGGTCGGTATCCTACGGATCGCCAATCTTTAACTTGTGGCCGATAGATGGCCCCAATGGCTACATTTTCTTCTTGGACGGCCATGCCCTCAGATGTCTGTGCCAGAAGTTATCCGAGGAACCAAGTTCCTTACCCTGTTTGAGAAAATGTAAAATTTTCCTCATTTTTGCACCAAATTTTGCCTATAACTCGGTCGGTATCCTACGGATCGCCAATCTTTAACCTGTGGTCGATAGATGGCACCAATGGCTACATTTTCTTCTTGGACGGCCATGCCCTCAGATGTCTGTGCCAGAAGTTATCCGAGGAACCAAGTTCCTTACCCTGTTTGAGAAAATGTAAAATTTTCCTCATTTTTGCACCAACTTTTGCCTATAACTCGGTCGGTATACAACGGATTGCCAATCTTCAACCTGTGGCCGATAGATGGCCCCAATGGCTACATTTTCTTCTTGGACGGCCATGCCCTCAGATGTCTGTGCCAGAAGTTATCCGAGGAACCAAGTTCCTTACCCTGTTTGAGAAAATGTAAAATTTACCTCATTTTTGCACCAAATTTTGCCTATAACTCGGTCGGTATCCAACGGATCGCCAATCTTTAAATTGTGGCCGATAGATGGCATCAACGGCTACATTTTCTTCTTGGACGGCCATGCCCTCAGATGTCTGTGCCAGAAGTTATTCGAGGAACCAAGTTCCCTACCCTGTTTGAGAAAATGTAAAATTTTCCTCATTTTTGCACCAAATTTTGCCTATAAGTCGGTCGGTATCCAACGGATCGCCAATCTTTAACCTGTGGTCGATAGATGGCACCAATGGCTACATTTTCTTCTTGGACGGCCATGCCCTCAGATGTCTGTGCCAGAAGTTATTCGAGAAACCAAGTTCCCTACCCTGTTTGAGAAAATGTAAAATTTTCTTCATTTTTGAGTAATTTAGCAAAATTTATAAATATGATATATTTTAATGCAAATTTTGTTGCAATAAGTTTCTTTTCACTTAAATAATGCTTTAAATTAAAAAAAGTATAAAAAATCAGAAAAAAAATTTTAAAAAATTTTCAACTCGAAAATTTCATAAGGGGTACCCCTTGCCATTTTTTTGAGAAATTTTGCAAAAAAAATTAAATTGTTTTATTTTAATGCCAATAGGTTGCAATGAGTTTCTTTTCACTCAAGTAATGCTTTAAATTAAAAAAAGAGTAAAAAATCAGAAAAAATTTAAAAAAATATAAAAATTTGAAAATTTCATTAGGCTCATTTTTGCACCAACTTTTGCCTATAACTCGGTCGGTATCCTACGGATCGCCAATCTTTAACTTGTGGCCGATAGATGGCCCCAATGGCTACATTTTCTTCTTGGACGGCCATGCCCTCAGATGTCTGTGCCAGAAGTTATCCGAGGAACCAAGTTCCTTACCCTGTTTGAGAAAATGTAAAATTTTCCTCATTTTTGCACCAAATTTTGCCTATAACTCGGTCGGTATCCAACGGATCGCCAATCTTTAACCTATGGTCGATAGATGGCACCAATGGCTACATTTTCTTCTTGGACGGCCATGCCCTCAGATGTCTGTGACAGAAGTTATCCGAGGAACCAAGTTCCTTACCCTGTTTGAGAAAATGTAAAATTTTCCTCATTTTTGCACCAAATTTTGCCTATAACTCGGTCGGTATCCGACGGATCGCCAATCTTTAACCTGTGGTCGATAGATGGCCCCAATGGCTACATTTTCTTCTTGGACGGCCATGCCCTCAGATGTCTGTGCCAGAAGTTATCCGAGGAACCAAGTTCCTTACCCTGTTTGAGAAAATGTAAAATTTTCCTCATTTTTGCACCAAATTTTGCCTATAACTCGGTCGGTATCCGACGGATCGCCAATCTTTAACCTGTGGTCGATAGATGGCACCAATGGCTACATTTTCTTCTTGGACGGCCATGCCCTCAGATGTCTGTGCCAGAAGTTATTCGAGAAACCAAGTTCCCTACCCTGTTTGAGAAAATGTAAAATTTTCTTCATTTTTGAGTAATTTAGCAAAATTTATAAATATGATATATTTTAATGCAAATTTTGTTGCAATAAGTTTCTTTTCACTTAAATAATGCTTTAAATTAAAAAAAGTATAAAAAATCAGAAAAAAAAATTTAAAAAATTTTCAACTCGAAAATTTCATAAGGGGTACCCCTTGCCATTTTTTTGAGAAAATTTGCAAAAAAATTTAAATTGATTTATTTTAATGCCAATAGGGTGCAATGAGTTTATTTTCACTCAAATAATGCTTTAAATTAAAAAAAGAGTAAAAAATCAGAAAAAATTTAAAAAAATATATAAATTTGAAAATTTCATTAGGCTCATTTTTGCACCAACTTTTGCCTATAACTCGGTCGGTATCCTACGGATCGCCAATCTTTAACTTGTGGCCGATAGATGGCCCCAATGGCTACATTTTCTTCTTGGACGGCCATGCCCTCAGATGTCTGTGCCAGAAGTTATCCGAGGAACCAAGTTCCTTACCCTGTTTGAGAAAATGTAAAATTTTCCTCATTTTTGCACCAAATTTTGCCTATAACTCGGTCGGTATCCTACGGATCGCCAATCTTTAAATTGTGGTCGATAGATGGCACCAATGTCTACATTTTCTTCTTGGACGGCCATGCCCTCAGATGTCTGTGCCAGAAGTTATTCGAGAAACCAAGTTCCCTACCCTGTTTGAGAAAATGTAAAATTTTCTTCATTTTTGAGTAATTTAGCAAAATTTATAAATATGATATATTTTAATGCAAATTTTGTTGCCAGAAGTTATTCGAGAAACCAAGTTCCCTACCCTGTTTGAGAAAATGTAAAATTTTCTTCATTTTTGAGTAATTTAGCAAAATTTATAAATATGATATATTTTAATGCAAATTTTGTTGCAATAAGTTTCTTTACACTTAAATAATGCTTTAAATTAAAAAAAGTATAAAAAATCAGAAAAAAATTTTTAAAAATTTTCAACTCGAAAATTTCATAAGGGGTACCCCTTGCCATTTTTTTGAGAAATTTTGCAAAAAAATTTAAATTGATTTATTTCAATGCCAATTGGTTGCAATAAGTTTCTTATCACTAAAATAATGCTTTAAATTAAAAAAAATCAAAAATTTAGACAAAAATAGACAAATATAAAAATTTGAAAATTTCATAAGGCTCATTTTTGCACCAAGTTTTGCCTATAACTCAGTTGGTATCCAACGGATTGCCAATCTTTAACCTGTGGTCGATAGATGGCATCAATGGCTACATTTTCTTCTTGGACGGCCATGCCCTCAGATGTCTGTGCCAGAAGTTATTCGAGGAACCAAGTTCCATACCCTGTTTGAGAAAATGGAAAATTTTCCTCATTTTTGCACCAAATTTTGCCTATAACTCGGTCGGTATCCAACGGATCGCCAATCTTTAACCTGTGACCGATAGATGGCACCAATGGCTACATTTTCTTCTTGGACGACCATGCCCTCAGATGTCTGTGCCAGAAGTTATCCGAGGAACCAAGTTCCTTACCCTGTTTGAGAAAATATAAAATTTTCTTCATTTTTGAGTAATTTAGCAAAATTTATAAATATGATATATTTTAATGCGAATTTTGTTGCAATAAGTTTCTTTTCACTTAAATAATGCTTTAAATTAAAAAAAGTATAAAAAATCAGAAAATTTTTTTTTAAAAATTTTCAACTCGAAAATTTCATAAGGGGTACCCCTTGCCATTTTTTTGAGAAATTTTGCAAAAAAAATTAAATTGTTTTATTTTAATGCCAATAGGTTGCAATGAGTTTCTTTTCACTCAAGTAATGCTTTAAATTAAAAAAAGTATAAAAAATAAAAAAAAAATTAAAAAGATATAAATATTTGAAAATTTCATTAGGCTCATTTGTGCACCAACTTTTGCCTATAACTCGGTCAGTATCCAATGAATCGCCAATCTTTAACTTGTGGCCGATAGATGGCCCCAATGGCTACATTTTCTTCTTGGACGGCCATGCCCTCAGATGTCTGTGCCAGAAGTTATCCGAGGAACCAAGTTCCTTACCCTGTTTGAGAAAATGTAAAATTTTCCTCATTTTTGCACCAAATTTTGCCTATAACTCGGTCGGTATCCTACGGATCGCCAATCTTTAACTTGTGGCCGATAGATGGCCTCAATGGCCACATTTTCTTCTTGGACGTCTATGCCCTCAGATGTCTGTGCCAGAAGTTATCCGAGGAACCAAGTTGCTTACCCTGTTTGAGAAAATGTAAAATTTTCCTCATTTTTGCACCAACTTTTGCCTATAACTCGGTCGGTATCCTACGGATCGCCAATCTTTAACCTGTGGTCGATAGATGGCACCAATGGCTACATTTTCTTCTTGGACGGCCATGCCCTCAGATGTCTGTG
This sequence comes from Anopheles funestus, assembly GCF_943734845.2. NCBI lineage: Eukaryota > Metazoa > Arthropoda > Insecta > Diptera > Culicidae > Anopheles > Anopheles funestus. The sequence continues at coordinate 59,542,134 of NC_064599.1, forward strand.
CCAGAAGTTATTCGAGAAACCAAGTTCCCTACCCTGTTTGAGAAAATGTAAAATTTTCTTCATTTTTGAGTAATTTAGCAAAATTTATAAATATGATATATGTTAATGCAAATTTTGTTGCAATCAGTTTCTTTTCACCTAAATAATGCTTTAAATTAAAAAAAGTATAAAAAATCAGAAAAAAAATTTTAAAAAATTTTCAACTCGAAAATTTCATAAGGGGTACCCCTTGCCATTTTTTTGAGAGATTTTGCAAAAAAAATTTAAATTGATTTATTTTAATGCCAATAGGTTGCAATGAGTTTCTTTTCACTCAAATAATGCTTTAAATTAAAAAAAGACTAAAAAATCAGAAAAAATTAAAAAAATATAAAAATTTGAAAATTTCATTAGGCTCGTTTTTGCACCAACTTTTGCCTATAACTCGGTCGGTATCCAACGGATCGCCATTCTTTAACTTGTGGTCGATAGATGGCACCAATGGCTACATTTTCTTCTTGGACGGCCATGCCCTCAGATGTCTGTGCCAGAAGCTATCCGAGGAACCAAGTTCCTTACCCTGTCTGAGAAAATGTAAAATTTTCTTCATTTTTGAGTAATTTAGCAAAATTTATAAATATGATATATTTTAATACAAACTTTGTTGCAATAAGTTTCTTTTCACTTAAATAATGCTTTAAATTAAAAAACGAATAAAAAATCAAAAAAAAAATTTTAAAAATTTTTCAACTCGAAAATTTCATAAGGGGTACCCCTTGCCATTTTTTTGAGAAATTTTGCAAAAAAAATTAAATTGATTTATTTTAATGCCAATAGGTTGCAATGAGTTTCTTTTCACTCAAATAATGCTTTAAATTAAAAAAAGACTAAAAAATCAGAAAAAATTTAAAAAAATATAAAAATTTAAAAATTTCATTAGGCTCATTTTTGCACCAACTTTTGCCTATAACTCGGTCGGTATCCAACGGATCGCCAATCTTTAACTTGTGGCCGATAGATGGCCCCAATGGCTACATTTTCTTCTTGGACGGCCATGCCCTCAGATGTCTGTGCCAGAAGTTATCCGAGGAACCAAGTTCCTTACCCTGTTTGAGAAAATGTAAAATTTTCCTCATTTTTGCACCAAATTTTGCCTATAACTCGGTCGGTATCCAACGGATCGCCAATCTTTAACCTGTGATCGATAGATGGCACCAATGGCTACATTTTCTTCTTGGACGGCCATGCCCTCAGATGTCTGTGCCAGAAGTTATTCGAGAAACCAAGTTCCCTACCCTGTTTGAGAAAATGTAAAATTTTCTTCATTTTTGAGTAATTTAGCAAAATTTATAAATATGATATATTTTAATGCGAATTTTGTTGCAATAAGTTTCTTTTCACTTAAATAATGCTTTAAATTAAAAAAAGTATAAAAAATCAGAAAAAAAATTTTAAAAAATTTTCAACTCGAAAATTTCATAAGGGGTACCCCTTGCCATTTTTTTGAGAAATTTTGCAAAAAAAATTAAATTGATTTATTTCAATGCCAATAGGTTGCAATGAGTTTCTTTTCACTCAAATAATGCTTTAAATTAAAAAAAGAGTAAAAAATCAGAAAAAATTTAAAAAAATATAAAAATTTGAAAATTTCATTAGGCTCATTTTTGCACCAAATTTTGCCTATAACTCGGTCGGTATCCAACGGATCGCCAATCTTTAACCTGTGGTCGATAGATGGCACCAATGGCTACATTTTCTTCTTGAACGGCCATGCCCTCAGATGTCTGTGCCAGAAGTTATTCGAGGAACCAAGTTCCTTACCCTGTTTGAGAAAATGTAAAATTTTCCTCATTTTTGCAGCAACTTTTGCCTATAACTCGGTCGGTATCCTACGGATCGCCAATCTTTAAATTGTGGTCGATAGATGGCACCAATGTCTACATTTTCTTCTTGGACGGCCATGCCCTCAGATGTCTGTGCCAGAAGTTATTCGAGAAACCAAGTTCCCTACCCTGTTTGAGAAAATGTAAAATTTTCTTCATTTTTGAGTAATTTAGCAAAATTTATAAATATGATATATTTTAATGCGAATTTTGTTGCAATAAGTTTCTTTTCACTTAAATAATGCTTTAAATTAAAAAAAAGTATAAAAAATCAGAAAAAAAATTTTAAAAAATTTTCAACTCGAAAATTTCATAAGGGGTACCCCTTGCCATTTTTTTGAGAAATTTTGCAAAAAAAATTAAATTGATTTATTTCAATGCCAATAGGTTGCAATGAGTTTCTTTTCACTCAAATAATGCTTTAAATTAAAAAAAGAGTAAAAAATCAGAAAAAATTTAAAAAAATATAAAAATTTGAAAATTTCATTAGGCTCATTTTTGCACCAAATTTTGCCTATAACTCGGTCGGTATCCAACGGATCGCCAATCTTTAACCTGTGGTCGATAGATGGCACCAATGGCTACATTTTCTTCTTGAACGGCCATGCCCTCAGATGTCTGTGCCAGAAGTTATTCGAGGAACCAAGTTCCTTACCCTGTTTGAGAAAATGTAAAATTTTCCTCATTTTTGCAGCAACTTTTGCCTATAACTCGGTCGGTATCCTACGGATCGCCAATCTTTAAATTGTGGTCGATAGATGGCACCAATGTCTACATTTTCTTCTTGGACGGCCATGCCCTCAGATGTCTGTGCCAGAAGTTATTCGAGAAACCAAGTTCCCTACCCTGTTTGAGAAAATGTAAAATTTTCTTCATTTTTGAGTAATTTAGCAAAATTTATAAATATGATATATTTTAATGCGAATTTTGTTGCAATAAGTTTCTTTTCACTTAAATAATGCTTTAAATTAAAAAAAGTATAAAAAATCAGAAAAAAAATTTTCAACTCGAAAATTTCATAAGGGGTACCCCTTGCCATTTTTTTGAGAAATTTTGCAAAAAAATTTAAATTGATTTATTTTAATGCCAATAGGTTGCAATGAGTTTCTTTTCACTCAAATAATGCTTTAAATTAAAAAAAGTATAAAAAATAAAAAAAAAATTAAAAAAATATAAATATTTGAAAATTTCATTAGGCTCATTTGTGCACCAACTTTTGCCTATAACTCGGTCAGTATCCAATGAATCGCCAATCTTTAACTTGTGGCCGATAGATGGCCCCAATGGCTACATTTTCTTCTTGGACGGCCATGCCCTCAGATGTCTGTGCCAGAAGTTATCCGAGGAACCAAGTTCCTTACCCTGTTTGAGAAAATGTAAAATTTTCCTCATTTTTGCACCAAATTTTGCCTATAACTCGGTCGGTATCCAACGGATCGCCAATCTTTAACCTGTGGTCGATAGATGGCCCCAATGGCTACATTTTCTTCTTGAACGGCCATGCCCTCAGATGTCTGTGCCAGAAGTTATCCGAGGAACCAAGTTGCTTACCCTGTTTGAGAAAATGTAAAATTTTCCTCATTTTTGCACCAAATTTTGCCTATAACTCGGTCGGTATCCAACGGATCGCCAATCTTTAACCTGTGATCGATAGATGGCACCAATGGCTACATTTTCTTCTTGGACGGCCATGCCCTCAGGTGTCTGTGCCAGAAGTTATTCGAGAAACCAAGTTCCCTACCCTGTTTGAGAAAATGTAAAATTTTCTTCATTTTTGAGTAATTTAGCAAAATTTATAAATATGATATATTTTAATGCGAATTTTGTTGCAATCAGTTTCTTTTCACTTAAATAATGCTTTAAATTAAAAAAGTATAAAAAATCAGAAAAAAAAATTAAAAAATTTTCAACTCGAAAATTTCATAAGGGGTACCCCTTGCCATTTTTTTGAGAAATTTTGCAAAAAAATTTAAATTGATTTATTTTAATGCCAATAGGTTGCAATGAGTTTCTTTTCACTCAAATAATGCTTTAAATTAAAAAAAAGGTTAAAAAATCAGAAAAAATTTAAAAAAATATAAAAATTTGAAAATTTTATTAGGCTCATTTTTGCACCAACTTTTGCCTATAACTCGGTCGGTATCCTACGGATCGCCAATCTTTAACTTGTGATCGATAGATGGCACCAATGGCTACATTTCCTTCTTGGACGGCCATGCCCTCAGATGTCTGTGCCAGAAGTTATTCGAGAAACCAAGTTCCCTACCCTGTTTGAGAAAATGTAAAATTTTCTTCATTTTTGAGTAATTTAGCAAAATTTATAAATATGATATATGTTAATGCGAATTTTGTTGCAATAAGTTTCTTTTCACTTAAATAATGCTTTAAATTAAAAAAAGTATAAAAAATCAAAAAAAAAATTTTAAAAAATTTTCAACTCGAAAATTTCATAAGGGGTACCCCTTGCCATTTTTTTGAGAAATTTTGCAAAAAAATTTAAATTGATTTATTTTAATGCCAATAGGTTGCAATGAGTTTCTTTTCACTCAAATAATGCTTTAAATTAAAAAAAGAGTAAAAAATCAGAAAAAATTTAAAAAAATATAAAAATTTGAAAATTTCAATAGGGTCATTTTTGCACCAACTTTTGCCTATAACTCGGTCGGTATCCAACGGATCGCCAATCTTTAACTTGTGGCCGATAGATGTCCCCAATGGCTACATTTTCTTTTTGGACGGCCATGCCCTCAGATGTCTGTGCCAGAAGTTATCCGAGGAACCAAGTTCCTTACCCTGTTTGAGAAAATGTAAAATTTTCCTCATTTTTGCACCAAATTTTGCCTATAACTCGGTCGGTATCCTACGGATCGCCAATCTTTAAATTGTAGCCGATAGATGGCCCCAATGGCTACATTTTCTTCTTGGACGGCCATGCCCTCAGATGTCTGTGCCAGAAGTTATCCGAGGAACCAAGTTCCTTACCCTGTTTGAGAAAATGTAAAATTTTCCTCATTTTTGCACCAAATTTTGCCTATAACTCGGTCGGTATCCAACGGATCGCCAATCTTTAACCTGTGGTCGATAGATGGCACCAATGGCTACATTTTCTTCTTGTACGGCCATGCCCTCAGATGTCTGTGCCAGAAGTTATTCGAGAAACCAAGTTCCCTACTCTGTTTGAGAAAATGTAAAATTTTCTTCATTTTTGAGTAATTTAGCAAAGTTTATAAATATGATATATTTTAATGCAAATTTTGTTGCAATAAGTTTCTTTTCACTTAAATAATGCTTTAAATTAAAAAAAGTATAAAAAATCAGAAAATTTTTTTTTTTTTAAATTTTCAACTCAAAAATTTCATAAGGGGTACCCCTTGCCATTTTTTTGAGAAATTTTGCAAAAAAAATTTAAATTGATTTATTTCAATGCCAATAGGTTGCAATGAGTTTCTTTTCACTCAAATAATGCTTTAAATAAGATAAATTTTTATCATTTCCTTTTTAACAAGCGAAGTAATAAAATATTTAAAAAGTTATTTTTTATCATTATGACCAAAAAATGTGAAATCTATACAATCGATTAAAAGTAATCACGTCGCTATCCAACCTCCGCTGCGTGCAGACGTTAATCGAGGCTACGAAAGTGCTAAACACAGACAAATAAAAAAGTGATTGCAAATAATAACGAGCGTACCCACGATGGGTCATAGCTCCCAAAAAAACAAAAAGCGGCCGATCCCCATGGGAACTGCTACCAGGCCGAAACGCAGAATACTGCCAAACATAGCACAACAGTGTGCAGCCAATCCATACGCACCTCTACTATCGCTAGAGGACAACGAGATCGAGATCACTCACACAACTCCTAAACCATCTGGCAACGTCAAGCCAGAGCACGCACCACCACCAATAACGGTCGCCAGTTCTAATGTTCTGGACATCCATAAGAAGGTCATGGCATCTGGTGTCATGCGCTATACGACAGCGACTACCTACAAAGGTATTATAGTCCGCACCACAACTACAGCAGATTTTAAGGCCGTTTGTCAAATGCTTAAATCGACAAACACGGAGTTCCACTCTTACCAACTACACGAGGACAAAACGACCAAAATCGTCTTAAACGGCCTAATCGACATGCCAACTGAAGAGCTTAAAGAACTTTTACAACAGGAAAAAATCAACCCGGTAGCTATAAAAAAACTACCCATTAGGCAGCAGCGCTTTGACCAGCAGGCATTGTACCTGTTGCACTTCACCAAAGGCTCAGTAGACATGAGTATATTAAAAACAATCAAAGCTCTAAACCACCAAATGGTCACTTGGCGTTACTTCTCCGGGCAACCTGGTCCTATGCAGTGCAAAAATTGCCAAAGATTCGGACATGGTGCTGAAAACTGTTATAGAGCGCCGTTGTGCATTAAATGTTCCTTGGGACACAAATCTTCCACGTGTCCATTATCTGCAGAAGCTGGCGAAGACAAGATCCCGACGCACAAACTAAAATGTGCAAACTGCGATGGAAACCATACGGCCAACTATAGCGGTTGTCCTAAACGGCTAACAAAAACAAAACCCAAAACTCAAAACGGAACAATGTTCGCAACTACGCAAAGGCAGGTAAATTTATCTAGCAGTGATTTCCCTCCACTTCCCTCCCGTAGTCAAAACCCATTCCCTACTACGCACACTAATCCATCCCGAGTAAATGGTCAGTCACCTCTCTCATATGCCGACGCAACTAACAGCACTGACCTTTTCAATTCAGAAGAACTAGTGCAAATCATCTCCGACACATTTCATAGTCTGCGTGGATGTAAAAGCAAAGAGGACCAAATCAAGGTAATCTTTACAATCGTTCAAAGATATTGCTATCGATAAATGGAGCAGTTTACAAACATTAAAGTCGCCTACTGGAATGCAAATAGCATAACCAACAAAAAAATAGATTTCACAAGATTTCTTAACCACCATGGTATTGACGTAGTCGCAGTGACGGAAACTTTTCTTAAACCTGACTTACCCTTCAATGTTGCTAATTATTACACTTACCGTCTCGATAGAACATCTGGCCCTAAGGGTGGGATTTTAATTCTAATTAAAAAAACCCTTAAACATTCGTTATTACCATCTTTCAATCTTAAAATCATTGAAGCCATTGGCATTAACATACACACTAGTCGATCTCAAATTTCATTTGTTGCAGCATATCACCCCGGCGGTAATGGCAATATGAACAAATTCAAACACGATATTAAGCAATTAACCAGCCTTAGGAACAAGTTTTTCATTTGTGGGGACTTCAATGCCCGTCACAATTTGTGGAACTGTGCCTCTAACAATCAAGCAGGAAAAACCTTATTTGACGAACTGCAAATAGGACAATTTTCCATCAACCATTCCAACTCCCCTACCTACATTCCTTCTAATCCTAAAAACAATCCCTCCACGTTAGACTTAGTGTTGCGTCCAGCAACGAGCCCTTTCTTTCTAACCGTTGCCAAAAGTATCAAGAAACAGTTTTTCTAATGATAAAGTACAATCTTTAATTAAAAAATCACTGTTGCTTCTCAGGCTGTTTCTATCGAAAAAAAGAGAACTAGCGTCCCTTCTTACGCACTTTTATGCTCTTTTTTTACAACCGATCGCGGTCGTTACTCCTTTCCGAAGTTCATCCGAGCCGCCCGCGATCCTTCGGATCGGATGAATATCCCTAAACTTGTCCGCAACCGTCTCGCTCGGTCGTTTCGCTCCTAATTTCGCTCGCTCATCTGGCGCTGTCAAACGTTGGGCCGTTGTTGTAAACAACACTTAGTTTTAACAAACCACCAAGATCTCTCGGAACCAATAACGATGCATGATCTAACTTCAGACCATCTGCCAGTGCTATTCGAATTTAAAGATGTCCAATTAATCAAAATTTCGAAAAAACAATTATTTGATTATAAAAATGCCAACTGGCCTCTTTTTAAATCTGAATTAAAAAGTCACATTAATCCTAACGAAACCGACCTTAGCCAAATCGAACAGCCATCACAAATAGATAATATGATCCAAAAACTATCATACCACGTTTACCAATCACACAATCGAGCCGTTCCGCTCTCCACCCCGGGAGATTTCAACATTTTCATTCCTCAATCAATTATCTCCTTGATAAAATTAAGAAATGTATATAGGAAAAAATGGCAAAGACACAGACTAAATCTCTATTACAAAGACACCTACCTTTCCTTAAAACAAGATATCGAAGCCAAGCTATGCCTACTACGAAATTCGGCATGGTCTAAGAATTTAGAATCATTTAACCCACAACATGACAATAATAGCAAACTTTGGAAATTCGTAAAAATAATTAAAAAACAGCCCAAAAGCATCCCAGCATTAAAAGATAACAACAAAACACTTTTAACTCCTATAGAAAAATGTGAAGCAATAAAAACGCATTTTCAAAAAGCCCACAGTACCACCTTTCACGATAAGAGCCCTTTAAATATCAAAGTAAAGGCAGCAGTACACAGATTTTTCCGTTTAAACCCAACTCCCGAAATTATACCAGCCGATTTGATCAAACCTAAGGAAATACTTCAAATTATAAAATTAACAAAGACAAAATCTTCTTCAGGACTCGATTGCATAAATTATCGAACTATAAAACAACTTCCTAAAAATGTTATTGTATATATTACCTTAATCTTTAATGGCTGTATAAAACTAGGATACTTTCCCAACAGTTGGAAACAAGCTAAGGTTGTTCCAATCCCAAAAATCGGTAAAGATTTGAATCAAGCTTGCAACTACAGACCAATTAGTCTATTAAACTGTTTCAGCAAAATTTTTGAAAAAATTATCGCAGTAAGATTAAGAACATACTCTGAAATGTGTAATATCATACCTAACTCTCAGTTTGGTTTTCAACCCGGCCTTTCCACGACACATCAGTTACATAGGCTCAAAAGCGATATAATCTTTAATCGACGCAATAACAAGTCCACCAGCCTAGTACTATTGGACATGGAAAAAGCGTTTGATACCATTTGGCATGATGGTCTGACTTACAAATTAATCAAATATGGGTACTCAAATTATATAATCCATCTGATCAAGAGTTTCCTATCCAATAGATCTAATGCTGTTTATATCAACAATACGCAATCCAATAACTACACCCCCCCTGCGGGTGTGCCACAAGGGAGTGTACTCTCACCCATACTTTTCAATATCTTTACGGCTGACATACCTAAAATGACAAACTGTACCCAATATCAGTACGCCGACGATCTGGCCATTGGCACCTGCAGTAGATTATCGAAAACCGCAATTAAAACACTAAACAAATCTTTACTCATTTACCACAAATACTGCAACAGATGGAAATTGAAGATCAACCCTAACAAGTCAGAAGCAATTTTTTTCACCCGTTTCACTAGCCAACGTAAAATTCCTAATACCAACCTAAAATTGAATGGAGTAAATATACCATGGTGTACCAAAGTCAAGTATCTAGGTATCATTTTAGATAAATCCCTGACCTTCAAACAACATACTGAAAACCTTACTATCAAATGTGAAAAAATACTCAGAAGCCTGTATTGTTTCTGGAACAGATCATCAAAATTAAGTCTGAAAAACAAAATCCTCATGTACACCTCCCTGATAAGGCCTATAATAACCTACGCATCCCCAGTTTGGCACTCCTGCGCTAAAACACACAAATTAAAAATGCAAAGAATTCAAAATAGATTTTTGAAAACTTTCTTGAATGTTCCTTTTTGGTATAGAACTAATTACATCCACAGAACTTGCAATATTGAACCCCTTGAAATATTCATATCAAAACTTAACTCCAATTACTTATCACGAACTAATAATAACCTAAACTCCACACTAGTGGAATCACTCTCCCGATCATAACTATAATTGTATTACCAATCCCAACTCCTTTCCTTCCTATCCTCTACCTCTCCAACGACATTCACTGTTAGATAATTAAGATTAGGTTTAGCTTTTCTCTTCTCTCGTAACCTGGCGTCATTCTTTATATATATATTAAAAGTAATCACATAGCATAACTATAAGACGCCTAGTTTTAAGAGAATAAGACAAAACTAGAAGAGATACATAAAACTGATGTTATACAAAGTTGTAGAGAATAAAAATTTACATTAGCTTGATTTTACAGATTAAACATATAAGCACTCGGTCTTTCACAAAAAAAAAAATCAATGTGAATCGTAATGCATGCCCACTTTCGTCCGAACTACGCGATTTCCTTCCGCGACACGTGTCTCAATCGCCGTTAATAATCGAATCCTGTCCGATATGGCTGATGATCATACATCCGCTAGTACGGTTCATTTACCGTTTGCCCTAAACAAGCATAAGTATCACTTTACACCATCATTCGGCTTAAGAGTCTCACCTTTCACATTGTGGGTTAATAAGCGTCGCACGAGCGCACGTGCACAAGGGAGTGTTAGTTAGGTATGTTTGTGAAACACTTCATTTCTTACTTTTTTGATGTCGATCGATTCTAAGCGATTGGTTAAATTGTTCTTATTGTAGTAATAAGTATCTTCATGTCCTCTTTTCTTACATTTTTTTGCAAGTCTCAAAACTTGAAGCCTGGGGAATTCAAAACTGACAGCTCCGGCAGGACCTTACACATGGTACTTTTGTAATAGTATCGTTTCCCTACAACTACATGGTCAATATTAAGCCCTACAATTAACACTCAAGTGTTGGATAAGTTTCAGTGTTCTAATCAATGCTAACTCCCTTGTGTGATAAATATGCATCATAGCTCTTGCCGAAAGAAACATATAATACTCCATCTAGCGCTTGTTTTGTTGAATAAACCATCTTTTCGTTCTCCGCTGGCAATCAAAGTCCTAATCCCGGTTTGGATTGTTGTTCAATTTCGGACCCTCTCATCATGAATAAATCCATTGCGGGTTGTAATGTCAATTGGACAACAATTGGGCTTGAGAGCAGGAGCTGCAAAAGGCGTGTGTCTGTGTATATGATCGTCTTTTATGCAAATCAGTGACAACCAGCCAGAATATATTCAAACCAAAGAATGCATTAGTTCGATCCACCAGGAGACATACCGTTCTGCCGTTCAACTTAATTTCCCAACCACCCCAATGTGGATTGAAAAGAAAAAAACGACATTCTCCGTGCAGATCTGATTTACATTGGCCTTTCATTCCCGAGTGCCATTAAAGCATTGGGTCCATACTCATTCAACATCGATGAGTAACCGATAACAACAACAAAAAAAGGTTTTGCAAACTTTACCATTATGCTCGCAACGGATGCAGACGAATTAACTAACCCAAACGCTGTGTGGCATGTTTCGGTCGATGGTTTCGAATAAAGGACACAGTTCTCCGCATGTACGCGTTTTGTTACCATATTCAATTTCTTTCTCTCTTTGAAAGGGAATTTTATGTTCCATTGCATTATAAATATGACAGAAACTAATTTACCTCTGGTTCTTTTTTTTTTAGGATGTTTAATTAGTCGCCCCAAAGCGCGAAATATGTTCCAAACTAGCTTCTCCGATGGATGGCGGCTTGGTAGCTTTTTTCTCTCCTAATTATGTTTTGCTTAACATTGAGTATCGGTCTCTAAAGTGCGTACAATTTCCGAGAATGTAATATTAGGCACATTGCACGAAAGCCGGCTTTCGTTCCGCTACGTTCTAGCCGGGAAAATTGGTCAAAACCATCGTTCTACAGGCTTGTCAAACCTACACGTTGTTTTTGAGGGTTAACTATTGGTTGATGTGGCGTTTTTTAAAGCAAAATATTGACACATTTTTTTGTCACGTGGAGTTATAGTAAATCTTTTTTTTTATCAAGTTAGAAGAAAAAGGCAAATTAGAAGAAAGACCTACAAAAACGTGTTTAAGTAATGAAATGTCAGAACGATTCCTTGGCGGTCGAAGTACCAGAAGATCTTAGGCTGAAATACGAGGAGAAGTTAAAAGCATCCCAAACACTATTCGTAGACCTTCGTAAGACTAGCTCAATATAGTTAAACTAATGACGTTTGACAACACTGCCGTACTCGGTCAGTTACGCATGGAACCACGCCATCTCCTCCTGGACCTGGCGAGTCGAGAAGCGCATCAGCATCAACGGTGACACGCAACGCGCAATTTTACAGGCCCCGCAGTTATAATCCATCGATCGGACGGTACGGATCATGGACGGTACGGAGCACGAACGAAACATTCGGTTTTATTGCAGTTTGTGTGTTAAGAGTTACCCGACAACGATCGAATCGGAAGGAAACGATTTCAATGGACGAAAAGTGACAAACCAGATAAAAAACACCACCCGGAAGAACGAACCATCATAGGTTGCTGGACCGGACAACAATTACGTCCGATGCAGCTAGTGCAGGTCCATTCTATGCTCATTAAATGGCCTAAAAAAGGGACGTGTTAGTTGACAAAAAAACCGGCCGTTTCTGCTGGTGCTATAATTGCATTGCAATACGGTACAGCACGGGAATATAATTAAAAGGAACAGAAAGGGAAAGCGAGTGTGAGATTCACTTACCCAAAAAAACACCCTCATGTTTTTGGTCGTGCAATTCCAAGAGGATCAGTTTCAATTCCATACCAGTTGAATGAAGAGAACGTGCGTAAAGCAGCGAAACATGTTGGTGACAGTTGCATCAAGTGATCTAAAACGAGCAGAAAGTAATAAGTGACTGTAAATAAACTTATTTAAATAAAGTGAAGTAAAATATCCAACCCCATTTGCTCAAGTTGAAAATTTGATGATCTGATCGCGTGTGTTCGTCGTACTGCGATTTTAAATTACTGTGAACGATTAGCGAAAGAAAACGAACGGGAACGACGGAATTTACTCGGCGTCCATTCACAGCGTAGTTAATGAAGTGATCCATCGTACGTTCCGGTAAGTGTGACAAATTGACATCGCCCTGGGGGAAATGGTCAAACAATCTTTTCCGCGTTTTGATACCGTTTGGCGGCAATATAAGTCTATTGCTTTATTTCGACGTGAACTGTGTGTTTTGTAATCGGTCCCTTTCCAAGATAGCAAGAGGCGTACATGAAGAAGTCATCATAACAAAAGATCATCTTTCAACCATTTTACCCCTTTTAGGGACATTAATGACTGACCCCTGATGAAATGATGAGAAGATTGACAATGGTATCATTATTGATTGCTTGAAGTCTTTTTATGATAGTAACGTTTGCTCTTCTCCAAACAAATGGACCTATATGGACAGCTTATCGTTAAGCATCCCACTGGTCCATATTTTGTAGCTTTTATCGTTCCGTTTGCTTTCCATTTATGGAAACAATAATTAGTTATCGTAAACGTAAACACCCACGCTACTTTTGTTAATCAAGGGACAAATCTGTTGGGTGGCATTTTTGGGCGAAATGTGAAGTTGTCTAAATTTGACCAATTTTCAAGAAGGAATTTCTCACTCCTGTTAGTGAAATAATAGCTCTCCACTGTGTTAATACCTAAGCAAAAGGGTTCTCTATCTAAAACGTAATCAACATTCTATGATGATGAAAATCCCTATTTTTTATATTTTAAAGAAATTCATAGATCTTCTAACGTCGACCAATAAATTTCCGGTATAGCAAAGAAAAAAAAGTTATGAATATATGTATAGCAGGAATGCAGAATTGGAGTACATCAATTTCTTAAATAGAATAAGTGAGAGATATAACTGTGACCAGTTAGTATTTGGAATGGTAAACTTCCTCAAGGATTTATACTTCATGTTCTTCAACGTATAGTTAATAACACGTTAGTAAAATGAATTTAAAGATAAATTTCCTCTTCAATGAAGTCGTCTACTATTTGCAACATTAGTACATTCTTAGTAGATAATAGACTTGAGTTCGTAGTGTGATGCTCCACAATCAGCAATGTAAGAATAAAGATCCCTAATAGAGCAACATAGTTAAGGGCAAACAAAGAAGTAATATATCTCTGAATATGGTGTAAGATAACCGTATCCCTTCGTAGTGTTTATGCTCGTTTATGCCATAAACTCTAACCGAATCTAATAGACACTTCAAAAAGTGTGGATCCCACATTGGAATGTGATCGACAGCCTTCCCATGATGCTGTTCTACCCATTAGAAGGAATCCAGCACAGCTGGATAGCACACGTTTGCCATTCAGGCCAAGCACAATGACCATTCCATCATCCATCACGAGCTGATTGTTGACATTAGAAAGATGAAACGACACACCAACCCGTTAACGCTTAGAAAAGTGATTCCTAATCCAAACAAAACGACATCGGCTGTCCGGATGGAGAACCGAGAACAGGGCACACATTGGGCATCAGATTACCACCACCGGCGTTACTTCGTCGCGAGACGTGCATTTTTCGTTTTAGTAATTGTCCGCTAAGTTAGCTTTTGCACCCTCTTCTATTAGTTGGCGTGTTCTGTTTCGCAACAACAGCACGCGGAGCTGGCCCGAGGGAGAATTTTAGAAAGATGACAACCACCCTGATGCGCCTGGTTGTGGCGTTCGTTGTGCTGCAGGCTGCCCTCGGCACCAATCGTCAGATCGTGACCGGAAACCCTGCGGCGGGATCGTTCCTGAGCGTGCCGACAACGGTCAAGAGGTACGAAAACGACACCGTGCTGCTACCGTGCTATCATAACTGTGAGTATGACCTAACCCTCGTCCACATTGCTCATGACCCAAGTAATTAATAGCAATGTACTCGGGTTATCAAACCTCTGTCAATTGATCGAATACTAAATGAAGGGTTAAACAGCGGCGAGTTAAAAAACCTACACACACACACCCTGACCTGATAATAACGCGTGAAAGTTCTCACCCTTGGCGTTGATTCTACTGCTGACCTAAGATTCTTTCCATATCAACAAATACCCGAACTTGCTGGGAAAGGAGAACCTCCGTTCTCCAAATCACGACCGACGCATTTTTCGAGCGTGTGCTATTGTGGGGCCATTAAATCAATTACTAACCATGCGCACGTACCCTAGGATGACCCTCTATTAGATTAACGGCGTCGCTACGTCTTCTTGTCGAGAGATGATACAATTGACAGCAAAACACTAACCTTTCTCATATGCCCCCCGCGGGGGGCATACGGCCATGTTGCAGCTCCATATCGGTATGTGCGCTGGTCGCGGGATGATCTGCTGCTGGTGGACTCGCGCTATCCAGACTTGCGGACACCACCCCGGATGCGCCTATGGCCGAACGGCAGCCTCGAGGTGACGGAGGTACAAACGGAAGACACCGGGGACTATATGTGCGAGATCATGACCGATGGTGGCAAGGCTTCACAGCGGCACGCCATCGAGGTGCAGTGTATGTTGCTTTGTAGCAAGAACTTTGCCTTCGCAAATGCTGATGTATGTACTCGGTATCTTACTAGATCAAGCAACGGCAGCCGTCTATCCGGAGGATCCGATCGATATCCGTGTGGGCCAGATTATGGAAGTCGTATGTCAGGTGACAGGCGTTCCACAGCCGTACGTTAAGTGGACATTACAGGTAGGATGGGTTTTGCTCTTTCTTTTCAACAGCTTTAACCCCAACATGAATTCTTCGTACATTCCAGAACGAAAATGCTTCAATACCGTTTGAGAACGAGCGTAAGCTAAGCGTACTGATTGAAGATCGTAGCTACTCCGGACCGGTTCAGTGTACGGCAACGAATGGTGTTGGCGAACCGGCAAGCGCATCCGTGGAAGTTTTCGTTCACTGTAAGTGCCTCGGTCTATCGACTGATTGGTCCACTATTGTGTGCTTGCGGACGGTGGAACACAGTTCCATTGTTGTGGGAATTATTGGAGAACATTAATGGCATTATACTTTTACTTTCCTTTTCTATCTCGCTATCACTTGCAACGCCGATCCACTGCAGTTGTGCCGGAGATTGAAGTTAAAAGTCCCACGGTACACACTCGCGTCGGTGAGACGGGTATTCTCGAATGTCTGGTAACGGCACACCCGATTGCATCGATCCACTGGTTCCATCATGGGTTGCCGGTCGTGTTCGATCGGCGCATCGTTAAGCTGGACGCACTCGTCACCAAACATCAGTACTACACGGTGCAGCGCCATCAGCTGGCAATTCGGAACCTGCGCGATGCGGACCTTGGCCAGTATGAGTGTAAGGCGGGCAATCGTGTTGGCATTGCTGGTGCCCAGCTCGAGCTAACCGGACGTCCGATGGTGGCAAGCTTTAAGCCGGCGGCTGAAATGTCCTCCCCGACGACACACAACTTCATCTGGCAGACGGAAAGCTACTCGCCGCTGATCGAGTATAAGCTCAAGTTTCGCCGAGTGCCTTCGGGCAATGTAACCCCGGCGAGGCGCAACTTCCCGCTGCTCGCCTGGAACGAGCTGATCATACCGTCGGACGGTTCGTACGGTCCGCTACATTCGATCGGCTACACGTTGCAGGGTTTGCAGCCAACGAGCGTGTACGAAGTGATCGTACTGTCGCGCAATCGTTACGGTTGGAGCGACCCAAGCAATATACTGCGATTCGCTACCGGTGGCGAGGTCGAAATAGAACCGGGCAACGAAGATACGTCCGCATCCGTGATGCCTTCGTCCTCTATCCAGACGACGGAAACACTCGAGTACAGTGAGTCGGAAGCTGGTAGCTACGGGGACGGTGGTCTAATTACGGACAATATGATACCGAACGATTTCTTCGATTATGGCACGGGCAGTGAAAGTGCAGCATTTCGGCTATCACCCATTTTTACATCCAGTTCACTTTTACTAGCAGCATTCGCCATTTACAAGCTTTTTGTAGAAATAAAACATTTTTGAGATCTGTAAAGAAAGACACAAAAAAGAGAATTAATCAAGAACGTCTTAGGGTGCCGTTTAATTGCACGAACAATCCAATGCCCTTTTATGTGACTCACCACTCATCTACTTATCCGTCGTTGTTTCCATCGGTGACAAAGTTCAATCGGGTGCTTCAACCGTTCACCAGCCGTAGATCGTTTTCTTCTAAATGAATTAATTGGTCAATTATTTGCAACATTTCTTCCGTTGCAGCGACATCCGCGACCGTGGCAGCAAAAAAAAACGTTCCTTTTTGCAATGCACGCCACTGGGAAACGTTTGCTGGGAAGAGAATTATAAATTTTTAATTAAATCAACTTCAACATCGTTTCCCAGACCGTTCCGACGGTTTTCTATCGGCACCCATTGGATGCCGGTGGCAGTGGAAACGTTTTCGCACTTTGTTTCCCTTCCCAGTTTTGGCGCCCTTTTTGGCCCTTACGAAGGGGGCAAAGGTTTCGAATTGTTCTTATCGATCGAGTCTGTCGCGCCCTTGTCCGGATGGGGAACGGATTAGATGAGATACTTTAACGATTTGATTAATGGGGTTTTATGGTTCCTTAGACACTGCATCGTGACCTTTCGGTATGAACATAAATAGATCTGTAGAATTATCAAATTAAGAAAAGAACCCGTCATCCGAAAGAATGGTCAAATGGGTACGAGCACACTTTTCTTCTCATATTGTCTATATGTTTCTGTTTTGTTATTATCCGCATTTTTTATCCTTTTACTGCATCTGTTTGTGTTTTATTCATTCATTATACATTTTTGTTCGATTTAGTTTTACTTCGTGTTTGTGTGTTTTGGTTTTCGTTTCTCTGCTTCCCGATGTTGTTTATGTGTTCACTTTCACTAATCCTGTTTTGTTTTTCTGTACTTTTTTATACTGCTAAATCTAGTTTAGAGGAAGAGAAAGAGAGCGCAATAATGTTACTACGGGAGTCAGTTTAGTACCTATCGTTGCCCTAAATGTGATGTATAACAGTGTACGGGTGTGAGGATCAAACGATCGTGTTACTTCCCTTGCTGCCGGAAGTGGAAGTTGCTCCTTCCGTGCCCATTTCGTTTTTCGGTTTTGTTTTATGTTTTGTGGTAAACAGGCAAAACATAACTGAATATCAGTATCAAAAACAGAAACCAAACAAAACACTTCATTATTGTACACTCGTTACGTGACGATCACTCTCGATCACTCTACAAACTACTTGTACACGCACACACGCACACACTTGTGATCGTACATGATTGTTGTATTAAAGGTCGTTAATATCAGGAACGATCCTTTTCGAGTATAATGTCCTAAAGGAGTCGAGGCCCGAAACAAAGTGACACTGACGTTTCGCTTAGTATTAATGTGACGTAAAGGCAAAACTAGAAGTGCGATACTCAAACTTCGGCCGTAGTAAAAAGAGATGTAATACTTTCCAGTGGTAAGATTATTATTCCCGTACGCGTAATGGTGTTCCGTGTTGTCTTGTTCTGTTGCTTCAATACACCTGCAGCTTAAATCCTATGGCAGAATTTGGAACATCGCCTTCTCTCTCCCTCTCTTTCTCTCTCTCTCTCTCTCTCCTTAGTTCTTCTGATTGGGCTAGGATGGAAAAGGACACCGGATACTATTGCCCCGAATGGAGAAACCAGTAGTGTCCTGCTGTTTTGTGATAAACTCTATATCTGTTCGTTCCAACGTACATCCATGTAATCGATTAATCAGTGAATTAATAAATCTCAGTTAACGATTATTATCTGTCATCGATAATCACTTCCCAACACTACTAGCTGCTTGCTAAGTAACACATGTAATTTCACCGTGCCATTACCTCGTACCCGTCCTTCCTACAACTACTCATGATCACTCTATAAAGTTCGTAAGTTTACTGTGTTAAATAATATATCGCACGGCACGGGATTTTAGGCCCGGCACGCTTAGTTAACCTCTTTACTAGTTTTGTTTTATGCTGTAGTTACTTTCGTATGTGTATTCTGGTTTGTGTTTCATGCTTACAATACGTTTATGTCTCCTTTTTTTCATCCCCAGCGCAACACTATTCGTTTAGTAGTTTAGTATCTCAGAACATACTCCTTCCATTGTTCTAACGCGTTTAAGGTTTTAATTATCTCTTCATATTAACGTATTTTGGATTATTCATGTTTCCTTCCCGTAAAGCTTTACTTATCCGAGAAACTCGGCATTAAACTAATGTACACAGTTTTTATTACACGATTTTCTAAACCACACACGCCCTATCATCCACCATTTAAAGTAAATTTCGCCTAACGCCTAGGTTCATTCTCCGGATATAATTAAAAAAAGTTGAGAATCAAAATAATATCTTCTTTGTTTTTTTTCTTCTTTTTTTAATTATCCTATCTCTGCTTGTGTGTCTGTGGATGAGAGTTGGTTCCTGCGGAAACACGTTCGACAGTCTATGGTTTCGTTTAATGGTTATTTTGAAGACAGTTGTTCGTAGCTTTTTGAATTTGTTTTGCCAAAAAAGAAAAACTCAAAAACGGTTTAGTTAGATGCTCCAGTCGAGTAAAATTGCACAACTTAGTATTAATTGATTTAAAACAGTTTCCTACTAGAAAGAGCTCTCAAACGGTTGTTTGAAGAAATAAAAAGGCGAATGATTCTCACTCGTTGATTTGTTGTAATGAAATCTGTAGTAACTAAATGGAAAACATTTGGTCAAAATCATTGTCCCCTTTCCATTCGCTCGTTATGTATCGCATCTGCTAACGACAATATAAAAATGCGAGCTAATATATTCTACCAAAAACACGACTACTTCCCAATCGGCAATTTTCCACAAACGTAGGCCGTATTTCAGATAAGCAACAGAAAGAAAAGCAATATCTAGAAAAGTAAAACATATCGGTCGCCTGCGATCGGTCATTCGTGGAAGATTGTTTTTTTACTCTGTCAATTTGATCTTGCAATAAAACTGTACTATAGATCGTATTTTGAATTTTTCACCACGATATGACAAACCCGTGATAGATGTGTGTGGCATAATAAGCAGAGTTGTAATTAGAAGTAGCGTAAAGCATTAAAAAGTAAGATGGACGCGCAGCCACATATCCCGCGATAACGGTTTTATGTAGGGACGAAGGTGGAAATGGTAGCAATAGTAGTCCCGTTCTGTGTCGTAGTGTTTAAAGTAGACATTAAAGTAGTGGAGGAGGTATCTTCATGACGTGCCAAACGGTGCTACTCTCAAAATGGACTCGAATCGGAGTCACGATCCTGTATGGCGGTTATCGATTGTTGTAAGGCATTTGGCGTTAGCCATTCTCTGTGAAGGGAGCAGAAGCAAAACGCGAACGTTCAGTTACGTAGATAGTTGGTGTAGAATTTTTTGTGAAATTTTACTTACTTTGGTAAACAGCGTTGTAGGAAGGGTACGCACGAGCTGAAGTGTGCTAACCGATTCACCCAGCTGGGAATTTCCTGACCGCAAAGAATCTGTCGGATTAAAAGAATATAGCGAGATTAGGAAATAGTTTTTTTGCATTCCCTAGTTTCTCCACACACCTGTGTCAATGCGCCGGAAAAGTGATTACAGTTGTTGTTCATTAGATGATACCGATCACCGCGGAACTGGTTGCCCAGCTCTTCTACAATGCGCCGTACTTCTTCCTCGGTAAAATCTGTACATCCGATCTGAATGCTTTGTCTGGAACAAAAAAAAACAACTTCAATTATGTGCGCCAGAACTTGACATCCGTTTGGTTCACACATACCGAAACCGAAACTGGTCTCCTAGCTCATCGTGATCCCGGGGCGATATTTCGAACACACCGGTGAATGGAAACGGATGGCCACCGTAGGCAAATTCCGTCCCAAACACCTCCACACCCGAATGGAACACACCTAGGCCGATTGAGGTGGTATACTCGTTGATCCAGTACTGCAAGAAAGGTCGAGAAAAGGCAAATAATAAACAAATAAAACAACAATTTCCCTCTTGCTCACCGAACCCCAAGCACTCACCATATCGTACACATTGAGAATGACAGGTTCGCGGCTTCCCATGCTCGTCGGCAGCAGCTCGTCGCTTCCACTATCCTTTGGCACACCGAGACAGCTAGGGAATGCTAAATTGCACGGAAGCCCGTTTGAGAACATCACACATTCAACCTCCGCTCACACAATGGGGGACCGCAACGAGCTGAACGCGCGCACACGTCCAAACACGTGGGAACAATTTTGCGTAGGTGTTCCTCGACAATTCCGATTTGGGTGTAATCGCTCGGATGCTCTTTCTGCTACACTTCCCGCACGGTGTGAATCGGTCAACTTTGTGCAGTCGGGAAAGAGGGGGGGAAAGCTTTACAGGCAGGAATTTGGTCGTTTGAACAGGGGGCTTTTTTTAAACGCCGGCACACTCACACGATGTAGACAAGAGTATAAATAGGCGAGATCTAGAAACAATAAATAAAACAGAGAGTAATAGAACTAATGTAAATAAAAGTAATCTATTTGACTGGAACTGGATGTCCTGTATAACTGGGACTGGAAGGATAAATTGAAAAGGAAATCTACCCATGCAAGTGTATTGAAGTAAGCTTACCAGTTTCAACAAGAATGCTTCCCGCTTAGTATTTAATCTGGACGGTACTGGTAGAACAGCGATGCACACACTAGCGAAAATTCAGCAAGCACTGTATGAAGCTACGAGCGGATCTTCGCGAAGATTCACCGGACATTTATCGTGAAATAATTACAATCGTAACACTGCTTGTACTTTCAGTGCAACAACACGGTAAGGATGCTAAATTTCGTTACCCCGTCTGTGAACGTGCTAATCACCAGACAACAATTTCGCATGCAGCAGAACAGATAGCCAACTGCGCTCCGACAACAGACATGTAAGCAGCTGTTGTTAGTCGATGGTTCCTACACAGTCGGATGTTCATGCTCTACGATGTTTTGGATTTTTGTTTTTCCAGGGACAAAACATCTCCTTGTACAGATGATTTCACATGCACCGTGCCAGCTCCTTCTACAGACACGGTTCCTCTTTATTATCTGGGGTTTTTTTTGTGTCTATTTTTCACAACAATATGACACTGGTGTGCTGCAGGTGGCTGTGGGATTTGCTTTGTTCATTTACTTTTTACTGATATCCATCGAATCCCAGTGATAGTTTTCAAAGCGAACAAGCGGGCAAGGATGTTGAGCCAATGACAGGGATTCTTATATTAAGATTTTTCGAATTTCTTTACTTTACTTTTGTTGTCTGCTTTCCTTTTGTGACTTGTGTACCTATGTGTTTTTTTTCTTCACTTCGTTTCATTGCAAATGTCAGTGACAGTTGAATGCAGCACAGTGGGATATCATTTGTACTAAATTACGTGCCGTTCCAAGATGCAGGTTTTGTGGGTTAATTTATTTTTTTAAGTGTGTTGCAGGAAGTTTAGTGCGAATCAATAATACACCTCTTTTGCGATTTTTATGCATTTTTCGGCCCCATTTTTTATCCCATAACGGCTTGTTCTAAAAGTCACGTTTATGTGATAGCTACACTATTCAAGCCTAATATGCGCCAATGTAAAACTTATTTCAATCAAATACATTCACTTATTGTATTTAAATTACAATTGATGAAATGTGTATGCAATTAACTACAAGCGTGTACTAAAAAATGGCATTTTCAAGTAAAGCTCAAGGTGCTTAGACAAAGGCGCGTTTTTCTATGCACCTTGATTGCAATTTCAATTTGACGCTTGCAATTGCTGTCATGGTGTGAAAGAGATGGACAGCAACCTGCGCTCGCCTTGAAAAACGCAACAGCGGTTGTTGTCATCTTGTGCTTCGATCGAAAAAAGTGGCCGGGCTGGGACTTCGAACTATCGCGTAACCATTATCATTTGCAACCGGATCGGACCTGGCCGTACAGTGCTGTCGAGGAATCTGGACTACGGAGCCAAATGCTCCCGTGGAAACCATTTCCAACCGATCACAACCATCGTTGAACGCGCCGCGGACGCGCAAAGCTTGCGGACATTAGCGTGTTTCCGTAAACGCGCGCGTGTGTGCATCCACCTCGTAGTGGTTCACGAAAGGTCACAACTAATTGCGAATCAGGATTTTCGTAGGCTTCTACTATCCGGAAAGAACTAGCAACTAAGCGTACTGCTCGTAGTAGTACTGCAAACGCGACGTTCTTCTGTGTATCGAAAGTACGTGTGTGTACCAACAAGCACGCACACACACCTTTGTACGAACACATACACACAAACACAGAACATACACTAAAGATGGTGAAACGCAAACCACAGGCTATGATCGATTCGGAGAGCAGCAGTGATTCGGAATCGGGTTCTGATCTCGATTCGGTAAGTGTTACTTGCTTCATGCCATGGAAAACCGTGTGATCACTTATATTCTGCTATCTTTCGTCTCTTTCAGGAGCTGCTCTCGTTGGCCAAGAAGAAGAAAACAACCCGTCTAGCGTCTGCATCACCAAACCATGCCAATCAAAACCGTTCCGGGTCAGGTTCGGATTCCGGTTCCGGATCAGACTCCGATGATGATGACGACGACGACGATGATGATGATGAGGAGGACGAGGACGAACAAGTGTCTGGCTCGGAAGCGATGGCAAAGCGCAAGCGAAAAGGTGGCAAACCAACGTCCTCCTCCGAGTCGGAAAGCGAACGCGATGGTGAAGATCGCAAACGTGGCAACAACAACGCACCGCAGGCCACCGTAGTTAATAACACAGTTGTGGGTGGAGGAGGAGGAGGAGTAAAGCGCAAACAACCGATCGATGAGGGTGATGGTTCCGAGCCGGAAGAAGGACAGGTATCGTCCGACTCGGAGAAAACCCGCAAAGGTACGGCGGGAAAACCGGCATCGAGCGAAGATGATTCTAGCGACGGTAACTCAAGTGACGACAGTAGCAGCAGCAGTAGTAGCAGCAGCGATTCCGAATTCAACGATGGGTACGATGAAAATTTGATGGGCGATGACGCGGATCGGGCGCGCCTGAACGCACTGTCCGAGAAGGAGCGTGAAACGGAAATTTTCAAACGTATCGAACGACGTGATGTGATGAAAACGCGCTGGGAGATCGAGCGGAAGCTGAAGCTGGCGAAACGTGCCGAAAGGGCCCGTGACAAGCAAGCTCAGCCGGAGCGGAAAAAGAAAAAGAAAGAAAAGAAAAAGGCACAGAAAAAAGCGGCCGCCGCAGCTGCCGCAGCAAATGCTGAGCGCGAACGTAAGAAGGCGGCAGCGGCGGCCATTAGTGCAGCACAAACGGCGGCCGCTAATGCAGCAGCAGCAGCGGCAGCAGTGGCTGCTGCTTCGGCAAAAGCTATGGGACCTGCAGCCATGGGCGGCGACATGCCTACCCAAGGTTCAATGGATACGTCCGACGTTGGCGGTGTGATGGTTCGTGCGGACAGTCCTTCCTCGTCACCGGAGAAGAAAAGCGATGATGGTAAAATTAATTGTACCTTGCAGCGCATGTCCATTTGACATGCCAACATGCAACTAATTTATGCTTAACGGGTGTTTCTTTTTAGTTTCAAGCGCATCGGAATACTTCGACCCGAAGGAACGTTCGAAGGAGCGTAAGAAAACGGTCGAAATGAACCGGACAGATGACAAACGTAGCAACGCAATGGCGATGCTGAAGGCGAAGCGCGAAGGCAAGGCCAAGCGTGAAGAGGAGGAAGCGAAGCGGGAGGCGCAGCGAAAGCAAGACGCCAGCCAGCAGGAAGACAAAGAGGAACTGACGGACGTGCCTGGTGGCAAGTCGCAGATGAAGCTAAAAGCGTCCGACATATACTCGGACGATTCTGGCAGCTCGGACGATGAAGACGACGAAGCGGGCGGTGCAAACGAACGGGACAAAAAGGCCCGCAGCGATCGGAGGTCACGCTCGGGCGGAAGCGGCGAAAGTGGTAGCGGCAGTGACAGTCGTTCGTCTAGCGATTCCGAGGGTGAAGAGAAGGAGAAAAAGACCGGATCCGGTTCGGGTTCCGGTTCCGGATCGGGATCCGGTTCCGGTTCGGGATCGAGCAGCCGCAAACCGGTCGCCATTAGTTCAAATGCCGAGCTGAACAAATTGCGAATCTCGCGCCACAAACTGGAACGCTTTATTAACCTGCCGATCTTCGAGCCGACCGTGTTGAACTGCTTCGTGCGTATCAACATCGGCAACAACCAGGGCAAACCGGTGTACCGTGTCGCGGAGATAGTCGGTGTGGTAGAGACGGCCAAAATTTACCAATTCGGACGCAGCCGAACGAACAAAGGCTTCAAGCTAAAGCACGGCAGCCAGGAGCGCGTCTTTCGGCTGGAGTTCGTGTCGAATCAGGACTTTTCCGACACGGAGTATCAGAAGTGGCTCACGATCTGTCAAACATCCGGCACACCGTTGCCAACGATAGACATGATCGAGCGCAAGCAGCGTGACATTAAGGAAGCGTCACAGTACGAGTTTAAGGATGCAGATATTGATCGACTGGTGGAGGAGAAGAATCGATTCCGAGCCCATCCTACTAATTACGCTATGAAGAAAACGATCCTGATGAAGGTGCGTAAGGGTTGAGTAGCGTTTCGAGTTGATACTAACCAGTGACATTTCCATTTATAGGAGCGTGATGCAGCCCAGCTACGAGGTGAGGACGATTTGGCGCGTGATCTCAACTCGCAGATTCAGGAAATTGAGGAACGAGCAAGCACGTTGGACAAGAAGCGCAGCAGCAGCATTAGTTTGATCTCGTACATTAACGATCGCAACCGTAAGCGTAACGTGGAGGACGCAGAGAAAGCAATTATGGAGGAAAAGCGGGCGACACGTGGTCTTAAAATTGAGGATCCGTTCACGCGTCGCCAAACGCAACCGCGCATGTCGTTCAAGAAGGATGACAAACGGGACGATACGCCTATGTTGCTGATGCAAGCTCCTCCACCACCGGGACAGGCTGGCAAGAAAAAGATGGAGGACAAAAAGTCTAATCAAGGTGGTGGCGGCCAGGCGGACAACAATCTATATTCGTTGCATGATTTCGACATCGATCTGGAAGTCCCGTTGCCAAGTGCGTACATGCTGCACCGCTTAGCAAATGGTTGTGTTTTTATAACCTTTTTATATCTTTTGTTTTTTTTTTGTAGTAAGCAGCGTGAACGTGCTCCCGAAACCGGTAGAGAAACCCGTAAGGGAATCGGGCCCGAAACGATCGCTCAACCTGGAAGATTACAAAAAGAAGCGTGGATTGATCTAGTTCTGGTGCGGATTGTATGTAAGCAAATAGTTTAAAACCGTCAACGTAGTTTACTTTTTTATAAAGCGACGGGAACGGGCTCGCAATTGTGCGAAACAACGCGTGGCTTTGTTCACACTGTACATTATTATGATTACGTTAATCACGCCCGGAGGTCAAAGTTAGCTTCCAAGAGAATGTAAAGATGAGTGCGATTGTCGCCAAACGAAAAACATGAAGGGGAGATATACATTCAGCTTGCTTCGGTTAAGGATGGTCCAACGGTACTCGCGGCAATCTCGCAAACGACTGGACGGAGTATCCAAATCCATCCGGACAGTTTGCTAGGCCAATTATTGCCAGAATGGTCGTTTGTTACGCCACGCTGTTCGAGAAAGTTGATATTCTTGATGTTTTCAGGAATTTCTGCTGAAAATTAAACAGAAAAGGAAAATGCTGCTTAATCAGCAACTCTCGTCTTCATACAGAAACGTTAATTCTCATTGTTTGGATGGATTTCACTCAAAATCGGAGACCAGCGAATCGATTGACTATGTTCATGTCATCAGATATTATTTACACAATTATATTTTTCGAGAGATTTTTTATTTAAGTAGATTTCTCTCTCTTTTGTAACCAAAAAAAACTGACAAGCTTTCATGTTGTTTGATGAAACGCTAATGGGTACCGTAAATTACGCGCGCTCCGAAGAAAGGCCTGTAAAAACGTGAATTTTTGAGCATTATTTTTGCCGTACTCTTGAAGGTGTATAAATTCAAATGGTGGCCCTTCTAATTCAACATATGAGTTAGTTTTTGTTTTAAAAAAAATCTCAAAATTCCCCTTTTTTCGTGCCTGTGGATGTATATCTCTCCTTAAACGTTTGCTTTATGTTTGTATTGGTATTATGACGTGCATTCGGAGGATGCACTAGGAGATGATTAGAATTATAATTTATTTAATGCTTTTAATCGACCATCTTTAGCTTATTTTCAACCATTTAAACCGCTCCTGGAACATTTTCTCTTCAAGCCTTTCTGTAGGCTACGGAAGGATGGATTAATTTCCAGCACGTGTGTGAGTGTGTTACATGGTTCGTGCTTGCACGCTCAACCATACGCAAAGAAACACTAAATACAGTAATACTAGACACAAACGAACACTAAGAATCAGGGGAATAGTGAACACTCAAGCAATTGTAGCGATAAAGTCGCATGAGATACATTATTGTAGCGATAGGAATGATCAAATGTTCAGTTACTACACTTCTACTATGGCGCATATAGTAGTAGCCGCATTGTAACGGGTAATAAAGAATGGAGACGAAATACAAACCAAACAAAACAAAAAAGGTTGATTGTGCATTGACACACTTTTGAGAAACGCATTTAATTCGTTTGATAACATAAATGTAAAACAGCGATCAAATTGTTCTAAATTTAGTATTTATTTTGAGTTGATTTACTAAAATTCATTCCGACAATAATGTCATCGTCACATAGTAATAAATGTCCGACAGAAAACCACACTTTACAGTAATATGCTATTCGAATCAATTGGGTAAAAGTTCCAACGTCGTGAAATTGCTGATTAACTAAAACTATACACGAAAAAACACAATCGTACTGTTGTAATCCTATACAACTATCATGTAATGGCACGCACGTTGCGCTTGCTTCGCTTACGAATCTACCGACGATAAGTGGCGTGTCTTGACGCGCGTCAACATCGTTCCGATCGTGGGCCGTTTTTCTGCAGCAGGCGAAGTGTTCTTGGTGGTGTCCGTAGCGTTGTCGGTTCGTGTTTCCCCACTGCTCGTACCGGGTACGGTTTGACCGCGATGATATTTGGACTTGTGCGTTGACAGTGACCATTTCGTTTTGAACCGCGCGTCGCACATAGCACATTCGTAGGAGGATGACAATTCCAAATGCTTGGCCTGCCGGTGTCGCTTCATCGCATTTATTGAGCAGAACGTACGTCGGCATTCGGGACACTTGTACGGCTTTTCGTCGGTCATTAGATCTATTTTGTCCATGCTTGCTTGTAATATGTTAGATTTCTTCCGCTCATCCGTTGATGGTTGGAAAATACGATTCACATCCATTTCGGAGCTTTCCAGCACGGCGTCACCATCGCCATCGCGTTCTTCTATGTTTTCCGAAACAAGTTCGTAGGATTCCGCATTAATTGGTTCGCCGACGCTAATAAACTCCGGTATTTCCATCTTCAGCGTATTGACACCACCTGTTGTTTGTTCGTCATTTTCTTCATACTGCTCATGTTCCTGTTCCGTTCGTGTATCGCTTGCAGTGATGGCATAGGTATCCGTTTCGTAAACTTCACTTTCGCCCGTTTGTCCCGAACTGGCAGTTGTAACCGTTACCGTAGATCCAACGGAAGCGGATGAAGTTGGCTGCGGCGTGCTGATATGTTCCACCTTAAGCTTCTTCTTTCGTGGAGATTGAACGACACTGGCTACGACCTCCTGCAATGTAGTAGGCTGGGTAGTTTGGTGCTGTGTTTGGGATTGTACTTGGGTCGTTGTCTGTTGGTGGCTCTGCTGCTGTGATGGCTGCGTCAGTTGTACTTGCTGCACGGCTACTTGATGAACCTGTTGCTGTGGCGATGCATGAACCTGCATTTTAACGATGGTTGGTTGCTGTTGTTGTTGTTGCTGCTGCTGCTGCTGCACGATTGGGATAGCAAGCGAGGTTGCTTTTGTCAGTGGGGGCATTTCGGGCGGTGGCGATTTGATCAATGGTTTTGTGATGATCGGAGTGGTCGAAATTTGCGCTTGTACTAGCTTCGGTGGGTGCATTAAAGTGGGCATCGACGACGGCATGGTGAGATACAGCGAGTCAGCGGACGTGATCGTAGCAGACTTGTCCAGTATTTGGCTCTGCAACAGTTGCTGTGCGATAGCGGACGAAGTGGTGCTTACTGGCTGGCGCATATCCGCCGTATTGTCCGTCAGCCCCCGGATCGCCAGTAGCTCGGCCGTGTGGAGAAACGATGGAAGCTGCTCCTGCAGCACGTTCACCTCACCCTGGTACATAAACTCGATCAACGACAGCAGGTCCGTGTAGCGCACATTTTTAAAAATAATCACCGGATGCTGGCAAGGATTTTCCTTGAACACCTCCTTGAAGTAGGGACTGCAGGCGGAGAGCAATATTTTATGTGCGCGAATCTTGCGCCCTTCACAGCACAGCGTCACGTCGACGAAGTCTTCCTCATAGCGAAATGAGCCAAATGCTCCGACGACGTAGGAATTGTATCCGTTCCACTTTAGGGAAAATTGTTGCGGGTTCATGTTTGCGGTCGGTATTTGAACGCAATTTCACCGATTGTTATTCCACCAGCCTATGAAAGTAACAGCGTCAGCACTATTTACCGCATTTTTTGCAACAGGACGCTATTCTGACCAACCCCGCTGGAGTGTATTTCGGACGTAGGGAAGCGTAAACTGACGGCCCAGTTCCTTTGGCAGGGAAATATTGTACAAAACTGTGCGTTGTTTGTTGATGTATTGTTTCCCGAAGATGCAGTGATGGCTGGAAGGATACAGTGGGTGGATAAATGTTATTTGTTTGTAATGATAATGTTTACTTTCTTGGTGTATCGACTCACTTGCTCACTTGCTCATGACTCGCTATCACAACTTTGCTAGCGTGTTATGCGTATCCGGATAATACGTGCTTAAGCGATGTTTACACGCATACAGAAGTGAATGCTGTCAGAATCTCTCAATGTACTTGTGAGCCCAATAGGTTTCGCTCGCGTTATTCGCTTTTAATCGTCGCTATCGATAAAAATAAAATATTTTAATTTTTCCTTACCTCCTTCCTTAAGATTTTGCTATCATTTTTCATGAAAAATTACAACACAAACGTAAAAGTTCGAGACCACACCCCGTCTGTTGTATCACTTCGGCATTTTCCGGCATGTGCGTTTATACTCTCGATGCTGAGTCGAATTCTTCGCCACATTTTATTTGTTGTGCATTTTTCTTCAAGATTCTTTTTGTACTTTGTGAAAACATCCACAGTGAGCAGACGTGTCTTTCTCGCCATCGGTGTTGATTTTCGTCCGGGATACTATTTTCCGTTCAGGTAAGCTTGTGATGTGTGCTTTCACTGACCGGGGGTTAATTTTCTTCCCTAGCTTTTCGAACAACGTAAAATGGCAAAATTCAGCCCAATATGCGAATGGCACATCATGCAGAGAAAATTTTTGGAAGCAAACGTAAACGAAAACTTCGGTCCCCTGCTGCACAGCTTGTGTATGTGTGTGTGTGTGGGTAATGATGAAGTGTGCTCATCCGTGGATTTTTACCTTAAATGGATACATTTTATCACAATTATTTCAAAGTGCGTTACTTTCAACGCTCGCCGAATTAGCCGTGTATGTGTGTGTATAATTTTTACAATCTCTTTTGTTCGGGTAGTTTTCATTCGGAACATTCACGTTTGCCGAGAAGCGATGCAGAACCGGCATCATTTTATACCGGCTGCTAACTCTAACTCAATCAATATTGATGCGATTGTTGCCAAAATCATGCATCTCATCGTAAAGTTTAGTATATTCGCGACTTTCGTTGGCAGTGAAATTTATATCAGTTCTACAGAACACACATCTCCTGCATTGTGGAATATCAGGCGGCGTTTTTCTTTTCTTTTTTCAAATATAAATTGTACCAGAGTGGCTACGTGCGTGTATGTGTGTACGCACGCTACCGGCACTGTAGATGATTCTCCGTAGGCACACACCCATTTTGAACCCGTGTGTTAAAAGAAGGCAGCAAAAAGAATCCAACTAGCGATAGAAAACGCACCGAGCCGGGTTTAATGAGCGAGAACGAACCATGCATGCATGCATATGTGTGTGAGTTGCGTGCGATGAGAAGCAAAAGTAGACTGAAACCATTTGGTTCGCGTGCTGTCTCTTTTCTTCAGCTGGATCAGCATCGTAAAAGTTATCCGAAAGCACACCACTACCACACGTGCGCATATGCAGTGCGTGTACGATTGTGTGTTGCGGAACGAAGCGATGGAAACAGTGCGAAAGAAAGGAAAGGGCTTCGGGAGCGGTGAAAGAGAGCCCACTTTCCGGTTCCGGTCGTTACGCTTTTCGTCTGACCGGTTGGAACATGGAAAATGATGAAAATACACTTTTCCATGTGCATGCGGCATGTGGAAAAGTTTCTTGCGTTTTTTTTGCATGCTTGCCGATTCTGCAAGCGTCTGGTAGAACTGTTCATTGAGGTGGTAGAAGTACACTTGTGGTATGCAATGTGGTGTGTGTGTGCATGCCGGTTTCACCATGCAATACACACACACACCACTACATTTGAAGTAGCTCTCCGAAGCCTGTGTGACGGGTGGTGAATATTTGCCCCGCTCTGTTTCGTTCTGTCGCACACATTCATACCGTTGCTACGGTGCGCTGTCTCTTTCTGTGTACGGTTTTAGTGAAGCGAACAGAGTAAAACTCAACTCACAGTTGAAGGTGCCGATCAGAGTATACTTTGCATCCACTGACGGTAGTTGTGTGGGCCGCTTGTGCATCCGTAACTGAAGTAAGTGGAACGATTTCATGTCGCACCGGAAAATGTAGTTGTTCGTTCGGGTGGATCTTCTTCCCCAGTTTGTTATAATATTAAGCATTTCGATAATCTTACTAATTGCGTTTTCTTTTTCTCATTTGTCGCTGTTTCTTGCAGTTCCGCGAGTGTTTTCCCGTGGAGGTGTGAAACCGAGGAACCCGAGAAGTTGCGTACGTGTGTGTGTTTGTGTGTTTAGTGCGTCCCTTTCTTTAGTAGACGCATTGTTTTTGAAGTGTTCAACCACTCCAGACGCCTGCCCAGGATAAAACGGTTTGGTTGTGTCAAACAGTACCGTATTGTGCGTGCGTGTGTGAAAGAAAATTCACCAGCGTCGACGAACACCGCCAAAGCCGGAAAAGCGTATTTAAACAGCACCTCATTTTTCTTACCATCGCTCAGAGATAACGGCAGTAGAAGGCAGAGCATTACAATGGTGAGTAAATGGTGGGTTGGGTTTGTGTGTGTGTATGTGTATGTGAAGGCGAGTGAAATTAGCAAAATTTGTAGGTGCTGGGCAACGAGCGCTGACAAAAAGGTGAAAAATTTGTCAAAACGGAGCTTTTGTCACTTTTTTGAGCTTTTGACAAAATTTTATTTTGTGGAAAATCCACGAAAAATGTTGACAAGAATGGTGACAAAAAGTTGACAAAATTTTGACGTTCGTATATCGTGAATTGCTGACCATTGCGGTGTTTTCATTTGTTGAATTAACTGTATTTCATCCCTGCAAGGACACAGACCATCTTAATTAATTAATTTAAAGCCGAAATTACTGTAAAACTGCTTACATCGCGTTGAATTTTCGTGTACTTTGAAGATGATGAAGATTTTGTCAATCATGGGTTGCTATGTTTTGACAAAGTGTACAAATGTGTGCACGGCCATGAAAAAAACTATTTTTCGCAGTTGACAAGCTGTTTTTGTCACTTGAAAAATTTGTCATCTTTTTGTCAGCGCTCGTTGCCCAGCACCTTGTGGTGCAGAAACGAAAAAAAAAACTGTGGGCGAAACTGTGTGCGTGCGTGTATGTGTGTGTACGATCAGTAGGAGGCAATACGTGAAGAATTTATTTTCGAGAGAACAAAAAAACCCTCTCTGGAGCATCATATTTATGAAATGAATGTGACCGGGTTGGTAGTACAGCCATCCCAACTGTCATCCGCCCAACATTATACATCGCCCGCTGTTCTACGCGGCCGTCTATGGTGTGCGTACGTCAGAGCGAAACCGCCAGCATCATGCCAGCGAAGCAGAGCAGGAAGTAAATCATCAAACCGGCCTTTTCAAACGATCGTGTCTCTCGCTCTCGCTCCCACGAGACGAATGATGGAGATGGAGAATTTGGCCCTGTCAAATCAAATCGCGTCAATGATCGCGAAAAACACACCATATAAAGAGCTTCTCCATTCCAATCGCACGTACACATTCACACACACACACACGCACACAGTAGAAAGAAAGCGCATATTTCGCGATTGCTTCTTGGATGTGTGTGGATTGCACACACAAATGACATGGTGGTGTGAAGACTCCGTTATGAAGTGTTTGGTTGGTAGAGTACTTGCATTTCAATGTGTGTTATATGCCCGTCAGTGGGAAAGGTGATACAGTATTGTACCGAGCTTTGATTTACCTTAAAAGGTAATACCATTTAATGGAAACGTTGACAAAAACATGCCGAATATTGCGATATGTGTGTGTGATGATAAGCGTTATCATCATGTACACCTGTCAGCATTCTCTGAAGGTTGTTCGTAATGTTTCGATAAAGGGTTACCAATAAGTTTCGGTTTCTTTGCCGGATTGCGTGCGAATATGACAGCTATGCTACGCGCGATACTCCAAACGTCATTAAATGCGAATAATGATGATGACGAGGATCATCCAAATTCATCTCCCTTTTGCTGAATAGTATTTTGTATCGTGAGAGCGCGCGCGCGCGCGTTCGCACATTCACTAACACACTCAGCGTTGGAAAAACAGAGCCAAATTACCATATATGGTCAAAGTTGTCAGTAAAGGAGGTACGAGAAAAGAAGGTCTAGGGGGAAAAGGGGAAAAAACCCGAATTCATGCAAGAGGCGCAGTGGATGTGGGATAATGATACGATAAGGATGCAGCGATAGAGGAGAGTGAACAAGAGATGAGAAGAGTACAGAAGGACGTGCAGTGCGTGAGTCATTAGTGAAATGATTGCACTGTTCACTGGGTGACGTGAAATGAGACGAGACAGCACATTCGTGTTTCACCGCCGTCACGTACACGGGGGTAGTTTTTTTTTATAGCAGACTTTTGTCTCTTTCCCCTTTTCGTCGTGATACGATCCGAGTAGGCGAGATTTTCCTATTTATTCACCAATACTGCTGCATACGGTCTTGCGAACTGTTTGTGTGTGTGGCATATTTCTTCCTTGAAAGAGTGAGATGGAATGAAGGGATCGGTTCGTGGTAAATTTGTATAGTTCATACGCCGGGTTTTGCCTTCTCACTCCTGGTCACACACACACATTCAGATCTGGACATACACATCCATACAGCAATATTATTTCTCTTGAACACGTCACAACGCCAACGGCACTGTGTGCAGTCTGCTCTTTTACAATCGACGAGCACCCAGTGAAGCGCGCTCTTTCGCGATAAACTGCATGTGTGTTGCGCTGGATATGGGAATATGCGTGCGACCATGTTTAGATGTGTGTGTCCTACTGTGTTTTTTACTGATAAAAACGTCCCGTTCCCGACTGATTCCAGCCTACTACCTATACATGGGGAAGATAGTTAGGGGTTGGAATAGTCGCAACAAAGGCGTTTAATGTTGTTTTTTCACCTTTTTTTTCTTCTTTGAGTTTTAGTTGCCCCCGACAAGATGAGTCAACCTGTTTCCGTTCTTGGGAAGGCATTTTTGTGGTTGTGGAAAATGAGAAGCAAAACGGAAGGGAATAACGAAATCACCCCACCATTGTGGGGTGGCGTTTCGCCCTCCATTACGGAGGGGGTCTTTTTTTTTAGCTCGAAGCATTGAAAAAGATAACGGTGCCTTGGCGTGGCATAAAATCATTGCTGGTAAACCCCGGTGTATGCTGGAATAATAAGGCGCCCCGTACAATGATATTTCAATTCCGATCCGATATTACCACTGTTTCTGTGGTTGATGACGTTTTTGAAACTGGATGGCCGGAAACGGAAAGCGATGTGACGTACTTAGATATTTTTTTTAGTCAGTGATATTGTGCACCTTCGTTGGACATACGCTTAAAAATGGGAAAGGCATTGAAAATTGCACACGTTACCAACACAAACATTAGTACTATCGATGTGTGACCGTATCTTGCAACCACTTTTCACTCCACCCTAGGGTATGAGGATGTGTGCGTATGAAGATATGTATTGGCGTAGAAAAGATGCGGAAAACGTATCCATAATTATGTGTGATGTTGAAGATGATATGGTTACAGACACTGGACACTGGGCTATTAAGGAAAAAAGGACAGTTGCGCTTATAATTATTTATGTTAAGATGCAGTAGCTTCTGGTGTTATGTTCTGACGATATAAAACATGTAAGCACTTTAAAGAAAAATGTCTTTTAATCGAATGCAGCTCAGCCAGAATGAATGGGTCAGTCTTACTTCGAGATTGTTAGTCTTTCACCAGAACCAGAACTAATGAGGCAAATGAATTATGTCAGATCTCGCGGATACTTGACCAGCCTTGATTTACAGGAGAGTACAGGGGAGAAAAAAATATTTCTAAATTTATTGTTTGCCTAATATTGTTTAACGCTTTCAAAGTCATATATTCAGTGGAACAAGCAACTTACAAATTCATTCAGTATGTTGTGATGTGTACTACCGTCATAAAATGACTTTGCTTTATCGATACGATTAAAAGATTGTCCCGGTTGTCTGAGATAATGATAACAAACAAAAAGATAACGATGCACAGAAAAAAATAATAATGGCGAAATAGCAAATGTAAAGCACGAAAGGAAAAAAAAACCATTATCCATTACCGATCCTGTGCATGAAACGAAAATATGTGTATTGTTTTTTGACTTTATTTTGCATTCCTTACACCATTCCACACATAGTTTTCTATCGAGTGACAGGCAAATAAAGACACACAAAACCAGACGATTACGATTTTTATTGTGGTGCACGCCAGACAAACAGAATTCAGTGGGTTTTGTCGCGTGCGCCCATCACCGTTTGCAGATGATTCATCAGCACATTGTTTGTTTGACTTGTGTGTAATCTCGTTGGATGTTGATCTTTTTGTTTTTTCGATAGCCGGAACTCTCTTTTTTGTTTGTGTTTTATTTTATTACTTCTTATCACTTCCCGTTTGATTGGACGTATTGGCTGTGGCATCAATGCGTAATTGTTCGTTTATTGCCTTTTAATATATAAATTGTTTTGCGTGTGTTTTTCCTCCATAGCAGAAACCGGTTAACAAAGCGCTGATAACTCCAAAACTGTCTCAATCCTCTTTTTCCCGGCCATTGACTGGTGGTGGTATGCTTTTGTGGTGGTAATACAATTTCCCAAATGTTGCTTCATTCTGTGTATTTTCTCCTTCTGTGTGTTCTAGGGGAAATTCATGAATTTTAAGGAGACTTCATAATACGCAGGGGAGGGAGGACATTACACTCTTCAGTGAGAACGTGTGTTTCCGGCCATCATGATATTCTACGGATGGTTCACATCCTCGAAACAGTTACTCTCTTTCTAGTAGCCTTTTCCCCCGGCCTTGGAAGAATCTGTCATGGCAGTTTGTGGTGGGGTTGGTTTTTCCTCTCGGGGGAAAACTGTATGAAGATTCGGTCACTACTACAAACGCCGATAAGAGCACACAGAACCCGAAGATGTGCGATGGTTGATGATCACTTGTGTTATATGCTTCCCACCCAACTGCTGCTGTTTGCCTTATTCGGTCATTGACCTTCGCCTGCGTGAAAGAACACTTTCATTTTTTGGCATTTATCGCCGGCATCCCATGTTTAGGGTGGTTATATACACATTGTTGTTGATTGGTAGAGATTTTTTTTACAATCGTTAAAAGTTCTGTCTGTTAACGTTATTCTAATGGGAAATAAACAAGCGTAAAGAGCAATACATTGCTTCCTAAACAATAATTGGAAAAGAAATTTTTAATGTTTGTTGGATTGTGTGTACTGCTCATGATAAAGCTCACTATAGCGAATTAGAACCGCGAGGATACGGTGAACCTGGTCGTGTCATTCGAATGGCAACGGACAAGGAAGGCGTGCTAGGTCCAGACTGAGACTGAAGAGTGATGGCGTTGACGCGACTCCTGCAGTAGATCAAGAATGCGAAGCGGGTTGTAGCACCTGATAACATCAACAACAGGCCAAACTAGGTTTTGAACGAATGCTGTTAATTTCAAACATTTATTCAATAAATGTTCAAATTGGTGCAATATTCCAATGATGGACAGATACGCCCCAAAATGTCTAGGTTTCTGGTTAAAACTAACATAAACTTCATAGAAAGGGAATGATGTTCATCATCGAGATAGACAACACAAGACACAGAAGATTGACTGGATTCGATTTCTCTTCTAAACTTCGAAAGTTTGCTCCACTTATCAGCATAATCATTTTTTTGGGGTAGGTTAAGATTGCATCCTTGTGATGTTTGTCTCTCGTACGTATTCAATTATAACTAGAAATTGTTTGTTGTTGATTGTTGACGAGCGATAGCAGCAGAGAGAAGACGTTTATAAACTTGTAGATGACGTGTTGTAAACATGGCACAGGAAGCAATAACATGGCACGGGAAGCACGCAACCCGATTCACGTTACGAAAAATCCTCGTGTGTACTTCACACGGGCGCCCCCGGTGTGGCGGATTGGAACGTCGTACCGCTCGCTTCCATTTTTGTGTATGTGTTTATTGATGCAGCAGTAGTGTAATTGATGCCAAATGTATGCCACAACCTTGAGGTATTGGAGCGATGGTATTTTGCTTCTTTTTTTGTGATGCCTGATCACGCAAGACGACCGATCCATTTACGATCGCTAGTTGGCATGGTTGAAAGTAATCGCCACATTTTATTTCGTATGATTCGTTTTTGCACTTGTGCGGTTGTTTGGATGTGTATGTCCGTTCGTCCGAATCTCACGGTCACGGTTCAGACGATCTTTTACCCACCCGGCATATATCCCGGTGAGTCAGCCACGTTGGAGAGACCCAACCAACTCAGACATGATGAGGGTGTTTCATCATCCTTTTTATGTTTGATGCATGTCATGTTCATTGTCTTAGTACAAACCACCGGAGGACACTCGTCGATATGCAGGTAGAATAGAACTAGAGTTCCTGCAGAAGTCTCACATTCAATGTGCTTCCTTTCGCAGAGTTTTGGAGCGAATAATACTACAATACGCATTGTTTCACCTTTTCCAGGTGTGGCGACAGAAATTCGTACCAGGTCCATTGCGCACGTTGGTTGTCCTTTTATGGTCAATCGAAAGGAGATGTGTGGTTGTTGTGCGTGGTGCTGCTGACGTATATGCAGTGTACGTCATATGTTGTGTGTAGCTTACTACGAGCATAGGACCGCATGGATTAACCGGCACCGGCAATAAGAGCGAGTCTGCGTGTAGTTCGTTCCCGTTTCATTCATTGCTATTGCTAGCGAGAAACTCCATTTTTGGTGCTTCGATATTATTGTTGCCCTTGCTGTATTAGTATGTGAAGGTTGCGGAGAACCTGTTTGGTTTATTTTGCTCCCGCTTGAAGACTTACGACACTTTTTAATTACGATTTAATGTAATGGAGAATATTGTTGATCAAAAACCGTATTTCTTTTAGTCTTACTATATTGATTTGAAACGGTTGATCTCAGGGCAATTAAATAAATCGGTGACTAATCGACTAATCTTTCCCGTCACTACCTCGACTACACGATGACACTGCATCATCGGTGTTGTGATCTGTGAGTAATCGGAATGTAATTTCGGTTAGAAGGTCGTTTGATTTTCTGATTCCCTCTAAATTACTCATCGCATCACGCCACGTTCACCGGGCTCCAAGAAGCCAAGTTTATTGCTGTGTTAGGCACGTGCCAAATCGCCCAGGGTTCAAGGTTTTAGGGTCGTAAATACCTGGAGCATTGCATTTGCTTTGATTATTCATTGTTAAGATATGCGGACGAAATAAACAAGGCATATGTCTATAGCACTCAATTAGCTTTGATGTTCGCGTTTGAAGTTGATATCTATACATATTTTTAATATATTGCGAATCCTGAACTGATGTAGTTTTATGGACCCTAGGTACAAATTTTGAGGATCAAGTTCTTATTATTACTTATTTTAAAAAAAACAGTTGGATTGCTTATTTTTCTAAGCTGTTAAAACCCGCTCAAGATACCCGTATATTTTTAATAGACCTTGGTTAAGTCATCATAGACAAGACCTCAATAGTAGTAGTTGGTGACATTTATCAAATTTGTCAAGTGGTTTTTGTACCTATTATCGGCTCTTTTATCGGCTAAAGTCTGAAACACGACCCCCCCCACTCACGGTCACTCATCTACGTGTCAATTTTTCGTACAGGGTGGTTCGGAGACTATGCAATGTGGCCTGAATTTGATTTTTTTTTACAATTACTATTAAATTGTAAGGAGGTTTTCGCATAGTGAAAAGTGATTTATTCATCGAGGAACCAAGTTCCATACGCTTTTTGTGAAACCGTAAAATTTTTCTCATTTTTGGCCCAACTTTGCCCCATAGCTCCGCCGGTATCCAAGATATCGCCAAACTTTCTTCTGGCCATGGGTAGATGGCACTTGTGGCTAGATTTCGTCCATGCACTACTAATCGCTACCATGTCTGTGGCCGGAGCTATTCGCGAAAGCTCCAACGGATCGCCAATCTTTGACCTGTGGTCGATAGATGGCACCAATTGCTACATTTTCTTCTTCGACGGCCATGCCCTCAGGTGTCTGTGTCTCGAAACATAATTAAAAAACACGCAACCGATTTCGAACCACCCTGCACGAAAAAAAGTCACTCAAATGAGTGCCCGTGAGTGGGGGGGGTCGTGTTTCAGACTTTAGCCCTTTTATCGTTCAACGTCAGTATTAAGAACATACAATCACTAGACGCACAAGGAGTTGAAGAACTGACACTGGAATAGTATTTGTTTTCTTTCCAGTTATCAGAAGGTTATATCATTATTATGATATGAAGATATGTGAGTGTTACGAGCAAACAAGATCTTCCATTTGTTGCGTAAAAATCGTGCCTTAAAAGTGCAACAATCGATTATATTTTTTGGCGAAACACGACGATCTTGACATTGTGTTGCGTAGGTCACAGTTAAACAACACGTATATCACGTACTCGTGTAGAACTTATGCATTATACATGAGACACCGCGAGAGGGGCGACTCGACATTTCGCTTGTTGTCAAGTTATGCACCTCGTATTGTGACTTGCTGTTATATATGAGATGCACTAGAGCAGATAAAGCGTTGTGTACTGTAAAAACAAAGCACGATAAGTTATCGACTTTCTTCTTCAATGTGTGACTCCAACGTCCAAAATATATTGCCGTCGTCGTTCCAGACTCGTAGAGGAATTTCATTAAAGCCTGTTTTTTTTTTAATTTACGCACCCTAACATACTACGAAAAGTTGTGATGTAGTGGTGTGTGGAATAATGCGTTGGGTCCGTCTGCAAGCAGCAGTGTTCGCCTGTAGTCTAACGGCTGTCACTGTGATCATTGGCTTTAGCTTAAAATTCAGTGCTTGTACCAGCAGCGCTATGTGCTGTGTGTGCGATCTTCATCGTTCCAAAAATAGGTTTTAAATTTAGAGCAAATCTCTCTCCTCTGCACACGTTGTATAGATCGTGAGGAACGTGCGGGTATAACTTCTCCTAGTAAATACTGCATGCGTTCTATGGCAACCCGGTGTCTGAAGAACATGTAACCTGAACACACCACTACACGCTATCGTATCGATGTTCCAAACGTTCGTCGAACCATGAGAATGAAGGAAGGTGAACGATTTTCTAGATTTAGAACACAGCGGCATACACTTTTTTATTTCGATGCTCCTGTTGATGTCTCTGAAGACAGCAGATCATCGACCACGTGGTGGATGGAGTCAAGTACACTTATGGAGATTTAGCGTTTTGTTGTACCTTAATCCTTACTAACTTTCCTTTTGGAAAATCGTGAAATTACCAGAATGAAGGTAGTATGAATGTCTTCACTACTTTCCAGAACCACGTGACTATGGGAGGAGTACAGTGTAGTTACCTAGACACAAGTCTAAACGGGTTTTCTCATGTTCGGCGCTTCGAGATCTCTTTCACCGATATTAAGCTACATCCGTAACGATCGAAACGCACGTGGTGCATTGTTTCAGTTCCTTGCGTTAGTAGCAAGTTCAGGAAAAGATCATCCTTTTTCACCACATTCGATGAGACTTAGTTGAACTTCGCTCCATAATAGCTCCATAGGAGTCTCCTCAGAAAGACACACGCACACATACGTTAAAAATTACATTATTTCCGCTATCGAAAAGAGGGAACAGACACGCATTGCCAAAGTGTGCTTGATGGTGTGTGGAAGGTACTTATTTTTAACTTCAACCGACCGGCAAAAGAACGAGCGCGCGCTTGCCCCGTTCTCTTTAGCCATCATCCTTTCTTCCGACGGCCACAATGTTCGCCTCTATCCCTTCTCTCACCCTATCATTGGTTGGTGGGTGATCACGCGTGTCGCTTTTCCTTAGCCGCCACGATCGTACGTCAAGAGGTTGTTTTCTTTCTCACCTCTTGCAAA
The DNA here is from genome assembly GCF_943734845.2 of Anopheles funestus. NCBI lineage: Eukaryota > Metazoa > Arthropoda > Insecta > Diptera > Culicidae > Anopheles > Anopheles funestus. The sequence goes on from NC_064599.1 coordinate 59,583,503, forward strand.
AGGAGAAGCACACTAGCTGCGGGGATATGCCAAGAAATCCCATGGGAAGATTATCGTGTTTCGTGCAAGAAAAGTGCATTTCAACCTATCAAAGTAATTCAATTTAGAAAAAAAAATACGGAAAGAACGCCTGGTGAAACAATGTAGCGAAATTGTTTTTTCACATTTTTATGTAAAACAAAGTTGTACGAAAAACATCTCTTACGCTTTTCCATGCTTAAATATACAAAGCACATTGAATGACGATTTCCTTCTCTTTTTGGGTGCTCTTTTCCCCAGGCTTCCGGAGTAACTGTATCGGATGTGTGCAAGACCACTTATGAAGAAATAAAGAAAGATAAGAAGCACCGCTACGTGATTTTCTACATTCGCGACGAGAAACAGATCGATGTCGAGGTGATCGGTGACCGTAACGCGGAATATGACAGCTTCCTGGAGGACATACAGAAAGGTGGTCCGGGTGAATGCCGGTAAGTTCATTTGTGCCCCCCATGTGTCTGCTGCATTAGTGTCTAACAATGTGTTTCTTACGTTCTATCCGTAGATATGGACTGTTTGATTTCGAGTATATGCACCAGTGTCAAGGAACGTCAGAGAGTTCGAAGAAGCAGAAGCTTTTCTTGATGTCCTGGTGCCCAGATACTGCCAAGGTATGATTTGCATTTGGCGCAATGCTTCTTTCATTGAGTTGAGTTTTAATATGTATTTTTGTTTGTTTTTCATGTTCGATTGTTTTAGGTTAAGAAGAAGATGTTGTACTCGAGCTCGTTTGATGCGCTGAAGAAGTCGCTTGTCGGCGTCCAGAAATACATTCAGGCCACTGACCTTTCCGAGGCATCTCGGGAAGCGGTCGAGGAGAAGCTGCGCGCCACTGATCGTCAGTAAGGAACAAAAAAAAACAGTACTACTTAAGGAGCACGCACACAACAAAAGAACAGAAAATCATTTACAACATACACAACACCCATGAACATCAAAATCTTCAAGAGTGAGTACTACGGAAGCGGATGGCGTGTAGCGATGAGATAACAAAGGAAGGATTACAGATAAAAAGGGAAATAACCGAAATCGGCAGGAAAAATAAGGAAACATTTTCATTTATACATGCATGCATACACCCGTAACCTCTAACTATCTACAAAGGAATAACAACCTCTACTACTATTAATAACTACTATCGGGAAGACTATTCTGCTATAAGAAAGGGGTATACTAATAACCAGCATTAGTTATGGAAAGAAGACGACAAAAACGCGTGTTGTAATGTTAAACACAACGTGTAATAACGTGTGTGGAAGAACATCGGAACCGAAAGTTTAAGCGTGCACGCGCGCATTTGGCGCAAGTGGAATATGAATCGATCGAGATATTCGCCGCCGCGACAAGGAGTAATCAGTAGTCAAATCACAACCCACACACCACACGAGACACACACGACAGAGCAGAAGTAGGTAGAGGTGGACGCGAATTAAGGACAGGAAGAATTGTAGGGGATGGGTGAATGATCGGACGAATAATGCGTCAAGAAATAAAGTAAGCGAAGATAAAAAAAAGAAGAAAAGCGATATGAGGAATTGTAACTATTCTTTACAAGAACAATCGACGATGAAAGAAATTTGAACAATTGGTTCGGCTTTTGTTGCCTATGCTCTTTTCGGGGTCCTTATTTGTTAGTTTTTTAATTTTCTTTTTAATATTGCAGTAAGATGCCATTAAAAGAGGTTGGAACTACAATGGGTGCGTTAGCGCACGGATAGTGGTCGATATGAGCTGATTAGTGTTGCTGATGAAAACGTGTTGATAATTGTAATAATATAGTATTAGTTCATTAAATGAGAGAAACAGATTCAAAGGCATCAGTGATGACAGGGACATTCTCTCTGTATGGTGCTGTTTGTTGAAATAGTGATGATGAAAATTTATCTATCAGAAACTTATAAAAACATACATTTTGCTTGATTGTATTTCGTTCAGAGGTCTTCTTTCAATCGCCTACCTTCTGCCAGTTGTTTATTCCGGTCTTTGTTTCTAATGCATCAACGTCGTCGCTGCCTCATTGATGGCTCTGTTCATGCGAACGATCGAAAAATATATATGGGCTAGGTATTTCAGTAATATTTTTATTACATGAGCAGCCTATGGAGGCTTGATAAGTTCACTGTAAAATAGGGCGACCATTGGACTAGGGAGTAGGTTGTCGCATCAATTTAGATGGAACTATCGAGTCCTTTAACTGAAAATTTTAACGCTTTGTGTGGTTTAAGTCATGTATTTGCAAAGCCTCGATTCTATTTTAAAATTTCCTCAGGTAAGTTTCTGTAACAATCTGTTAACAAAATGAGTTTTGCCATCTGAATTCTTAGTGACAATCGAAATAAATTTAGTATCTTAGTGCTATTAGTTGTTTCAAAAATGTCTGTAGATTGTTGTAGAAGAGGGCAATATAGAAGAGGGCATCAATATTTAACGGGCGAATCAAAAACATACTCAGTCAGGGTAAAATCTCGACTGAAATCGGTCAATTAAGTTACAGATTAGATCATTTGTCATTAGTGGAGGCAGCGGCAGTGGCACTTGAACCCCAAGAGGCCTTGGCCTGTCATTACTGGCTTTCCATGACTTTACTTAGCCGTAGCAGGATAGTCAGTCCTGGATGGGATTTGAATCCCGGCCTTTCGTTAAGCTTACGTTGCGATCCCGGTGTTGCCATCTCCACCACGGAACCGACCGGAACCAACAAAATGTTGTAGAATAATTTAAATCATCACTTGATATTGCTATAAACTGCTTGGAAGGATTTATAAATGGTACACAAAAATATAATCGTTGAATTAATTTTGCAAATTACGGTCAATTTAGATGATCAGCTTCTCCACAGCGTGTAAGCTTCTGAAGGGTTCCTGGTGACTTTTAAAGAGCATATGAAGCTCCACCGAATGTCACTTTTCTCTCAGAGCTCTACCATCGCCAACAATGGTTACTTGGGTGTTGCAAAACTCACCGAGACAATCTTTCTCTCTGTCTATCCTGTTCGTATTGCCTTGTGGTTTCTCCATCTACGCTCTTGCCATGCTTCTCTTTCACACTTTCTGCGTGCTGCGATGGAAAAAATGAAATATCCAATATGACAGCTGACAAACGAGACACCATCACAAGAAAGAGATGCAAATGCAAGTGCGTAAGCAAAAGCGATGGCGCTGAGAAAAGGTGAGATGAAAATACGTCTACGGAGATGCTCTCTCGTGGGGCCATCTCTCGTTGGCTGCGCTGAGAACAGGTGGACAGGTGAGAAGTTGGGAGTGAGAGCGTGATGCAACATGTCTCGCGTAGTAGACAGTATGAGATGGCAAGCCGTTAATATTCTCACCACATTCTCTCTTTCTCGTTTTGATTTAGCTCACGCGTGTAGTGTACGGAGAGTGAAGAGATTAGCAAGAGATCGGATGAGCGACAAGAAAGAAGAGTTACACATCAGTGCAGAAAGCGATGCTTATGCGATAGAGGGAAAGAGATAGCGTGTCGCTAGAGAATGGAAAAAATACTCTCTAGCCACGAAAACGGTGCTTTCTCACTCTCTCAGGCACGCTCTACGCAATATCACTGAACGGCTCTCGCGGAATTTCGCATTCGAGACCTTCGAGCGCTACGGTTCGCTGTCATTCGCGTTAGTTTCCGTTTTTCCTGAGCCCGCCGAGTTCTAAGAAGTGTCGTGAGCAATCAGCCGTGTTTTCTTCACGTATCTTCATCGAGAAGTGTATGTTAGAAGCTTCATTTGTGCGGTTTTTTCTATCCCCAACAGCTTCCCATTGTTCTGCTCCACTTCCACCATTTGTTCCATATTCCGCGTGACAGTGAGTGAACATTCGCCTACACAAAACAGTGTGTCCAGTGTCAGCGGCTACACGAACCCTTTGCTAAATGCCATTTTGTAGCTATGAAAACAAATCAAAAAGAAAAGAAAAAATCGTATAAATCTATGTGAAGTGCGTGTGCGTGGACAGTAGCGTAACAAAAAGGCTGACAATTGCAAGTTGGAACACAGGCGGCAACACAAAAGCACAACAATATCTCCTTCCCGGAAAGGTGTACGGTGTGTTGTTTGATGCTTTTCCTTTTCCTTCCCGAAAAGACTCCCAACTTATGGCTTGCGTAAAGTGAACGCACCTTTACAAGATTTGATCCGCTGTTTTGCTCTGTTTGCGTGTGCTTCTGTAACAAACAAAATTAAATAAAACTAAGGTCTATCTAGAGATTCACCTTCGACCTTTTGCTGTGGTGCAGAAATGGCCCCAAACCCAGGCAGGTGAAAAAGTGTTGAACATTAATGATGATGGAGGCGAATCTTAGCCGTCTTAGAGGAATTCGAAATACGGGAAAGATCGATAGAACCATCTCATCGTGAGTGTGTACGCGCGCGCGTGTGTGTGTGTGTGTGCGGTGGGTAAGGGGAGCACATTGAAAGGGATGGCGTCGTCCCCGTTCCGTTCTCGCTGATGTTGCGTTCGATATACACAGACGAGACATACACGCAGCAGTTTTGGGTTGGGAATGGCTGAACGTGCACCTTTGCTGGTGTGCGTGCGCGCGCGCTCTTGTGTTTCTCTATCCCCCCGGCAAATAGGTTCGATTGCCGCCCGGGATGGATAATAGGCTATACGGGGCGAATGGTAGTTTAATGGTTGCAAAGAGCTCGGCCGTGCATTGTTCGCGTTGCTATTCCTGCCAGATATCTATTGTGTACGCTTCTTTTGATTGTCACTTAACTAATCATCGTAGGCCCTGAGAGCATTTATGGCGATGATGAAAGTAGTGCTCACAATATAGGCTTCGGTTGCTGTGTGCGGTTTTTGGGCAAAGAATTGTGTCTGCTTTGAGCTGCTGCAAAACCGAACTAGCAAACTTCTATAGTGAGATGTTTATCTCACTCTTCTGTGTGTTATCTGATGCTCGTAATGGTACTAAAGCAGCGGCAAGATAAACATAATGTTCTATCTGAAAAGAAAACTGATAATTCATTAGTGTTCTGATGGAGACGCCCTCTGTTAACTAAGGACGAGAACAAGTTTCTACTCGTGCACTCTTTTTCCGTATTCAGTATCAGCTTTTTTAATATGCTTCCAAGGTAGGAACCCTAGGAACAACATGTAATCCACCACAGGGAAGTAAAAATGGTAAACAAATCGGAAAGCCCTTTGAGGCGTTATGCATTCGTCCCCACTGTGTGTAATAGCGTTGTTTACTTTGCCGCAGACAGACCGCACTCCGTTTTGACAGCTCGTGTGTCCGCGATTGTACGCCTAGTGGTGGTGGTAGTAGTTAGCCATGTTTCGCTAGTAGACTGTGTTTTTATTGATCTTTCAGCATCGGGTCAAACACAGCAAGCGGCGCGGGATAAGTATTGTACGGTTGTGTTTGGTTTTTGCTGTCTTTTTATTGATGATTGGTAGATTTTTAATCGATTAAAACCGATCGAACATTGCATTCCGAGTTGTACAAATTGACCAAGAGCGGCGAAGACAGAGAAGATTTTTTTCTTCAACTTGGTTTCTTTTTGCTTCCGTTTGCACGCATTTTTGTTCGCGAAGCGTGAATAGAGCAGCAGACGCAAAGAAAGAAAAAAAAAAAAACGGCACGGAAATATCGTTCGTTAGTACATTTTTTTGCGCTTATTTTGTTTCGCTGTTCCTTTTCGGTTGCGAAGTAATCGGAAAAGACGAGTGGCGAAAAGTGAATAGAAAATGTAGTAAGACCCAGATCGAGGTGTGTAAGTGTGTTGTTACTACCTTTCGGTGTTTAAAAATGTATCTGTGTGTGTGTTTGGTGTAAAAAAAAAACAAAAACTTTTGTTACCATTTTCCCCTTGTTGTTGCGTACTGTCCGACAACAATCGTAAGCGTGTGCATGTAAAGGTTTTTTTAGTGTAATCCATAATGCGTGTGCGTATCTTCACACTATCCACGTTTGTTGCGTGCTTATCGAAAGAGGACAAGCGAGAGACAGCGAAATAGTTGCCAATCAGCTTGTTTTTCTCAAACTGAAACTGAAGCTTTCGATGTGCTTTGGAATGTGTGGTCGGATGCTGAGATACAGGCCGTCTGCAAAATGGGAGAGTGAAATCTTGCGCCGGAGGTCGCCCGGTGGACAATTTGCAGTAAAACAATAGAAACGCGCTTGAAACCGTACAGTTGTGTTGTGTGTGTGCGCGCGTGATGTTGCAATAGTGTACAAACACGCATGCACCTATAGGTGATGAGTGAGAGATCTATTTGTCAAACTGTTGTTGTTTTCATTTGGAAATTCTCACATCTCACCGGCTCACGGTGGCTGTTACTACAAAACGCAAACAGCATCACAAACAGTGAATTTTTATCGATTGTTTTCTTTGCGAAGGAAATCTGTTACAAAAGCATTTTTTCTGTCTGTCAGCGTGGGGGGTTTTGTTGTTTCCATATCACTTTTTATGATTCGGTGAGTTGTTTTTCTCACTCAGCTTTGTGCGTGTGTGAGAGACCCTTTTTTTGTTGTTTGGTTCACTCTTTTCATTCGCTTTCGAATCGAGCATTTCTAGTGTGTGTTTTTTTCTTTTCGCGTTTATACGATGGAGTACGATTTTATGCGTATCGATGGGAAAAGAGGACGGCATATCAACGGAGGAAGGGATGGAAAGATGGAATATATTCAAGCACCCCTCCCGGTACATCAACCCCTTGTAGACGATGTAAACATACGACCATGGATGGGTAGCACAAAACCCACCCCCCGCCGAACGCCCACACACACAGCCATATGTATATACACACACACACGTCTACAAATCGTGCGCACACGAACACACGAAACGCCGCAGAAACCGCGCATGTACGCAAAAGCTGGCTTGTGCAACCGGAAAAACAGGAAGGAAAAAGCAAGGCAATGTTAATTCATGCCGAAACGGAATTGCTGAAACTTGGAAATTGGGACCAAAGTTGTTTTTTTTGTTTGGTTGCCGAATCGCACACCCGCGGGCTGGTTGCATCGCGCGTATCTGTTCAGGCTTGTATATACCTGTTCGTTCGGCGATTAGAGGCTTGTGGCGCACGTAATTAAATTTTCCTTTTTGCTGGCGAAATGAAACATTCACATTATGGATGTGTATTTCTTTTCGTTTTACTACACACGTTTGCATGTGTGTTTGTGCGTGGAAGGGGTGTGTTTGAGAGCTTCTTGTGTTTCGAGTTATCATTCACCAGCTTGATGATGTTTCTTCCAAAGAGTTCAATGAGCTTGAATGTTTCTTCCAATGAGTTGATAATTTTCACTTTTTCTTTCCATCACCATACCTACTGTCGACTGTCGATGTTGAGAGGAATTGATTGGTTAAGTTTTATTCAAAATTTCTGCTTAAATACTTTTTTTAATTGGGAAAAACAATTGAAATATGGAAACACTTTGCCATTCAGTTTTCAACAGCTTTTCACCGGCATCTCACGTAAGTAAGGGAAGCCCTCTCCTTGAACCTTGACTTCTATTTGTGTTTTTTTTTTCGTTCGCTCCACCGTATGACGTTTTTTTATATTTGGTTGCGTTTCCATTGCGCTAGCTGTCATGGCAACCGTTGGGGGTTGGTGGATTTTCGTTGTTGTTGTACGTATACCAGAGCCGACATTTTCCGTCTTAACATATCGCTGGTGCAAATGGTTGGCTGCGTGCTGTGTGAGGCAGAAAACAAAAAAAAAACCTTAACGTAAAGCTTTTTCTGTGCTGATAGCAGGAAAGAAAGAGCACACTTTTAGCGAGAGTTGGAAAGCGAAAGAGAGCAGCAACTGGGGTATTATATTTGTTTGTTGGAAAAGCGTGTAGGAAAGTGCGGTTTGCTGTTTTCCAACCAGACAAATTGCCTCCAGCAAAGCCTACACTCTTTCTCGCAGCCACACTCTTTATGAAGTTCTCCGTCACTCGTTAACGTTTTCCATTCACTGCTACTCGTCGGTGGAAATGTTTCTTTCCGCATATATCCTTACTGTATTTGTTCGGGCGCGCGCACGCTTGTGTGAGTGTGTATAGGAACGCGCGGCACAGTCCCGTGGTGTTTTCCCGATCGGCCTTACAATACGTAAGCGTCCATTTTCTCGCCGCCATTGACGGACGGCGGGGCGGGTTTTGCTCTTTCGGACTCTAGTGCACACTTCAACCACAGTTTTGGGGCCTTGACTTTCCTTCGGCTAAGAGCCTTTCACCACACCAGTGAAAGCAACATTTTCCAATCGCAAAGCAAACTCGGTTTTCGCTGTGTGCGTTCCGGCGTCGGATTCCATTTTCCTGAATGTGTGTGTTTTTTTTTCTTCTCCCTGAATGCCCATTTTCCCGATAGTAGTGTGTGTTCTGATGCTATGGGTTGTGGGGCGAATTGGATGGTATTTTTGACAGTCCTGCCTCGTTCTGCCAAACGGCGCGCTTCTGCGTTGCGTTGGTGTTAAAGGTGAATAAGGACATTTTTTGACAGTCCTTTATTTCCCCATTTTGGACATTTTTGACATTTCCGGTTGTTTTTTTTTTGTTTCTCTGGTAGTAAAACGAGGCCGGCACTCTGTGGGCAATACTTGAGGGTGTGAATTGTGCATTCGATTGTATTCTGTTTTGCCGAACGGGAAGTGGTCTTATTTCTTGTGGCACAATCCTTTAAATGGGGAAGCTTTTTATTTACTAAGGGTGAGCAATGAGAAGTGAGAAGTGGAAAATTATCAATTGCGAATGTGTGTGTGTTTGTATGCGTGTCAGTCGTATCACGGTTTCATTCACTGTCTGCTTCATTTCAAGCAATGAAGATTAAAGACAATTATATAAATAAAGCAAATCCTATCGAATTATATGTAAATTTTGATAAAAAGGATTCCACCCCAATACTCGGTGCAAAATGTTTATACAATTATTATACAACAGCAACAAAAATTGGGTGAGAAAAATCTCAAGAGCAAAACGAGCGGATTAAAGCAAACCTTTTTATGATTGAAGCAAGCTGGACACACAAAATTTTAGTAGGCTCTCTGTCACAAGTGCGCTTTACGGAAAAAGCCAGCAATTATATTCTCTGTTTCGTTTCACCCCCGCCCCTATTTCTAGTGTGCATGCAAAAGGAAGTGTGTTCTGAAAAGTGTTGTTGTTTGGTGCGATATAAAATATATCCCCGTGGCCAATAATAAGATCCGCGCTGGTGCGTGTTCTTGAAGCCCGCGCGTGTGTTGTGATTGAGTGAGAGAGGTGCGTGTGTGCGTAAAGTGTCCACTCGACGTGTGTAATCGCAAGCGAAAGAAGAAGAAGAAGCAAATTTGCTTCCTTCCTTGCTGAGCCCCCGAAAAGTTGAGCTCCATCTCCCCCCCGCCGTTCCAACAGTGTTGTGAGTAAAGGGGGTAACATCACTGCGCGAAGAGGTTCTACCCAAAAATTTCCATCGTTTTTCCATCGTGATCGTGATCAGCTGAGTCGGCTAGCGCCATTGAGAAAAAACATAACTCCTACCCCACCACCCCACACGAACTACACACGTAACACACGATCTCTTTATCTCACTCTCTCTCTGTCTGTCACGTTCTCTCCATTTCTTTCTGTCCGTCTGTCTCGGAAAAAAAACACATCCTCACACTCTGTTCGACTGACACCAACTCTTTGGAGTAACAGAAAAATAAACAAAAACACACTTTATAAAAAAAACAGCCAAACAACAATTCGGGTAGCGACTGCAGTTTGCTGCCCGAGAACAACAATCGCAAAAAACAAAACCCTCCAAACTAAGCGGCGTAAAAGCGGAACATCCGCTGGTGTGCTAAGGCTCGGAAAACATTCGCAAACAGGAGCCGCACAGGCTACACGACCCGCACAACGATCGCGTTCACACAGCAGCAACATCACCCCGGTGCCGGTGTAATGATCATGGCGTCATTCAACGGTGGAAGTGCCGCGGGCGGCGGCGGTGGCGGTGGCGGTGGTCAGGATGGGCCGCACAACAAGCGGCTCTGTACCGGCCAGGAGATGAGCGAGGTGCCGCTCAATAGTCGGGTAAGTTGTGCCGTGTGCCTTTTGTTTTTTTTTTAGTTGACAAGTGTCTCAAAGGCGCACAATCGGGCAAAATATTTAAATTACCAGGGATTCAAATTACCGAATATTTAAATCATTCCTGGAATCGCAAGAAGAACATCTGCTTAATGTTATTGAATCAGATTGCAATCACTCGGTTCGTTATTACACTTGTTTCCAGCTACGTTCGAATATCGTACCATCTGCCTTGAATCGCATGCCGTCTGCTTCGAATCGCGTGCCATCACCTTCGAAAGCGTGCCACTACGTTCGAATTTGACAGCTCGAGCTGAATGGATTGTTGTACCAAAACAAAACAAACATTTTTGCTAAATGATTCGGAAATATTGTAATTTTTTAATCGATTTTCGGTAGCTAAACGAATAAATTATGGATTAATTGCATTTTTACAACAATTTTCATCAAATGGTTAAAAAAAAAGACAAATTGTCAACAAACAACAAACATGCATCCAAGCAGCTGTCAAATTCGAACGTAGTGGCATACGATTCAACCGTAGTGGCACGCTTTCGAAGATGATGGCACGCGATTCGAAGCAGACTGCTGGAAACAGGTCCAACTCATAATATAGAAAATTTACAAAAAATACATACTGATCGTATTTCACTGACCTTCACTGTAGTTTGTCGAAAATTGGTCGAAAAAGGACTTCCGATTTTTCCTTCCGCAAACAATAGTTTTGCTTTATTTTTGTTATATTTCTTGCCAAACTATGACAGCTGTGTCTGTGAATTATTTTATAACCACTTTAAGTCGATTATTTTTTGTTAGCAACTTTTATTACGTCCAAAATGTATGTTTTCTTCTTTGCTTAAATTATTATGTCGCAATCTCAGCCACTTTTCGTTACCTGCAGTGATTTATTTTGCTCATCGCCAGTGTGCGTTGTTTAAACCTTTCATTCATTGAAACAGGTTTTAGAAAATAAGACCTAAAAGGGATACTTTAAAATTCCTTACGTTGGGGTTTTATTTTTCACTACACTTACCCACCCTTATCAAAGCTAATATGAACGCAATTTTGTAGGGAAACATAATTTCCACCTCTTTGTGTTGAAATGTGTATGTGTGTGATAGTGGCTTTTTATTTAACCACTCGCTTAGGTTTTCATTGATTGAATGTATCTTTCACTGAGGGGAAAATCATATCGCCCCTCGTACCAGTGTACGAGGGTGAATTTTCAGCAAGCAAGAGTGAAAGAAAACAAAAAGGGAAAACAGAAGGAAAACTCTAATCAAATCGTCCCACACAAAAACGGGAGGGATGAAAAATAGGTCAAACATCGGCATCGATCGTTCCCGATTCTCCCCCAATTCTCGGTAGTTTTTCCACACTTTTCATTTGGATTGAATTTTTTTTTGGGTTGTCCTTAAAAAAAAGAAGAAAAACTCCATACCGCCGTATTGCGATTGTTTTCCAACCAGACGGGATGGCGCTGACGCAAAAGCAAACGCCATGCGCGCCCCGTCATGAAGGCTTCACTTTATCGACTGGCAAAAGTTTGTCGAAGATTAACATTTGCCTGCTGCTGTTGCGTTTCGTCGGTGCACTTTTGGTTCGTACTTTCGCATGGCAGTATAAACCGATGATCGCCAGTCGAATTAGTCGGCGACAGTAATAAAAATGTTTACTACTCTCACTCTGTGCCGTTCATCCGTCGTCGGATGTAACATGGATTTGGGTGGCGGGGAAACCATTTGCTTTGTTGTAGTAAATGGCGCACCGATATAAAATGTGAATTTTTGCAATAAAACCATCTCTGCACTAATTTATGATGAAAGCGTACGGCGTGCGGCACATATGGTGAACCGCATCAACCGATCCAGTGGCGTTGCTTCGGTGGTTGGGACAGTTTGTAGTATGGAATTTCTACAACCTGGCGTGACACTTGTTGAAAATTGATTTACGTATCTCGGCACGCATGTGCTGCGACAGGGATTTAATGTAGTTGTTAAGTGGGATTATAACGTCCAGAACGTGGAGCATGGTTTTCCTCCCAAAATGACGGTGAAGCTGTTGAGGGAACCATTTTTTTCAAGTACAATGTATTTCCCAGAATCTCAGAACCAACATTAGTATCATACTGAGAAAGAACTTTTACGACAAATATTTTGTATTTACGATTGTATTACTTAATTTCTCATACATCGTAGCTGTGGTAATAACGCCGTAATAGACTAGAAAAGTCTACTCAAATATACATCCTGACATCATAGGAGTAAACAACTGTCACCGGAAGAAGACGAAGAAGGATTTGCATTAGGATCATTTTACTATTTGTTGTCTTCTTGTTCTCTTCATTATGGCATAACAGCAAGCGACTCATAATAGAGTATCTATGGTTGCTCCCACCCATGTTTTATTTTTAGTGAGCTAGTAATTAAGGTTAAATACGCTTTTAGGTGCTATTAGGAAGTTGGCGATTTTGAACAAACTAAAGTAAAATAGTGTTCCTTCGAAAATGAATTAAAGAATTAAGCATTTTTGCAGCGCATGATGTTTGCAACGTTTGCATCGCATTTTTCATCAACCGCTACGTTGGTCACGTTTTGTTTCCTTTGCATCTGAAGTGTAGTTTCGTGTTTTTTGGTTAGGAAATGGTTTTCGTCAGCAAGTTTTGCTCGTCGAAAAGTCCTTTCGATTTTCGGCTGTCGAGCAAAGAGATGAATGGTTGCTTGAAGGGCCAGTGGCACCTTTTTCTGCACACCTCTTAAAAGGATTGCCATTTGGTTGTCTGCTTTTGGAGGCTCCCATCGGTACGCTGTAAGTTATGGATGCAGCATGAAACTTTGGCCAAGCGTACGTTAGAAGCGAACGGTATGAAATATTCAGCGGTGATGCATTTTTTAAAAGCAAAACTCCAACACTACGTTTCGCTTTGTTGTGACCTTTTGTTGAGGCAGCTTTTATTTACAAAATTGATCCATTAATGACTCGCCTTCGTTTCAGCCGTTATTTCACTTTTGCTTTTGACGTTCTTACTATCTTGGAGCGAATTTTTATGTTTTTTTCTTCTTCTCTGCGTTGTACTTTCGTTGCCGCGGACCCTTGAACATTTTTATGCAACGAAGGTGCATCCGTTACGCAAAAACCGAAAGGGTTTGGTTACATCTCACGTGTAATCGATGGGTAGGAGCGACGAATGCAATGATAAATTGGCATACATCCAGTTCGTCCGTGCTGTAATTATTCTTCTCGAACGCTTGCTTGCATGGTTGCTTTAAAACGCGTAAGCTTGCAGTCTGCCTTGCATGAATCGATTCTTCATGCGTCAAGGATAACTGCTTCATCATTATCATCATTGTACACCCATCAAGAACCAGGTACATGTTTCGATGGAATGGGAGACTTTTTTCTCTTTCTGCGGCGTATTCCAGGATGCATGGGCCGGTTCCGGGGTTTTAATTTTATTGTATGTATGTAACTGCGCTTCCAAACTCCTCTTCCCTTCTGCTCCTCCATATCATCCGGCTGGAAATTCGATCACCAGTGGAACGTTTTTGTTTTCTTCGTACGGTGGCGATACGAAAGTGAAAACGACATCATCTCTTCGGCCGAAAATTGAACCTTGACGCTTAATTCGGTCAGTAGTGGCAGTAAGTGGACGGGTTTTCGGGTTCGGTATAACCGGTTTTTACTTTGGTTTTTATCATCAACTTTAATATTTTGATTTCACCGCCCAAGAATGGGCAACAATCGTACAAAATTGGGGGCGGTGGCGGGATGCAGTGGGTTCTTGTGGGGTGTGTTCAGGCAAGGAGGCATTTCGTGTGGAAGCCGTCAGGGTGAAACACATCAAGCATTAGCATTGAAATGGGCTAATTTTTGCTTCGAGGAAGAAAATTCCACCAAGCGGAGGTTGACCATCAGATACACCGGGTGCTCAGGCTATTCGGCAAAAAATAATATCATTCAGAATATGATTTAAGCCGGGCAAGCGAAACGGGACGAAAAAGAAACGGTTAAGATGAAACTGAAAGTGAGTGAAACATGATGCCGAGGTTTGGAAAAAGGTTAAATAAATAAAAAAAATGCATTTTAAATGTCACATATGTTATACGTTGTCTTTGGGTGACTCTATATAAACAAATAATCATGAATATGTTGAAAAACTTGAACAAGAACTATATAACAAGATTTTATGTTAAGTGGACTTTAAGTAACTTTTAGATTTAGATTTTTAATAAAGGAAGTTGAAACAGATGCTTAACAATCCAAATCTGGACATAAAGTACTTGCCTATATTCCTTCCTGGTAGACAGATACCTCATAATGCTTTATCCTAACACCGTGATAATCAGACACGTGTCTGTCTGACAAACCAATTACATTATTAGGTAGCGTCATCTTCTGACGGTATCTGTCTCAATGCTATTGCAATAGATGCATCCATGAAAAGACATCGGTCCACATGCAAAAAGGACTACCAAACTGGGGCTACTTCAATGGGATTCGGTGAGAGTTGGGTGTATCAATAAGTTTCTACACTTATCTTCATTTGTTGGTTGCTTACCCGGACTTTTGATAAGTTTGAACTTTATCAGGTCTTCCGGTAAGAGAAGTTTGTAATAATTTAATTTTTCGAAGTTATCAATGTCTTAGACAATATTGAGATCTATTCTCAATATTCTCTAAAACAGTATTAGAATTTCTAGTAGCTTGAAACCAAGGATCTTTGCCTTGGCATTTTGACGAGATCTATTTCTAAACTGCCCATAAATCCCAAATCTTTAAAGATCCCCGTTTTAAAACTCGAATCAATCGTCTCTAACGGTAGAGATTCAATTGCAAATTCAAATTTATTTTGAAACCATTTGAAGTAAGCAGTTTTTTCGATTTGCCTTTTCTATTTCGGTTGGTTTTTTTGTGGTTTAGTGAAATTTTCGACTAACCTAACCGACAACCCGGAGATGCAATCGTGCCGAGAAGTACGTCGGATTTTAACTCAGCTTTAGCGTCACCAAGATCCGGTGGTTAGTGTGTGATGCCTTCTTGCGTGTGCGTAAAGCCGGGCAAATTTGGCTAGAAAATGTCTATTGTCATCGTGTCCAATGTTGGGCCGTGCGTGCAGGAACGAACCCCGGGGAGTGGGTGATTGCGCGGTGTCGTATTAGATTTCGCCCTTGGTGTCACCGCAACCAGGAACCTTGCATTTCGGCTCGGTCGCACGGTTCGTTGCGCCAACCGTGGCCACCCTCCCGGCCATTATTGTCCTTTGTTGTGTGTGAACGTTCGCGCGAGTGCCCTCTTACCGATCGTCTTTGCTCGTTGGCCGAAATGTGCAATGTCATGAAGAGGACATGTAAAACCACAAAATGGAAGCGTGTCACCAAGCGTGGCGCACTGTGTCAGTGTTGCTCGGTCGGGGATTAAAGGCATGGATGTGGAGGGCGCGCACACGGTGGTCGTTTAACGTTGCCTGTTTTTCGATGCGTGACGTTTCGAGGCAATGACAATGGGAT
The DNA here is from genome assembly GCF_943734845.2 of Anopheles funestus. NCBI lineage: Eukaryota > Metazoa > Arthropoda > Insecta > Diptera > Culicidae > Anopheles > Anopheles funestus. The sequence continues at coordinate 59,599,036 of NC_064599.1, forward strand.
GGTTTTGTTGGAACGATGCAGCGGTGCGGACCTAAGGATCGGAACGAACTGAGTCGGCCGTGTTGACGTATATAGTAGTGTAGCCGAGAAAGGAGAAAACAACGAGATATGGCTGAAGAGCACATTCTGTCCGCGATGAACAATCGCGTAATGGAACGGCTCTTAAGGGTTTCCAGCATCACTGAAGGAGAAGGATGCGTTTACTCGTTCGTGTTGATCACTTCAACGGTCTCGACGAGGCGCATTCTTTCCCTTTTGTCTCCCATATCATCTAGAGTCGGCTTATAACCATTAAACCTTACCCCAAGACCATTCGCTGAAGAGTGGCGGTTGTGAGACAATAGTGCCTCTGATGATGCGATTCAAGTAGTTTGATGACAATCAAGTAGTACGCATCGGATCGGACCAAAAGCACTCAAAGTGTACGTTCTTCATCGCTCAAGAGCCGACCGCTCTTTTCAATAATGTTCGATTTTAGTTTCGACGTGTTACGGTGTTCCATTCTGCAAGTTTACCAATTGGCGAATGATTTCCTCCCCCCAAAATATGAATTCGTTTGGCATAGTAGTAATTTTTAAATATAAGCGTTCTAGCTGAATCCATACGGATGGGCAAACATTGGAAAATCTTCAATTTCATTTCACGAAAAACAAATTCCAATTCTGCGACAATATTACCGATCGAAACTTTTATCGTTTGGATATTTTTGGGACACAACAAAAACAAAAACTGCTCCACAGCATCCAACTCCCGTTTGTGGTTGGTTTTGCGAGGAAATTGCTGACACGTTTTGTTTCTCCAAAAATGGGTTTTCGATTGGGGCAGCATTAGCCTGTGAAAGGTTAGAAGCGGGAAGCAATACGGAGATGGACCGGGTAAATATGGATCTCATTTCTCGGCTTTAGGTTTTTTTTATTTGGATCTTTCTGTGCGCGGGTTTGGTCGAGTTTCGTTCCTGACAGATGTTCCAATAAACGCCACTTGGGTGGGGAATGTCGCTAGGTTAAACGGTTCCACGTATCCGTTCCGTATCTTCTGTGCACCCCAAAATGGAGTTCTTCTAATGCTTCCACCCTGCTGAACGCCACCAACTTCAGCGACCAGGGTGGAAAAATGTCCAAATCGTGCTCAACAGTGGGAGTTATGAAGACCTTGGGCGGATGGAGATAGCTGAGCGGTCAGTGTTTGCGGTCAGTGTGAAAAACGATCAAACGGTACGATTGTGGTCGGTTGTTTTGGTCGTTGAACGGTGGTTGAACGTTGAAAGGAAAATGGCTGGGTTTCGAAAGGTTAATGTTTTTTTTATGTATAAATTATATAAAAGATGATCGTGTTGATGAGGCAAGATATTACGATATTACTGAGCTAGGCTAAGTAAACCGAAAGGTGTACTCCAACAAACGGTGCTACACTTGGATGATACAAGAAACATATTTATCTTTTCATTTTCGATTTAAACTCAACATCTCTATGTGTGCAAGTTGTCCGAGGTACTGCGAATATCCGAAGACTTTTTTCTTGTATTGTGTCTCGTAAATAAGTCAACTATCGTTGCCCAGTTGCTTCAATTTTGTTTGCCTGTAGTACTGATTGCTGTTTTGCCCAATCAAATGAAAATCCCCGGAACTTCTTCTACATCAGCTAACCAAAACTTCCGGCAAATTATGATTGTTTCTAAATCTTGTGCAAAAAAAAACATCTGGAACACCATAAGTAGCGATATATCCGCTTTTGGTATCCATAAATTACAGCCGCTCGAGGTAAAGCTACTAACTGTCTAGCAGCGTACGGGCGCACTGGGCGAATGAAATATATTGTTTGAATCATGCTTATAAATATGTTATGATATCAAAACGCCACTAGGACTAATTTATCGAAAAAGATTTTCACCATCAAACACGTCCGTGCCGTTTGGTGGACCAAACATTCCGTCTGTTCCGACCGTATTCCCGCTAATGGACTGAGTGGAGATGAGTGCACATAAATTGTGCCTACTCGAAGTCGCCCCCGTTATTGGTGTTGAGTCAGTACTGGAATGTGTGGCAAGAAGTTGCTGGTTTTTGTTGAGCGGATTTTGGAACGATGCTTGTGAAATAGGTGCCCGGTAGAGGGACATTGAATGGTGCCTTAGTCTCACAATGTCCAAACGGAGTTGTGATTTGCCTTCTATCTTCTACACTTACTATTGTACTAATGTCGTTGCGTACTAGCTTAATAGAAGATGGAACATGTTTAGAAGTATATCGCATATAGTTGGTTTAAGATTTCTCAGAAGGCTCTTCAACTTTGATCAGTACACGCTAGACATTGGGATTCCGGAAGCGGGTTTCGTTTTGATTCGAAACAGCAACAAAAATTTGAGCAAGAGTGTTTTTTTCGGTTGTGCCTTTTTACCTCCCTGACAGCTGCTAGCATCACAAACGTCAGATCAAAAACCCGCGGCACGGTACCGCGGAACACCAATTGGAAGCGATCAACTTAAGCCGCCGCTTGAAGCTAAAATTAGCTTCCCAATCTACGTGTATTGACTTCAAATACCGGGTGTATGCGGTGTGTTATGCATGGGCGAAAGGAGTACGATAATAGATTCCCGTCGAACGGGGCAAATTATCGTCCCAAAAGATGTGTCGAACATGGAATGTACTAATGGGTACTAATTTATGTCCGCCCAGATATAGCGTCTAGAGTTTCGGTTTTGCACAGAGTTCACTGCGTGCGGAAGCTTCCATGGTCGAAGCTTATCTTGAAGCGTTTCGTCATTTTCCTCAATCGAACGTACTGAAATAACTCCGATAAGTGCGCCAAAGTGTCCGTCGAGTCTTTGCGGACTATCACTCTTCAATGAGACACTTGAAGCTCCACCTGCTTCCAGTTTGCTGTTACCGTGGCTGTAAAATATCTCTGCACGATGGCTTATCTTTTTTCCTCGCCTTACCCGACTCAACAAGCAAAGCATCGCTCAAGGGCCCACCCTTGTTCGATAAGCAATTCGCACACTGCGAGATAATGAAGTATCTGGTGAGGGATTACCGAGTCTTGGCTGATAAGCAAGAACGAGTTACACCATTCCCGGCGAGATGCGCTCTAAATGGAACACAGGCGAATGATATATTATTGCAAGAGTTTCCTCCAGTTCAGCTTTTTTACTCTCCAAGATGTTTGGGTTTGAATGTCTCTTTTTTTCTACATTTGTGTGTCTTCTTTTGGCAATTATTCACCTGAGATGTCACAACGGTTAGGTGGGACGTTAAACAGGTTTTCTTATGCTCCATGTTTTTGGTTGGAGATTCGGGATAAAGTGTCGAAATATTGGGTGAAATGATTGGGGGGACGAGCGTTCTTTTTTATATTACTAAGCACGTGTTAATCCTGAGAGGTGGATTCGTAACCAGAAACCAGGAAAGAAAAGCTCAAGAAACCGGCATCTTGCCTGGGAATGGGGGTTAACAACCTCTGTTCACGATGAGTTGTTGCTCAGTTTTTGGGCGAATTTCCATCTGTCATTCCATTGGCTATCATAGGGTGCATATAGGAGTGAGGTGTTAAAAATTATGGCACTGAGATGATTTGAATTTTATGTGTGTCATAAAAGCCGCCGGTTGAGGTTCTGTGTCTGCTTGATTATTGGTTTTGTGTGAAACCGATCTGGGCCGTACGCCAAATGTAACATAATTCATCACAAAAGCGTGTTGAGATGCTGTTCTTTACCCCTAGGACAAGGGGTAGTTCTGCAGATATCACAACTCAATGCTTGGCAAGTAGCACCGGAACAGCCGGAACTCGTGCCAAGCATACTGTTTTTCTCCATTCTGAGTGAGGGAATGGAGGACTTCATCGATATTCGCTATTCCATTATTCAGCGAGCGAGGTTCCAATCAAACACCGGTTGATTTACCACAGACGGAACTTTTCTGCATGAGGTTTTATTTATTTTAGTTTTTTTTTGCTTGCTGCTGTTGCAATGTCCAAACACCATCGCTGATGATGAGTGTGTGATGGAGTTACGACGGGAAAACGGATCCATTATAGAAACTCCGATGATGGTGCTGTAGAACCCAAATAAAATAAATACTCTCCGTTAACCCAAAATTAAGTATAAATAAAATATAACACTTCGCAGCAACAGCTTTTTTTGGGCTCTGTTTTGCTGTGCGCTGAAGCAAATCCTTGGCCACAGATCCTTTATTCATCTGCCGAGATCGGGATGTGTTGCTGATGTTGCATAATCAATCCCTTCTTTCACGGCCACCACATCGAACCGTGTGACTCTCAGGCTCTCGAGAATTTACCCCATTTTGCTAGGGTTTGTGTGTGTGTTTTTTTAAACCATTTCTGCTTATTTTCTGCTACATCGCACGCTGGATAAATGAGAAAAGTTTTAGTGCGCGCCGTCGCGATGAAGATGGCTTTTTTTTGTTCCTCTCCTTTCCATTGCCGGGAGAAGTTTGATGTATTCCAGGATAGTCTCAGGCGTTTGGGTACTGGTTTTGTGTAGCTGCTTAGACAAACCTACCGTCTATAGGCATGGGTTGACTTCGGCGAATTGAGTCGTTTGTCACGGGACGAGGATAGATTCTGTACTAATTCAAAATGATCATTAATTCAACACGCTGCAAAAGGATGTTGTTAAATGTTGGAATAACATTTATATTATGCTGTATTATTCAGGTATTCTTTGTGCTTCTTATATTTTATAAATTCCATAACACTTTAATAAATAGTTAGAGAATCGGTAGAACTTTTTTTTATTGAGGAGTACGTTATAAATGTGAGTAATTTTGATAAAATATGTATCATTTTAAATTTGCAATAAACTGGAAAACCCTTTCATCCTGCAACTATTCACCGTTCAATGGTGTGTTGAAATTTGTTAAAATATTGTCATCCAACTCGTCAGCTCACTAATTAGTGCGCGTGCAGATTTGTTCCATCCGGCAGTGGTTTTGAATCGGAAGTTTTCCGCTGCTTTTTATATCTGCCCACTCTGTTGCAACAAATTCCTGTACGTGTCTATCCGTACGGCCCGTTTCACCGTGCGTACGGTCCCATGGTTTTCCAGGCTTTTCCCCCCCGCGTGCGGAAGTGCATCAAAAATTTAATTTAGTCCAAAACTTGACGGTACACGCTGCCGAACTTTTGCCTTTTTGTGTGTGGTGCTTTAGCTTTCTCCACTTTACCGTTCCGATTCTTATATCCTCATGCGCGCGTTCCTTCACTTTTATGAATGCTTTAGGTGAAATGGTAATGAAATTTTTTAACTCATCACCCAGTTTCTAAAATACGGTTTCTATCTTTTATCTTGTGTGTCTTTTTACTAAGAAAGGGTTGTCATTTTATTTAATTTTGGGAAAGCCCATTGCGAGTTTTTTTAATGTTTTAAATTTTTAGAACTGTGCTCTCTGAGCACCGCGAAACGGATGACGAATGGTAGTAGCTTTTTTTACGTTCGGTCCTCTTTTTTTTTGTTGGTGTTTCCAGAACATACCAAAAACCGCGTAACCAACATGACTATCTCGTGGGTAAAATGGGACATTCCAACAAATGTCAGTTCCGGTTCCGGACGCCACATCATTCCCGCTTCGGGCCGGGAAAAGAATTAAGTTAGACAGAGTTTCATTTGCACACCGCAGGCTGCTGCCGTCACCGTCGCTTCTATTCGCTGCTGCTGATGGAATGATGCTGCCTTGTTGTACGCGACGCTACTTTTTAATCAAAATGACATTAGTGAAGACCGAAGCGCAGTACCGATGGTGGTGTTGTGTACGTGGCCGAGAAAAAGACGACACCCGTGACCAAACTCTCATGGTACCGTTTTTACCTAGAGTCCATCCTTTAATACATGCGGTAGAGAGTTTTAAATGTTTTATCCTACCGGTTTTTTTCTTGCTTCATACCGGTGCGGTCACTGAATGGAAGGTGAAACATGTTTTTTTTTTGTTTTATTAAAGGTGTTGGTTCATTCGTGGCAGAACGGATAGCGCGCGATAAAAATTAAGTTGAACAGTATTTCCTCCAGAGTCCCATACGAGCAGGGAAGAACAACCTTTAATGCTTGTATGAAGTAATTTCTTGTGAATTTAAAGACTTTATGTACATATGTTTGGTTATCGATTTTTGTTTAATTTTTAATTTGTTCATTAATGTATATTTTATAAAAAATTTATAAAAAAAATAAAAATATCAATAAAAAAATATTTATTATTATTAATATTACAATGACAGCTTCAAGTGTAGGTAGCAATATGCTTTTTTTACTGTTTTATGTTCTCTTATTATTATTTAACCGTAGTCGACAAACAACTCTTCGCCTGATAGAATGGTTTAAAAAGGGTTTTTAAACCGATCCTGTCGAGTGTAAATAGACGTCCTTGGATCGTAAAATCTTACTGTGACAGACAAGGTTTTTAAATATTTGTTGTTTTTGTTTTAATCTCATCTGTCAGGTTTCTCTTTCTTTTTTCCTCTCTTCCTTTCTATTCCTTTTAAGGTTGAACAATATTCTAGGTCATGATTGTTGAATGATAAAAGCAAAACAAATATTTTTCGGTAGTAGTTTACACATTTTTTTAAATTTTGTTCCTCTACTTGTCACAAAGTTGCTCATCCCTGCCTTGGATAAAACAAAAGATGTTGAACATCTATATTTCATGTGATTTTATTTGTTCCATTATTCAATAATTGATTTCGATTGGATTGAGTGAAAGGAAGCCAGAAAGCATAAATGAAGAAAATATGACAATTTAAAGTTTAAAGAAAATTATTCAACGCCGTTGTTATGTATGTGTTGCATCCTTCAACTGTCCATTTAAAGTGAGATAGCACAGAGAAGATTGCTAAAACGAAGCATCTTTTGCTTTTAAAATTTCTTCTCTTCGTCCTGTTATTGCCATTCTCGCTAGCTTCGTGACAGTGTTAAATACATCGAAGCGGAAAGATGAAATAAAAAAGGGAGCAAAACAAAAAAAAACGAAACAACTAACATCGTTTGCATATATGCAAAATGTATCCAAGTCACCAAACTATTTCCCCAAGCGGAAAGTTAAGCGCAATGAGCGAAAAGTTTATGCTCGTACGATGCTGAAAGCGAGGATCGTTTGTTTTGTTTTTTTTTTCGTATGCCAATTCCGATTCAGAAATTCTGAAATCTCGTGTGTATGGACGACGATGTGTAGTTGGAATGTGAAGGTTTTTTTTTTGTTTTATTCTATTTTCTTGTTTGACATTTTGTTTCCGTTCATTTGGTCCGTTGTTTCGTCGGGAGATGCTTTAAAAGAAGAACTTTTAAAAATGGACAATGCAACAATTAAATGGAGATAACAGTTTGAAGGACGGTAGGCAGAGAGTCCCGTGATGTAGCTTGCCAATACAAATGTCATTAATAAAAGTAAACCTTCCTTTACACTAGTTAGGCATCATCCCTTCATGTGAAGGATTGGATCGTAAAAAAGATTAAAATATGTTCCTGCAGCTGTTCCCGAGTATAGAACCCATGTTCCGTGCCAGTGGAAGGTTTTTTTTATCAAATTGCTAAAGAACCTAGCTTTTATCTGGGTTAGTGTAAGCTTGCTAATAGGATATTTAAAATGATTTGCTGTTGGTTTGATTCGTAGCATACAAATGATACGGACCTAGAATATATTGCCTCAGTTTAAAGTATCTAATTTGCATTCCCTTCCAAACATGGTTAGAATTCCCGTCGTACCGTCATAAACCAATACTTGAAGACAGATTTTCGGGCAACGCACACCAAAGAGGAGTAACACAGTTTCGTCGATTAATTAATATTCAGCACACGTCACGTGTGAAGAACTTTCAGTTTCAGCCCTAATCGCTTATGGTACGTCCCGTTACTGACCGCATTCTCGGCGGTGCTTTCTTATTGGCTCGTGCTTTTTAAAACGATGACGAGTTGCTTGACCAACATACGACCCGCACTTACGGTGTCAATCTGTGTCATACCGCGCGCGTATTCCTGGTTATGGGTTTTGAGGTTTTCATTCCAGTGCTGCAGAGGTACTGGAGGTACCGATGTACCGAGAGGTTTAACAGCTACCGGACATCACGGGCAACTCGGTGTATAGCCACGGCCATTTTTGGAAATGGTGCACACCTTCCGTATTGATCGACGATGTTAGTGTGCACGCTCACTCAGATCCAGTTCGTATTGGAACGTCCATTTTTCGGGGTCGATTTCTTGTTTCGCTATCTATGCCGTTCGATCAACGAGACCTGGACAGGTTTGGTTGTGAGCTCTGCCAGAGCAACGTAACGCAGCGTGGTCCGAGTTGTTCTACCGGTCGCGCAACTGCGTCTTATTACGTTCTCCTTTGTTGGAGGTGAGGTTGCCTTGTAGATCTAAAACGCAGATCTTGATCTTAGGTTGTGGGCAGTTACTTCAAGACTTTCGCTAACGCTTATAATGTGTATACACCGATGAGGCGTTTCGTGAAGCAAAGCACAGCTAATGTACGGAAATTAGATCGTTTGTGTGGGAGATAGTTGATGTATGCTTTCTTGTCAGCATCGCAAGTCATGCCCGGAAAGATCGTTAAAGATATTTCAATATACCGGTTGAGTTGCAGTCGGGATCGCTTTAGTGCGGTTTGGTTAAACGACACACAAATTGCTCAATTGATTTCAATTCATAATTCCTTGATCGTGCCAAGTCTTGTGATCCAACGATTTCTGTAAACTCCAATAATCTTATAACCAACCATATTGATTATTTATTGTGACTTCTTCACTTTATGTCGACTATAACCGTTTATCGCTTCGTTTGTGTGCGAGAGGTGTTTGTTGAGAAGGGGTTTTTTTTTATTCAACTCCCTCGTCCGCGACAATCGTACCAACCACGCACCAACCGATTGCTTCATGCAGCTCCGATAATCCAATGCACGGGGAACAATGAATCGCAATTAAAGTTCCACCGAGCATTTTGCTTTTCTTTCCTTCGCTTGCTCCATCTCACTGTGGCAGCATCCGTGGAGGTCAACTTATTCGCCGTGCCGCACTGTCAACTTATCCAAGGCCTGGCAGAGTGGTTCACTCGTGTCCGGCACGCGGAAAGGTAGAAAGTTCTGATACCGTGTGATACCTTCCCGGCAGGGGAGCACAGATCTTGTAAGCTAAAAACCAACAAATCCTCGGTATGGGCAAGTTTTTGGTACGTGGTTGGGGTTTTGTAGGAACCAAGGTCCAAGTCGGTTGTTTTTCGAGGTGGACTTGCCAGTAGGTGAAGCATTCCGTACGGGGATGAAGCAAGACACACATCGTGCATGCTGGTGTGAAGCGGGGTCAGCGTGTACGAGAAAGAGACAGCGTGCGTCCACTATTCAACGAGTTCCCGGGTTACTCTCTAGGGTATTCGGAATCGGTGCGGCCAAGCGAAAACCGGTCGTGGCAGCCATGATCTAGTGCCAGTTTGGACAGGATTTATTTTCACTTCCTCTACCACCAATTCTACCCCGGGTTTTGCACACCGTTGCGTGCTGGCAGGCCATTCTGATCTTGGTGGGTTGTGTAGTTTTGTTGGTGTGTTTTTTTTCCTCCTCGACAACCACAACGTCGAATGACCATAGGTTGCCAGGACGGGCAGAAGTTGTGCAATAATGAATTTCTGGCCGCGGTTAGGCTATCCAATCAATGACCGGATGACCTCGGCAGAAGAGCAGGAAACTCACCACAATCGACGATACCGACGTCGTCGTTTACTTCTCCGTGTTTGGTGAATGTATGAAAACAGAAAACGAAGATCCACTATGAGCACCGGGAGAAAAGATGCCTAGTCGTCGTGATGGTGGTCCGCATTCGGTCCGACTTGTGGTATCTTCTTACTGTCTGTGGGTGCACAAGGTCGTAATGTTTCACCGGATGGGTGGCTAAAAATTAATTAAATTGAAGCATATCGGTGAAAGAAACTAGGCAGCACCGATAGCTCCACACAACAGGTCGTCGGACAAACGGAAGGTCCTATTATTGCACACATAGTTTTAAGCAGACAGGAACTCGTTGCTCACCGTAGTTGTATGCTTTCTCCACATTTGTCTGGCCCTTCTGTTCTGGACGTAAATCGTTATACGAAGAAATACCAACGATATGTCAATGTGCATGCGATGACACTTAGCAGGCGCACGCCAACCACGTGGCTGTCAACGTACACTGTTCGAAGTTTAGGTTCTCTGTCCCCGTTCCAACCTTGCCACCTTTGGCGACGGACGGTATCCCACTGTGACGGCCATGGCGAGGAATTAAAAACAGAAAAATCGATATTTCGACAGTTTGTTGTCTTCTTTCCGTGCTGAAAAAATACACCAAGTTTACTTGGGGAACGCTGTCCGATTTACGTGGTAACGTTCCGGTTTTGCTGACAAAAAAAACACATACACGCTAGACTTTATCGTTCGCGTACTCTCGCGCGCATTGCGTACCTTGTGTACTGCACAGTTGGCAATAGTTCTTATCCGAGGCGACACGGTTTCAAGTGACGGCGACGTGTCTTGATCTTTCGCCTGCTAGAATACTTGTACCATTTTTGGGGGAGAGGGTGCCTTTAGTTGTGTTTGGTGAACGTTGTACACGAGGTTTTTTGAGAACCATAATTCGGAACCTGTTCGTATCCATCGTCAGTGATCGAATGTGTTCCAGGTGTATGGAAAGCTCTCCATTTTGAATACCGGGACTGAAGTTGCGAAGGGTACTCTCGTAGTTTACTGTGGTTAAGTGACGGATCTTCGAAGTTTGGTGGTTTTAATTCAGTGAATTTCTCGACTCCGGTTGTGGTTATTGGTTACGGAAGGAGACTAACTTCGAAAGGATGGAAACAGCTGAATTCTGTTTAGCGCAGGGTGAAGTCTATCCTTGGAACTTTCGACTGGTCAGTGGCGGTGAAGTATCACTTTCGCATCAGGTAGAGTTATTACAACGCGCTTGATTTGTTGAACTTTCTCCTCTTCTAGAACACAATGCGTAATTGATGAGATTTAGTGTTTAATGTTTTTCTCATTTATATTGAATTTGCTTTTGCTATAAAAACAATTATCATCTAATTTTTATACCAATATTAATGTACTTCGTTTATTTTTCTTTGCAGGTAAGTGTGAATCATCGATCATCGAAGAACAATGGCTCTGGAGTCCAGTTTTTAAATGTCGTGCATTTCATCGACGGTGACCGTCTGTGGAGGGTAAATAGAAAACAAACAATCCAACACCGAGATGGAGACAATCCTTAACTTTAGTCCGCAACTGTTAAAATAACTCTTCTGCCACCGGAGCTAGTACCACCGCAGAATATTTCCATTGGTGACTTGGGCGAAACCGGTGAAAGAATGCGTGTCAACTACAATGTATACCCGGCACGGACTGTTTGGATTTGTTATGATGATTCGGCTTGTATACGGGCATGTTTGTTGCCGCATGTCTGCCTGTCTCACTACCAACAATGTAGTTTATCTCCATCAACAGCGGCGTTTCCGCACTCCGGAGACGGGACCGAGATTATTATCGTTCGGTTGTTGTCTGACGATGTCCACCAGCAGCACACGTTCAATTCATTCCTGAATGCGTCTGTAGAAGACACTTTTGGGGAAGTTGGGAGTTGGGTGCCCATCTCGGGGTCTTAACCACCGAGTGTCGCGCTAGTTGCCGAACGTTCTTTTCGGAGGTTTAAAACCTTGCGTAACAACACCCATACGGACATGGTACAAAACCATGTCCATCGGGCTTCTTCTCATACTGATTGCTGTATGTGTGTGTTTGTGTGCACACGCAGTGCGAGCGTTGTCTAAATTTATAATCAATCTAATTAAAACAAACGCGTGAAAGAAGAACGACCATCAAGCGATTTCATCAAAGATTGTCGTTGTTTGTCGTTGCTGTCGTCGTTCGCGCTACCGACGGGGCAAACTAGCCCCATCCCCCGTCTCCCCTTCCCCGCGGTGCGGCATATTTCCCATTTCGGGCACAGCACGGTGTGTTCGTGTTCGGAGTCGATTCCCATCATCGTCATCCTAGCCGGGCACCAGGCGTGAGGCGTGAAAAGTGCGTGAAAAACGAAATTTAAACGGTGTGTGCCACGTTGTGATTGTGTCGCTCGGGCTGTTTCGCACTGCTGCACGCTGCTAAAGAAAAGGCACATTTTTCGACGCACTGCTCGTTTCGAGCGCGCTTAGCCAAAACTCGCGGCGAACGGGATAAAACGTGCGTGCATGTGTCACCGTTCGCGCCGTACGAAGGAATGAAGGCCGGGCATTCTATTTCTGTTTACCCGACCGACCAATCGACGGACGTAACGCACCGTCAGGTCCGTTGTCCGCCGCGGTGATGAGGCCCCAGTTTTTGGGGTCGTCTTCGTCGTCTTTTCTGCGGTGTGTTCTGTCACAGTCGTCGTAGCAAATTCATCGTCCGAAGGTACTGAACTCTTCACACTCCCATCTCGGAATAACTACCCTCCCCTCCCCCACCATTCGGATGATGGCATGTGTGTAAGCTGAGCGGATGAAGCGAATCGCTCATTATCAAACGTCAATCTAATTTACTGCCACCAACCAGCAGCACACTAAGCTTTTACTATTGGGGGAACACTCCAACACGGGTATCTTAGTGAAGCATATTTCTTCTTCTCTATTGCGGATGGTAAGCGGTAAAGTGTCTTGTTTTTACTATTTCTTTAAAAGAAAAAAAACATTGCAACTACACCCATCAGCGGAAGCTCCCTGACCTCACCTTCTGTTCCAACACGATTTGTACGTGCAGCAGTTAGTTAAGGGTAGGATATCGTTGCTGCTTCCCGGTTCAAATTCAGCTCGACATTCTCAAACGGTTTGTGGTTACTCTTGCTCGGATCATCAACACCGTGGCATTTTCGGTCGGTCATCCACGTTGTGCAGCACCATTTTCTACCGCCGAGAGAGAGAGAGTGAGAGACACACACGCACGGGGGCAAAAACCCAACCTTCGGGAACCATAAAACAACATCAGAATTAAATGCGAGTAATTCGATGCTACTGGCGCACTTTATCGACGAAACGAAACCGACGACGGTCGTTGAATGGCACTTTTTTTTTTGTTTGTTGGGATGGTGACAAAGCAACAGCGCACGCAACGACAAATGTGTTCGATTTTTCTTCCATTTTAATGTGCTTTTTTTTCTTCGAATTTTAGGTTCTCTCTGCGTGTGTGTGAAAATGGTCTGATTTGCGATTACCGAGCCAATCCGGCGTGCAATCGGAAAGTGACACTTGGTGGTTGTATTAATAGCCGACCGTTTGGTATCATTGCTGCTGCTGCCATCCTTAAAACTTAAAACTCAGAAGAGGAGTCCCCAGTGAAAAGGATGGAAGGCCGGTTGGATGGTGGGGTTTTAGGCTTATCGTACCGCGCAACCGAGGTCGGTCGATCACATGCGTGATCTGTACGATCGTATTGGGGAATGTTAGTGTTTTTCTTCCTTCACATACTCGTTCGAATGCAGAAGTTTTCGAATGGACGCTCTCGAGAATGTTGCTGGCGGAAGTTCCGTCTGGTCGGCTCGGTGCCACCATTTATCACGACTGCATTGTGTGCCGTTTCGGGGGCTACGCAATTGTATCGGTTACCGCGGGGGGAGGGAGTTACGCATTTCCGTCCACTTGGACGTGATTTATGTACCGGTTAAGGCTCAGCTGTTGGCCTTGTTTGCAAGAGGGCCCAGTCGCCAGGAGGCCAATTTCGGCCACAAGCGCACTATCTCGCGCCGGTTGCAGTTGTTCGAATTTCTTCCTTCTTTTTATGGTCCTAAATCAAATCGAGTAGCAGATTTGTAGGTGAGTGCATTCCGATGGGGGGGATTTTTAGAGGATTTTTTTTAAACCGGGTTTTGCCTTACTTCATACACGATAGCTTTGTTTTCTAAGTGGTGAAGATGATCCCATCTGAAGGTTTTGATTTAATAGGCCCCCTTCTCCGAACGCTGAGTGGAGGGTCCGAAAAAGGCTATAAAACGATTAAATGAATTTTCGAACCGCTATCGACACACCGAGATGCCTTTCGGGTTTGAACAGTTGATTTACTGCTGAGTATTTTTAACAAAAGTAAGCTAAATTACATCAGCACCACCATCCAAGTGTTTTGGTTGGTGATGATTACATCAGTAAGGGATCATTTCTCGGCGAAAAGGAAAAGTTTTCCACGGGGCAAAAGAAGAAGAAGAAAAAATGGAAAGTTTTAAACACGCTCATTACTTTCAATTTCTGTAACTGCACAACTTTGGCATAATTCGCACATTTTACTGCCGGTTTTTCGAACTTCCGATACGATATCAGATAAAAGTGTGTGTGCGTGTGATTTCCATCCACAACTTTGAATCACCGTTCTCAACTGTGGGTGGGTGGGGCTTCGTGCTTATTAATTAGCCGCGTACAAAGGACCCCAAAAACTCTGCGACTCCCCACCGGTACCGCTAATGGGGCTTCCAAATTTTATTCCACCTACGAGGATCATTTTTCCGGCTGCGAGTTTGGCCGTCGTGCAATAATTACCGACCGACCGGGGAGATCCGATTACTTACACGGAAAACAAAAAAAAGGGAATATCGCTTGGGGCTTCGGTACTTTTGGTCTAATAGCTGTCAGTTGGAATGGGCGTTTGAATTTTCCCTCCCCTCACGAAACGCCTCCGGGGAAAAGTGGTGGAAAATGCGCATGTTTTACCCAAACCTCGGTCTACCCGTTGAGCATCATCTGGTAATTTGCATCTGCCCGGGCAACATCGACATGATTTATATGCTCGGTACAATTCGATAGAATCGTGGAAAAATCAGGCACAAGGAGGAAGCAAAAGGAGGGTTAGCAAAACGCGCGGCACCGTTGCGGAGGTGGACGATTAGAAACGAAAGGCTTAGATTTTAAGAGACTCGCTCGTATGGGATCATATTTTGCGAGGGAATATGCGTGCCGGATGTGGTTAAATCGAAGCATTTAGAACGCGAGATCGTACGGAATTTGGGAAGGAGCAAAGGAACATGTCTGTAATCGAATCGGGACACGTACTCGATCATGCTTAATGGCGTTTACATGGCAAACGTACTGTCTCTTCGTACTTGTTCAGGCATATATCATTTTTACGAGCAAACTGATAATAATTTTAATAAATGTACAGTACACGAGTCCTTTTATTGTGCCGTTAGCAGAAGTGTTTTGTTTTCCGTGGAGTTGAACTAGAATAAAACTTATTTTTAAAGATATGATATAATTTTATAGTAAATCATAACAATCACGTTATGTTAATTGACATAAATATCTGTATTGTCAACGTCTATGTCATTGGTAATCAAACAATATCGCGTTTACCAAGATTTGATCTTGAGAGTTTTGCATAAACATAAGTACAATTTAAGAGCAAATGCTTTCGACAAGGTATAACTTTAAACTCCTAAGCAGGTTTATTCATCTTAACAGATCATATTGTTAAATAGTTCTGATTTTCGTAAAACACTATCCTTCTTACCATCCAACTTCTCCGCTAGCTGCTTTACATAATGACACCGACAAATATTTGTTTTGACTACCACCGTTGAAAGGGTTTACGTGAAAATAGAACCTTAATTTCACCGACATATTTTACTTCCTCCATCGTCCACCATCATTCTTCCTGTTTTCTGTTTCGCCACCGCTACACTCAACTGCACTGTTGCACACCAGTTCATCGTGCCTGTTCCGTCATTTTGGGTAATGTTTTTCCTTTGCCACCTCGCAAATGCATCACTGATTGTATGCACTCTGTGTCGCCGCACTCAAGTGCATCCGTTCGCGAAAGGAAAAGTGTTGTTGTTTTGTTCGATTGACGACCGCTGCGTGGTGAAGAATAACATTACATTACGCTCTTCGCGGAGTCCAATGTGGTAAGGGCAGAAAACAAGCGTATGAAATGCATTTTGCGTTCGCAATGGAAAAAGGGTTTTTTTGGTGGTTGTTTCCTTCACCGTGTTGAGCATTATCTGACAGGTTTTGTTAGCTAATGCAGCTCACAGTGCAGATAACCTTCAAAAAGCGAAGCAAGGATGCAACATTCCTGGTGGATTAACAAATGGGAAAACTCGTCAGCTTTCCGGCACCTTTCCCCTGCGTAAAACTCGGTAATGATCGCCACCCGAAAAAAACATTCGGTTCGCTTGTGCAAAAGCAGTGGTTTCGAGTTAATGAGGGATTCGCTGGCAGTACGCTTCCTCGTGTTGTTCCCTTTCAAAGATCATCATGTCTATCAATCCTGGGTACGAACTCTTTGCGCTGTGAAGGCAACCGCGTATCCCGACTAGCGTGGAGCAGTTGTGGTACCGCAGGGATGTTTGTTGTTCGTCCCATCAGACATTGGAACACGGTGGAGAAGTTGTGTGCCGCGCTGCAGATGTAGTAGAATGTTGTTTTCCTTTTGCTCTGGTAGGCCCTCTTTGCCTTCGATGTACAGAGACCTGGTCAGTCATTCCGGCGGCAGTCATGGGGTGTGTCGCAAAATTGGAGGCATAAATTAGTAACTGTCAAATGTGACTCAGTGTAGTTGGATGCTGTTGTACAGCACTCCGACTCTCCGCGGTGTTCTAATGCGCATCAACCTGAGGAAGGAATGGGGGGAAAATGTTTGTATCTACGATGCAACGAAATAAGACGACCATCGGCATTTTGCACGGTGTGCAGTTTTCCCGAACCCGAACCGAGATCACTCTACTATCCCTTAAACCGATCTAGTCCCGGGTCTTAGAACGTGTGAGAGAAAAAGCAAAGATGATGTTAAAATAATTTAAATTGAATTCTGCACTCGTCGTTTGAGTTTATTTATTTTGTTTGCTGATGAGTAAATTACTACCCCTTCCCAATTGCAAATCCGTTTCTTTGAGTACTCGACTCGGATCTCGGGTGTCTGGGAATGGTTTGTGAGGGATTACAGTTTTGTGCTGCCCTGTTGGCAAACGGTTTGGACATCCCAGCTGTGATAGAAGGCGATTCTCGTTGAGCGTTACAAGACGTGCAAAACAGGAGGTTTGTTGAGATGTGAGAGAGGTTTTGTTTTGACCGGCATCTTGTGCCAGGTACACAACCTAATGAATCATCCACCATTAGCTTGGTTCATTAAGCGGCACGAATGCGGGCGCGTGATCCGTTGTGGTGTTGCAGGTTGCAAGAAAGCGGTCCACGATTTATGACGGCAGCCTGCAAACGGGTGTAGATCTTATTCTGCTGATAGGTATGTGGAGGCAAGGTGTAACTTGAAGACAAACGATAGCGATTTCCAAAGCTATTCGATGGCCAATTGAACCGACCGGGGATCATAAAGTTGAGCCACAGAGATAGCGAAGAACGTCAACGCTCAAGGACCAATACTTGAAAATCTGTAGACACTCGTCTAAATGATACCAGTCCGTAGTACCCTTTTGCATAGTACACGGTCGGTCCGTTAATGTGATAAGATAAACCGTGTGATGGGAGTTTAAGTCGTGGCTTAGACGGAGGGCGCACACGAACAGAGAGGTGTGATAACGTGTGATAACCTGCACAGGTAGATAGGACCCTAACCCCCGGCACGATAAACATACACCCTGTGATAGCGCCCAGTATCAGGTACCAGGTACTTGCCTGTATTGCGCGATATATTGGGTCCTTCTTTCACACTATTAATTGTTGATTTATGTCACCTTGCATGTCGTCCGTTGGTTCCGGTTGCCGACACTGATGGCGCGCTTGTGCAAAAAAAAAGAAAACCAAACCGAGAGTATGATAAGAGACACAGGCGGAATGCGGAGTGCGTTGTTAAAGTTTGTGGAGACATAAAATGAGATGCACGAAGCCCGGGTTACGAAATTGGTGTCGTAAAATCGTTCCGCTGGTACGCTTAAGAGTTGATTTTCAAGGGAGAAGTAAACGCTAGGCGTGACATTGGATAGGGGTGCTGGAAATTCCTGAGGTAGACTCGCTTGACGTCAGATTGCTCGCTTTTGTGAATAATTGCGATTGAATTGGCTTTTAAAAAAAATCTTCCCTTCTTCTTCGAGTTGGGTTCTTACTCAGTTAATTTTGAGGCAACATCAATCGAAACCCCTTAATGAATGGCATGCAAAGAGCAGCGGGTAGGGATATTAAATTTCGAGTATCACGTTCACATTTGGCTAACTATTCAGACGCAGCACACCCTGCTCCGATACCGTTTTATTTCGCTATAGCTTTTATGATTATGAAGCGCATTAAAAACTGTCTTTTTATTGTTGACAATGTTTGCAGTATGTACACTAGTTACATATTTAACGTCCTGTCCCTGCCGTGAACGTGCAACGTGACGATGAGAGCTTGCCGGTGGATGATAAAGCGTTGAAGAAAAACAAAAATCGTAGTCTATAAAGATGTCGGATCGTTACGAGTCGTTTGTGTTGGTACCGAGTTCGAGATCCAATCAACCCGTTACGTTGAGGTTTTGGTTTTTAAAGCGAGCCACGAGTCAATGTGCTATAAATCATTACGAGATAGCCAGAGGGAATCCGGCACGAAAGATCCGAACTCTCTTTGACCTTGAAAGTGGGTCAAATATTTGTGCAAGAAGCATTTATGGTTGGCTGGTTCGATGTACCCGCCCGGTTGAGCTTGCAAGCCATCGACCTTTGGAGTGGAGTACAATGAGTCGCTTTTTTGTGGGTAATGCCTTTGTTGGGCGATAATCTTCAAGTCCCGAAACTCGGAACCGGACTGGTTTTCTTGGTGTAAGACGTTTCAGGCGGGAGTATTTGTTGTCAAACATCTTAGCGGCATCAACGCGCGCGCGGCATTATGATCGTTGAGTGATCTTCAGTTGCAATGCGCTTGAAGTATTTATGGTTGTAGTTTGTGGAGAAGCGGGAACTCTGGTTGCAGAGACCTGTTAAGATTCGAAGATGACACCGTGTGCAAACTAACCTATAAACTATCGCATTATAGGGGCGTATCTGTTGGTAGAAATTTTTGGCTCGTCTTAGTTGGTGGTCCTTCAGTGGATTTGGACATTACAGTATTCTTACTCAGCTGACAGTACGGCTAATGTCTAGAACTTTTGCGGAAGAACCGTAAGTACGGATTACGACAAAAGTTATGGGCGTCCCATGGTGTTGATCATTCCCGTGATCTTGCTAAGCTCCGTGCTGACTGTTGCAATCCATCCCTCCGTACATTCGCTTGGGTGAGCTCATACGCTTGACCGTGTACTCCGTGTGCGTTCAAAGTCATCGTGGTAATAAGCCTTGAATCACGCGGTAGGTGTGCCAGCCACGGTATAGCTGCGTTATCGAAGACGACTAACCTTGAGTAGTTGCAAGGATGAAGGGGGGAGGGATCCATTCGCAATCTAAACCGTGTGCTTTGCAGTTGTAGCCGGTTTAGTTGCGTTAAAAAATAGACATACTCCGGTAGCGCACACGAGAAAACCCGGGATGTGATGATGATGCCAATCCCTGTACTGCCAAAGAGCGATCATGTACAGTAATTTGCAACACAACGGGCCTTTTGAGTGTGATATAAAGATCAATATAATTTTTAATGTATTTCTTACAAAATGTTCAAGGATTTCTTTAAATGTTTTGTGACTCCAAAGAGATCATTGTGGAGTTCCAATGTCCAAAAATGTATTTTTCACAAACTGTCAATTTGACAAACCCCATCTGTCAATGGAGTGGGCGCAAACTTGACCGACTAATCAAGCACCAGGTTAGGGATGTTCGCGGATTTTGCCTTCCACCTTCCTGACCCTTCCAAAACCTCTCTTCCGTGTTTAGTAATGCAAAGACGAAGGAACGTCATGTGTCACGGTCGTGCTTCTGTTTCGTTCGGTTGCGCCGTTAGCATTCCTCAGAGATTATCTATTTTTATCCCTCAAGTAGACCTAATCTTCCTCGCTTTGTACAGGCGGACGCAACGTACACACAGATGAAGGGACGGTTCCTTTACAGTTCCCGATCCATGGAAGAAGTCTTTGAGCAGGTCTTCAAAACACACCCGCGGTGAATATTTCGAGCATCGATGTTTTCGCCATTATTGTTCATCTACCGTATCGATAGTGTTTCCGCACACGACCATGGTTCCTGTGCCAGGCGTATTGATCTTGCGGATCCGGAAGGTGTAAGAAGGTGTAAAGCAAAACAACAGCCAAACACATGGTTTCCGGAATGCTCTCTTAATCCGGTTTACGCGCTTCACCGGTGGTTCCCGTCACCGTGATTTCTTTGCGTTTGTGTTTTGATTTTCCCCCCCTCTTCTTGGAGATGATGGAGGGTTGGAAACGTTTGTGTGTGTGAGTATGTATTGCATCATAAATTTCACCTCACAACACTCGGTTGGAGGTCGTCCCTCTCGGCGATACACGTCTTCTCGCCATGTGATCGTCGGTAGTGGCGGCGTAACGAAAAGGTGAAAATCCGTACGATTGAGACATTAATTTCGGCAAATTATGACGCTTAATGGCGTGTGGAGGTGAGTGGTCCATATCGGCGACATTTTTTTTTCTTCTTGCTGTTGTTGCAGTGTTACGTTTTGCTTGTTTGATTTCCCTATGCTGGTGGAACGCATCGTGGATGAATGGAACACACATGCCCGTCAAGTGAGTGCGAACGGTACGACGAATAGAAGCGGTTGGATTTGTTGGTTGATATTTATGTTTTGGTAGGATCATCGTGGGCGAACGTAAAAGAAGCCCATCGCTAGTAGGCCAGGTTTTAGCTTTTGGTTCCGTTGCTTCCGGCCCCCCCGGGAGGGAAGTAAATGTGTCGGATCTGGTTTACGGTGTCAGACGGTGATACGCGTTCTTCGGGGCCAGCTGCTCAGTCCGGTATGGTGAGTGTGTCGTCTTTGCGTTGTACGGCGTTTGACACACTCAAGCTTTACTTTCCTCCGCAGCGTTTCGCTCATCGCCAGCCGTAGCCGTAACCTGGCAGAAAACCAGCTGGCCTGGAGGAAGTCAGCCGTGACATTCACGTGGATGGTTTTAGATTTAGGTGTGATGGCGTGGACGATGACATCGGTGTTAGTAGTAGGTTCGGAACCGAGCCATAACGTTCGCAATAACGGTGGATTCGTCACCATCACCACCGCATCCGTGGAAGCGGATCGCTGAAAGAAGGCTGACGGCAAAACAGATTGAGCGTGTGTGTTGTCAATCTGTTTGCAAATATTTATATTTTTGTAATGGTAAGAAATTGGCATGTGAAGGAAAATTTGCCACCGTAATGGGGTTACAAAACGAGAGCAAAATATCGCTGAACGAACCGAAATAGAGATTTGGCTGTTAAAAACACATCAACGCCTTTAGGTAATGGTTGTGGTTACTGCTTGTGTGTTTGCATTTTTCTTTCCTCATCCTTTTTTTTTAACATTAAAGATATCTTAAAAGGGGCGACACAGAAAATAAATAAATAACAACACTCACAACCCTGAGTAAATGAAGCCATTTTAATGAGACATTAACGGTGGAATGGCCAAAAAAAAGTAACAAACGCAGCAAGTTAACGACAGAAGAGCGTAGCAAGAAATATAATCCCATGTCTCTACACAAACAAACCGTGTACCGTGCACAGGGTGGTTAGTGCACGAAGGAAGTTTTCTTCTGGTACCGTCTGTACATTGCGATTGATGAGGTCGGGGTTCATTAACGACCGATCTTTGGTTTCGCGTGCCGATGCGCGTCAGGCAGGTGGAAGAAACGTCAAGCGGTAAAATAAAACAAATAAATGCGTTGGATTAATCACCGGAATGTGGGCACGCTGGATTTGTGTGTGTGTGGAGGAGATTCCAGGGAAAAAAAATAAATGGCGAAAGGGAAAATAAATAAACATGCTCTCCGGTGTGCAGGTTTCACGCCTTCGCGTGAACTTCGCTTTGACGATGGTTGAAGATAAATTTAATTCGCCGAGTGAAGCACCATCAAATGCCCACCTGGGTTGCTTCATCTCACGAGGAAGTGGCAAGGGGAAGTGAAAGGAATAATCAGGGCAATTTTTATTGAATGCTTTATTGATTACTACCGGAAGAAAATTAGTAGGAAGCTATTGGAATCGATTTGTTGGTGGAAAAGAAAAGGTTAGAAAATCACTCTTTTTTATTAAATAAAAGGTTATCACCCTCGATGACTTCCATATTTTACAGCTACCCAAGAGAAGGTTGAAATAGTCATCATAAACTGAATAAACAAACCATAAAGACAATGGTCGGAATGAAATTCTTCCAGCCTGTCAGACTGTTAGGTCCCGGGATGAAGACAACCTGTTTGGATATTCAAATCAATTCGCAAACCGACATCAAACGACATCCCGGCGAAGTGGGGCAAAGCATGATGAAACTATTGGGATGAATTCTTGGTTTGGTGTGGCCTTTTTTTTGCTGACCGTGTGTGCTGGTCGATGTTTGGGGGATAAAATGATGTGCTAATGTGTGTTTGATGGCAGCACGGCAGCTGTGGATGAAAAGGAAACCGTAATCTAACCAGTTAATGAAGATGGGTAGAACATTCTTGTTGTGTGTTTTGTTGGACTGTAAGTCCAGGTGAATTCCAGAATTTGGGACAACGGAAGAATATGGACCATAATTTAACCTTTTTGCACGTTGACAGTTTGCTGTGTGTGTCAGATATCCATTCACGCATATAAAGCGATTGATTATCTAAGGTTTAGCTTTTTTTGTGTTTGATACTTGAGGAAAGAATTATTTTACTGCCAAACTGCAACCAGTGTTTTCGTATTGATTTGATACTATGGTGACAGTTATTGAAAATGGTCGAAATCACTATCATTTGCATATGCGGCAAGTTGTGGAAGATTATTTTAATGTTATTTACATTAAGTCCGAATTTGTTTGTACGGGGTTACGTATTTTGTTAAAAACAAGTTTAAGTCCTGAAACCACGAGCCACAATCCATGGAAACAAAAAGCCTTGCTAACATTTTTAATCCGATTAGAACCCGGTCTTAGGCTCGCTCAACCGATCCTGTTGCTTTCCGTATCGATCCAGAAGGTTTCATTTTACACACTAAACATGGCCTGGACTTACTTGTCTTTGAAATGGTTAAAGCATTTTTCGTATCCACGTTGGCTTTTTTATATTTTTGATGGATTTAGTTATTCAGTAACTTAAAAATAGACATTAATGGTATAGAAAATCATTTGAAGTAAGCTTAAAACTTTAAGGAATTACCAAAAACATAAGAAATAGAAGTATATTACCAATTACCTCCGCTTTATATCTAATTAGGAAATATCAAAAAACATTACGATTACTATTGTTAGTAGAAGAGATGTATTTTAATTCGTTATCGCTGTAAGTACACTACAAATACTAATGAACCACCCTGTACATATCATACAGTGGAGCGCCGATTATCCGGGTACCTTTTATCCGGCTGTCCCATTATCCGTGCAGCTCGGAAATGACAGTTCCGTAGGCGAATTGACATATTAACTGCAAACCGGTGATGGCAAGAAATAAAAGCCTCAATAGGGAATGATATAATTTGCTCATGTTCGACAAAATAGAACAGATTTATTTTGCAAAGTACACCTAAAATATTAACATTTAGCTTTAGAGAAAAAAATCCACCTATTACACATTAAACACTAATATTTATCAATAAATAGAGTTGTGCCTATTATCCGTGATATTCGCTTATCCGGCAGGGACCGAGTCCCGATGAACACGAATAATCGGCGTTCCACTGTATCTGTGATATGGGAACCTAACAACCTAATGATCCTGATGGAACCTGTCAATTGTTCGTATTTGAATTTTATGTTTACTACTAGTCCATACCACTACGCCTGCTTATTATCAAAACATATTTTCAAGCAATCGAATGTTTGCATAAAATTGTAATATTTTATCAGATTAAACGCGCGAACAAATAAAACTCACTCAATAACGCGTTGCATGATAAATACTTCATCGCATTAACTAGCTGATAAATGATTCACCGCTCAATCATTCGAACCGAACACCGGCTGTAACAAGATTCAGGTTCGATTTTAGTCGAGTTTTTTGTTTGTTTTTTTAACTAAAAATCCCCAAAGAGAAACCAGCATGTGGTGTGAGGTTGGGTTTGGGGTCTGTGTTTGTATCGCAGAGTATAAAATATCGGCGCCAAGTAGGTGTCGAACGGTTTTACAATAATTAATCCACCTCTGCTGGCCTTTTTGCATTTTATTATAGCACCAAGGCACATGTCGCGTCTGGAACTCCCTTGTGTGAGTGGTTTTTGCTTGTTCGGATCGTGGTAATTCGTCAGTCATTCGAGCTGTGCGTAAAGATTGTGATTCTTACGGATTACGTATCCATCGCGAGTTTGATGTGCGCGCGTTACAATCACCTCGTCATGTTACGGCACGTCAGATCGTTAAGCGTAACGAGATACTTTGGCGTTGTACGTGAGAGGCTGTGGCGTTTGATTATTGTTTCCTTATTTCAATTCAGTGCTGGTGCTCCTGTTCTTTGGCACTTTACGGTGTACCGTTTCTGGTTGGAAATTAACCGTTAAAGGAACCATGTTTCAAAATGCAAAACAGAGAATCGATTGAACATTGTCACCACGCTATTTTTTTGCGTAATATATACGCTACGTTGTTTGTTTTTAGTACAAAGCTTACTGGTTTTAAACTTTTGTTTATTGCTTTTAGATCTTTAGACTCTTTTTTAAAGCTTTTACTATATTTTAGAGATGAAACAGTTCAGTAAAAACAGTTTATGCAAACAGCAATCAATGAAATTTATCTTTTATACACTACCACGTTCGACGTTTCATGATGATTTGGAATGCATATTTGCTTCACTGATTGCACCACCCGTATGTAATGTATGCAGTTCAGTGTACCCCGTGCACACTGGTGCGTATTTATGAAGGTGACTGATGAGAGTGTTTGGGCGTTGTTTCGGCCCATTTTATATCGTGATTTCAGCCGTGTTGGGTCACACCTCGAAAGGTATGCTTTGGAGGAGTGTAAAGAATGTGCCGACGGTAAGGGAAATGCCAGTGTGCATGTTGGTTTGCTATAAATCGTGCCTTTAATTTGTAATCAATTGAACGTATGCGTGAGTAATTTCAGTTTATTGCCAAGGATGGTAAAGCTTTCAAAGGTTTAATCGATAGTTTTAAGTATTTTGGTTACTGAAGGTGATCTAATTTTTCGGAATGCTATACCAAGGTATGTAATTAGAACATAGTGGATAAAGAATGTAATTGGTCGAAGTACTCTTGTCTATTTTGAGAATTTCTAGGACTAATTTCAGACAAATGTTAAAACATTAAACATCCTACCAAAATAATATTTGAGGATATCTGGTTAAAACGTTTGTATTCTGTATGCTGTATGAGAGTATCAAAATCTAGATGTAAATCTAGATAATTCTACCGCTAAAACATTAGTAAACATTAGAGTATTAGTAAACTGTCAAAACAATATTGACAGTTGCATTTGTCATTTTGACATTACATGTTGCGCCCTCTATCGTAGAATAGGGAGAATTAACAGTGCAGTTTTCTTATAAAATACGTTCCAAGATGCATAGAACATTGAATTTAATAATCGACAAGCTCGTTTGGGTTGGTATGTTATGCAATACACGCGATGCCGATACCCCGATCTCAAGAAACTATTTTCCTCACGCCGAAACACGTGCTAATGCTTCGTAATGTTGTTGTTCAATGTTTCATATCACCCATTGCAATTCGTTTTCTTTTTTTTCTTCTTTCTTTTCGTTGGTGTGAGATATGTCTTATGCTTGCGGAGCGTTCCTAATGTTTCGTTCGTGCCGTACGGGAATGCATCCGGGTTGTGGTTATATTTATCGCGTGGCTTCCTTTCCCGAAAGGCAGAAAGCGACGATTTATGCGCGATTATTTATTAGTTTCATTTCCTAAGTGATGTTTTGGTGTGTTGGTTTTTCGTTTTCTTTCGTTCTGGTTAGTCCAAATAAAAAAGTATTTCGTAGCCTTTTTGTAGACACCTGTCTTGGAGATATCTCCTATCGTTGCCTGGTACATGTTCATGGTGACATTTTGTGCATGTTTATTGAAATGCGAGAGCTAGTTCTATAAAGATGAGTAATGGACATAATTTGGCTTTCGAAAGGCAAATGATATAGAAAGGTAGAAATAGAATACTCCCAGCAAAAGAATTGTTTGCTAGTGGGTACTCGAATGTCTCGATGTGTTTGAAGTATGGCTGTTTGTATGTACTTTTCAAGAGGTTTTTAAAAGTAAAATAGCCACTGATGTGTACAAACAACACAGCAAGTTTGTTGTCTAACGAGTCAGCAACCACTATCAGATACCGACAGCTTCGAAGCAACTCCTTTGAACAATCAGCCATAAGTGGTGGTACTTTGTAATTAGAAATATGGATCCGGTTTTACTGAGGGTCAACAATATATCGCTCTACATACCTTGGTAGAAAATGTGGGTACTGCAACGTTAAAGCTCTGGTTGTGTGGTATCTTTTCTTTTTAATTCACAAGTTTAAAGCTTCTTCTTTATGTGTTCCAGCGAGGTGAGTTCGTTTAAGTTGTTTGACCTAGTTTGTAGGCAACCGGTCTTTCTTGGGGTTTCTTGGACCTGTTCTTATCCGGGAGGTATTTTCATTCGTTTTTTTTTGCATGTTTATTCTAATGGTGGTCTAATCGTTTGAATACCGCGCTCGTCACCTGAGCTTGTCCTCAGACACTTCGAGCTTAAACGGACCCATGTGGGTCTCCCTTGACTGTACAGGATAGTTCCAAGGGTCGTAATTACTCGTTGTGCTATATCGTGTGGTAGCTCTGGTAGTGTACTTCAATTTAGTGCACCGTGGTGTGTGTGGGTAGGCTTTGTTGGACGAAGAAGATAATTGAAAGGTACCGGCGGGGCTAGCTTTGTGTGGTTCTTACTGTCCACACAGTGGAGCATGCTTTAGAGGCGGTCAGGTTGAAAATGGAACGTCCAATATCCGGTTAGGTACTGGATAATGGGTAGCTTTTAACGATAAGCGATAATTGGAAGTGTCTGCAATAGGTAAAGGGTAGCTTATTGATTGATAAGTTACAAGGAGATGCACCGACAGTCATCGGAAGCGACATTTAATGAAGTGAATGGCGTTTTAATTCTAACCACAGATAAGCAAGTAGTAGCGTTGTCTGATGTTGCTGTATGCATAAATCTGATACAAAAAGGAAGCGCTATAGATTTGCCATTAGACAGGGAATCGGTAATCCGATAGCCATTTAATCGGCTAACTACAATCAGTTATTGCTCCGTATCTTCCGATGCGTACACACGATATCCCCATTACGGATGGTGGTGTTTCATCTAGTTCGACGGCTTCTAATACTGGTTTGTGCTGATGTTTGCACACACTACCACCATGTCGTGGCCATAACGGCAGTAAGAGAAACCCCATTACTGGGGAGAGTGCACACAACTGGACAACACTTTATGCACGATTCATTGACATCAGCGGGTCGTCAGCTCTTGCGCCGTTTGCTTCAATCCCATGCACCGATAATATTCCGCATTGGGGGCCAATATCGCGATAGTTGTAACGGTAACGGCTGTGCCATCTCGCGAGTATAACTTTTTATTTTACTACCCTTGTGTATTGTACAGTCGTCGTGTGGTGTATGAGCCCTCGTTGTACATCTGGCTAGCATTAAACTGGTGGGTGCCCTGTTATCTTGCTGCTGACAGCGATTGTGCACATTAGTCGCGTGATTTAGTCGAAGTTCTGGAACGGATCAAGGAACAAGCTGGATTCCAGGATTGCATTAAACGGAACGACTTCACGCGATGACAGTTACACTTAATGACTTTGGTTAGTTCGCAGCGAGAATAGTTATTAACGAGAAAATAGCATTTCTTTTGTTTTGTTCGCTGGAAGATGAAGGATATTGTTTCGCCAGTGGGCCAAGGTTTAGACACAATATGTTGTGCTTCATAAAAATGAAGTGTCTGGGTGGCAATTATTGCCCAACATATCATATTTTTTATGGACTCTTCTAGTATTCGAGATAGTGTGTAATTGTGTTTTTAATTTTTTTACAGACGGGAAATAAAATTCTTTAATGATCTTGAGTTGAAAGTAATGTGAAAGCAAATCGTTTTAATACTTATTCATTGGGCTCCTCATTATTTGTTCTTCTTATGCTTTTATTTTACAAATCATTACATAATTTTTGCTAAATAAATATAATGCAGGTGATTGCACTCACCCGATACCGTTACATTTTTCTGGTCTAGTTGTAAATTGAGCGCCCTGTCCCCCAGTTACTGGTGTCAATATCAACCTCCTCCATTCAATCTCCATTTGCTCAAAACCAAACCGCTCGTGGAAAAAAGTGGTATCGATTACAGTACGCATCCAGCGTTTGCTGGCGATAATTGATTTAATCACTTGTTTGCTCATGCGCCACCTTCAAGTGACGGTGCGGGAGTCGCTTCATAGCAAAGCGGGACACAGCATTATGGAGTTTGGACGGCAGTGAGTGGAAGAGCGCCAAGCAAGCGAAGCTCTGGAGTTTGTTTAGTTGACCATTTAGCACCGGGGCGCGAAAGACATCGGTGTGATGAAGCTGTCCCTTTTCTACCCCGGAACTGTTGCACGACCGTTGGTTAGGTTGTTGCCGGTTTCGCGGTTTTTCACTGTCATTTGTTTCTCCATCATCGTAAACTGAGGTTAGGTTGATGGTGATTTGTTTGAGGTTGGTTTTATTTTTTTTTACGCCGTCTGCCGAACCATTGGATTAATTACCTTCGAAAGCGCAGCGTACCGTGAGAAATGTTAGTATTGCGCCGATGAGAAACAGGTGTAATTGAATGTAAAACACAAAGTCAACAAAGGTTGCATAAGGGCTGAACTATTTCTTTGCCCTTTGTGCTAGTTGTTTGGTTTGGGTAATAGGTTGGAAAATTCGGAAACGAAAATTTTCAACATAAAATGAATAAAACACAATATCCACAGGGCGGTATTGAAGACTGAAAAATGGCTCGTGAATAAAAAGAAACCTACAATCAAATTCAAATCAAACACGACATGCTGTACATTTGTTAGCAAGAAATCGTTTTGTTAACCGCTCGACTTGACCAAAGTGAAATGCCTGAGGCATCGTTCTGATAACTCCTACCCTGGCACAACGTTTGATCGCTACCGAATATTTCTAGATTCAGCAAACGTTAGATCGCTTCCCTACTGAACAGATACGTTGAGATGTACGAAAAGAGGTGGAAAATTAAATTCAAATTCGATAGCATTTTCTACTAAAGCTAAGCCGCATTCAAGACTTCCGGTGAGTTCCGGGAGAACCATGCATAGCATTTATTCTCCTTTCGAATGCAATTCCTTCGCAAGTAGAAACCTCAACTTCAGTCTAGCAAACGTCTTTGAGCTATGTGTGTCACATCCGTGGTTATTTCTTTTTGGTCTAGTTTGGTCGCTCCCGGCTAAAAGGATGGCTTCCTAAAGCTAGTTCTGCATTCGGGGTTTTGAATTTGAACGTTTGTTTGTCAAACACTCTGCTGGTAGTGCAATCTATTTGTGCGGTTCTTTTTATTGCATTAGTCGGTGCTATTTCCTTTTGCTTCGTTTTTTGGGACCAAAATTCCGGGACTGAATTTTACCATTTGTTACTGACTTTTTGAAGACCTGGAGCAACTTCATTTAAAGATGGGTGATGGAATTTTTTTTCCAATGTTTTTGCCACCATAAGTAAGGGAAGTTTTAAGGCGATTGGCTATTGCTGGTGATTAAATCAGCAAAATCAAGCATCAGCGGGTTGTCATGATTAAAAAAGATTTAGAATCATCCAGTCTACCATTCGAGAGTCACCTTTTGCATGGTTAGAATCCCATTAAACGGCACCCCAATATCATGATCCAGCAAACGACGCTTCCATGCCTGGAGGCACCTACACGGTTACGGTTTTTTTTGCCAAATTATGCAAGATGAATCAGCGCTTTGAAAGCCGAAAGAGATATCCTGTTGATGGAGTTGGGCTAACAAAAAAAAAATCGTACTACCTTGTCAGTAATGTCAGATATTGGAGCAGATGAAGCACTTTTTTGCACATGCTGCTGCGTGTAGGGTAGAAATTGTTGGGGCCGGTCACGCAGCTCATTCCATTAGCGTTCCATAGACGTCGGTAAACACATGGGTAAGCTAGAGGATTTTGATCAAGGTTAATGTGGTGAAGGTACGTTTCGGGTTCTAGAGGTTCCGGTTGGGTGTTATCATGAAGTCTTTCCTCTTTAGAGGAAGTTTGAAGAACCGGTTCGAACTAAGCCGCGATGGTGATGTCGGGTTCGATGAATAGTGGATGTTTGACCAGGCGTTTATGCCGATACTTCAATATTTTGGAATCGGTTGATTACTGGTTGGATAGATTCGAAATTGATTCTATCGTTCACTTGATACCAAGAGGACCACAGATATTATGGGCAGTTACTAGAGTTGTCTGAGAACTGTTCTCACAACAGTTCAACGTAGAAGTCGGCTAGATGTCATCAGTTGTTTGGTCAGCTGTGTTTAAACTCATGGTCACAAACCAACAAGTTGATCCGCCGAGTATAGTCTAGAATTGATCAAAAAATGAAGATGTTGCATTCTCTATTCTTATTGATCCACTCCAAGAAACAACAACTATTTTGGAATCCCTTCCTCCTGATGGTTCCCAGCATAAGGTACGGGATTTGTTTGAGTAACGCATTCGAACCGAACCGTGTACATGTCAAGATGTGGAGAATTCTTTTTCTCCAACATGCCCAAAAGTGGATCAAACGATTCCCTTTGACCCGTTCGGTTCTTTGATCCGGATCGGTAGTCAATGGCTACGCCTCAATGGTCACAAGCACATTCCGTAAAATCCCGTCGTATTTCACAATGGACCGGAGAGGCGGATTAGATTATCGTGCTTTCGATGTCCTGTTCTGTTGTTTGCTGTGCGTGTGCTACTGTACCACCGTGAATGGTCCGAGTGGGGAAAAGCATCCATTAAACGAAGTCAACACCATCTAACCGTAACAGTGGCGAGCGGTGGTTGTCTATTGTCGTTGTGTGTGTGTGTGTGTTTACTCTTTCACTTCAGTTCGGTTGGGTTTCGTAGACGGGCCGGCCGTTAATGCTGCCCTTTGGTACCCGGGGTTAGACCGGTAAGGGCAAATATTTGCCGAAAGCAACAGAGTGACACCGACGCTCAGCATAAATCTCACACATCGCTAGGTGTGTTACCCCTTTTTTGCCGTTTTGGTTGTAGTCTTTTGCATTTTTTCCTCTCCTCTTATTGAAGTTACTGTGGCAGCTTGCCCCGGTAGGTGCGTGTATGCTTTTACAACTGAATGCATTGGAGTGTTGGCAGGATTTTTTGAGTCCCAAAGGCAAACACAATCGATGTAGCGTTTGCTGACGGTTGTATAGATTGATCTAGAAGCACAATCCACAGTACCGGGTGTTGGATAGTAATATCCAGCTCGATAAGCTACAGTTACCATGAAGACCTCATCGTCTTCAAGGATTGGTTTAATGTTTGTATGTTATCCGAAAGATTATTTGCTGTGCAATGTGTGCGTGTGTGCACTTTTTGTATGTTGATACTGCTGACTTTGGATGGATTTAATTTAATGTCCGGTTCGGTTTCGCTTTTTTCTGCTTATCGCTCCGTTAGTAACATTTCCTTGAAGTTTCCGTGAGCCTGTTCTAAGGGTAGCTTGTAGTTGCGTTGAATTGTGCATATGAAGAGCAACGGATGGGCTCATATTACTTCCGTAGAAATTGTATCTGAAGATGGCAACGCGTGTATGTCCGTAATTAAAACCATCTTCTAGCACTGGCATGCCACTCTTCTGCTAACGTATGTGCGTTTGTATCGCATAATTAGAAACGCTAGATTAACCCTCTCCGTTGCTCCTATTTCCCTTTTTCTCTTCAAAAAAAGAGAGAAGGCGAGAGTATGCTTTTCCTTCTACACTTCAACTCCAGACGGCGGTGGTCTTATCATTATGTTGCGGATTAATTGGTTTTGTTAAATCTTGTGGAATGTTAGCCGTCGCAGTCGGTTGGTCGGTGGTGGCGATCGCACTTGTGCCAGGGCGTACAGTGCGAGTGAAAGTTGCGTCGATGGAAATGGAGTGTTTTGGTTGCTAATGGTGCCTTGCAGTGAGACTAATCGTTGCAGACAACGGCCCAACGGCAAAGGTAATGATCGGTTCGATACGAGGGCGACGCCCGGTTGAAATGAAACTGCCATCGAACTGATGTCGCGTACATATGGTGAGCAATTGATAGGCTTGGAAAAGGGGATTGTTTGATGATTTTGAAAATTTGCATTATTTGAGTGTTGATAGCTTTGGTTATGTTTAATACAATTGTTGATGATAGCGACTTAAAGGCTTATGATATAAACAAAGATTTGTGTATGAAAGATACTTCAAGGATTTTAAGATTAAAATAAAAGAAATATATCTTAATTACTTACTTACTTATCTTATTTAAAAACTTATGTGAGAAACGTTGTAGCGTCGGTCCATGTGACAGATTCATCACTGCCATCACTCCATCAAATTTTGAGACTAAAACGCCTTCTTTTGGAATATTGGATGATGATCTCGGTTGTCCAGTGTCATTCCAATGACATAACCATCTTTTATTAATGACCAGAGTTATAATGCCTGAAGTC
The DNA here is from genome assembly GCF_943734845.2 of Anopheles funestus. NCBI lineage: Eukaryota > Metazoa > Arthropoda > Insecta > Diptera > Culicidae > Anopheles > Anopheles funestus. The sequence continues at coordinate 59,631,693 of NC_064599.1, forward strand.
AGTCTTTCTCACGTGATGGTCTAGTTGAGATTCAACTCACAATCTTTGATGTATTAGATCGATCATTGAAGCCTTACACCACCGAAGTCTGGTTTGGGGATCGTAAAGGTCTTCTTCATAGTGGCTTCTCCATTGCCTTCCCAACAATACGTTGGTCTATTCTTATGAGTTCTGAGAGAGATTAGCTTTGAACAATTCTTAGTTAAAAGTTTGTTATTCATCTCTTCGAGGTACTGTTTACCTCATTTCCTTTAACTCTTTTCGATTTTCCAATAAAAGCCCATTAGCTACCTTTGTTTATTAAAAATAGTCTAGAGTTTGATATTTCCTGTTTTAGATCTATTGTATAAATTTACATTTATATTCGCAAGTGAAACATAACATTTATCATCCTATCATTCATTCTCATCGTTCTCAATCCGGATCGAATTTCAACGTCACGTACCATGCGCAAAACACGAGTTGTATGCTGCTCAGGAAAACCAATTTCAAGACCCCCAAAACTAGCGAAGGGGACAAACAAACAAACGTAACCACACGATGTTGGTCGGGACAAACGATGCTTCGTACACCGGACCGTACCGTGTTTGGCAGGTTTGGCAAAATTGTGGTCTCAACCGCCCGGAACCGGAAGGCATACAAAACGTACACAGGCGTATACGGGAGTGCTTTGGAGTTTTGGTTCTGGTTGCTGGTGTTAAGAAAACCGCATCACTTGTAATGGTTTTGTCTGGTGATGCAGAGTGCATCGGGAAGATGCACTCCACTCGTCTTTGAAGCGTTGCCTGGTTTTGTGCCGTACCGTCATGAGCGTTTTGTGCAAGGATGCAATTAACTTCCTGCCAGGACCTGTGTACGGTGTCCGGGTTCCATCACACGTATGTGTGGATATTGAGTTGTGCGACAAACACAACCAATTTTCTTGAGTTTGGTATTGGTCGTCGTTTGGAACGCTGATATTGACGGGTGTTACGTTCACTTCACCGCAACGGTTACGATCGATCGATCGATTATGTGTGTGTGGGAAAGTTCAGAAAATCAAAGGACTTTCTTGAAGATGGGATCTGCCTGTTAGCTGTGTGGCAGGTTTTGCGAAATTGTAGGCAACTCGGACGTACAAGTTATGCGTTACGGTACGGCAGTTTCGCGAGCGAAGAAACATGAATTTGAATATGTAACCAACCGAACGACCTAACCGAACCGTGCGGTGGGATTGAGTGTGATTGTTAGCGATAATTTATTGTCGCGATGAATTTGATTACGGCCTGGCGTTTAGACCAGAACCTCCTTTCGTCTACAGTTTCTTCAGGATCTTTTCCCTCGCGCGTGAGTTTGAAGATGCTAGACACTGTGTTCCGAAGAAATGACAATCTGGCCTGATATAACACAACTAGGTCTTCATATCTTCTCCCGTTTTCATTGAAATTCTTTGTGTTGAAGAATTTCTTTTCCATTCCGTAGTCCTCAATAAAAAAACGGTGTCAAATTATCATCAGTTGGCACGTGTTCCAAGAAGAATGCTCTTGTCATCTTTCTCTCTCTCTTGCCTTCCGTTTGCCCGACAACATTCTTTTGGGAGTTGCCAAAATTAGGTTCCTAAGACTTCCACATCTGCTTCACCGTGGCACGGTGCAGAGTCGATCATTTTGGGCCCACCATTACACGGAACCGCCTGAAACCATTTAATCACAATAAATGTCGTCTTTCACGCTCGAACCGAAGAGCAGGTGGTTTGTGGTTGCTTTCATGTTGGATTTTGTCTACGTCGGCCGGGTCGTAATTCGCGAAACACCGCGGGCCATTCTGGTGGTGGACTTTGTTGGTGGCAGCTAATTGCCTATATCATTATTTGGCAATTATTACGTAAAATGCATGCGACACCGCGACATAAGGCCGGGAACAGGTATTCCGGGACGGCCCGGGAAAAGATTATGTTTCAATCAAATATGTGTACAAAGCCCACACCGTTTTGCTTGTGGCTTATGGTTTTGTGCGTTGCGTCCTTTTTCTTTTGTTGGTGTATAATATTAAATCTGACGTCCATTTTGTTAACGTCCAAGAGCTAAAGCCATCGATCATATTTATGGAAAGCACATCGATCATTTTTTTTGGTGGAGCTACTACTTTTCTACGATTGGATTATTCCACAATAAATAGGATTACTGTGAAGCTTTCCATTGAATTAATGTACAATTTGGTAGGTTAGATTTGATCCGATCTGGCAAGCCTAATAATTTGACAGATATACGCAAATATGACAGCTGTCGTGGTTATCTTTTAATAATCGTGAAAAATTTAAAAAAATGGCGCAATTCGTAAAGATTTTTTCTTATCCTGTAAAAATACATTGTATATTTTCCAACTGTGGAATGTAAAGAAAAGAACTCACTTTCTGGGAGAATTCTTAATTTGTGCTTTTAAATAAGCTTTCCTTTCGTAAAACGTAAGTGGATACAAAGCTGTTAGTGTAAAAATTACGAGCAAAACTCGTGCCCAGGACTCGACGAGAACACGTATTCCCATTTAATTCAATAGACACCGGAGAAAATGCAATCGGTCCGCTTCACACGCACACGCACGGGTAAAATGGTTTCGCCCTTCATTCTTTACTGGTTCTTAACTGTTTCGAACGCTGTTGAATCGAATGCGCAACAGTGGTCGGTCGAAGAATAGGAAAAAGAAAATTGAAAGAGAGAAAAAAATGGCAAAAAAATCGTGTGAAATGGGAATCAATGGTTTCGACCGTCCGTTCGCTTTGTGCTGCGCTGTAGCTAATCCTTCGAGGATCCTGCTTCCGGTAGGGTTTCCTTTTTTTTACGTTACGAATTCTAATCCCTTCCCCGCCACACCACTGGCAGGCGTTCATTTTAACGTACGAATATCGATAAAGAAGGAGACCCCCGGATGTGTTTTCGTTCGTTGGCGAAGGTGGCCTTAATCTACCCGGAATGGTTAGTGCTGCATGTAACATGATTACAGCGTGTTTTTTTTCTTAGGCTAAGGCCACTTTGAATTCGGGACTTACGATCCCTAGTGCCAGTAGAATGGGAAAAGCCCGGAAGGCACGTTATAGTATTGTCGGCAGATCTTTCTTATTCTGCCTGTGCCGTCTAAGCGCACTGTGAGGCGATTTTATTTAAGTCCGAAATTTACCGCACGATAGTGAGCGGCTTAAGAACTATTGATTTTGGGGGTGTATATATACGATGATACTCTGGGTGAGTAAAAAGTGGAATGGTTCTAGTATATTTATTTTCATCTCAGACGTGTAGAATGGGTACAGCCGAGTGAAAAACGTTTTCTGTTCGTAAATTGAAAGTTTGAGAATTTTTCACTATAAAAGATGAAAATATTTTTTCTTCTTCCGAGTATAATATCGAATGTCTAATGTCGAACAAAAATTTATAATTGGAGTAGAAAATAACAAAAATGATTAATGTCAACTGGGAGATACGCTCATAATGAAACAATTGAAGTCAAAAAAATAAATAAAATAAAATGATACATAGAAGAACGTTGAAATTCTTTGTTCCGGAACAATGTTTACTCCCTTGCTGACAAATGTTGCAAAACTTAGCCATGCCGATGGTGTCCCGGTGAAATATCGTTTCTTCTGCCCCTTCCGGTTTAATCCACTCAATCACGTCAATCATCATCCTCCCGCCGGCATTCGGTAGTACGCACGCAAACGCGTAATGAGCCATAAGCACGCCTTACAACAGCCTACAACGCCTTATGCCGGAATGGTGAGCCTTTCCTTACTAGATTGAGGAGTAAAAATGCTTTAAACAGAGTGCTGCCTTCGAGTGGCGTGGAGTTTGAAAATTTCAAAAATCCATCCGTGTTCGATAAGGATGCGGAAGCAGAAAAGATTGCCTCTTATCGAAACCGTGGAATGGTTTTTTAGCTTTGACTTGAAGTAGCAAAAGCAGGTATTGCGAAATTGTGCCGAATTTGCAAATGAAAATAAAGCACGCACAATCGTCGATAAGCAGCTTAAAATATTTTACGCTGGTGGCAAATGGAGTTTCACAATAATATAAATCAATTTTAAGAGTGGTTCAGCTAAATGGGATTTAAAAAATATTTTACAACAATATAACCTAGTCAACATAATGTTGATTCCGGTAGCACGGTATTAATTTCTCTGGAATTGTTTTAATTAGTTCAGTGTTCAGTTTGCTCACTGCAACCCTAGCGATCCTATTTAATTGCTTTTCAATTTAATTTAATCCCTTCCACAGCAATACTTACAGGTTATCGTACTTTCTGTAATGGAGTTGTGATTGATATGTTTCATTATTAAAAATGGTTTCATTAGAATTTCTGCCGATTAAACGGTGGGAAAATTTTTCTAGTGAATTGTGAAGTTGTGAAGTTCAAATGTTGTAGAAAATAGCTTTTTAGAGAATTGTTCTATAATTTTTTCGACGTAACTTTAGTAAACACTTCGATTGAGTATCGCTGAATTGTATCTTGGTAATACGCGCCTGTAGGTATGCATTTTTTTGTCAATTTATCCATTGAAGTACTTAAATCAATTTATTGGGGTAAAAACTTTAAAAAACTTTAAAGATGTGGCGGTTTGTTTCAAACAACATTTTCAATCATTTCGTCATAGCTGTCATAGCCATTTGCTACTTGAATCGTTAGTGTTAAAAACACTGTTTTTGTAAAAATAAATCTTGCAGTTAATAAACATTTTTCTCTGCTTGCATACTTTTAGGCGTTATAGTCCTGAGATTCCTAAATCGAAAAAAATGTAAAATTTTTCTTTATTCAATATGTTTATCATTTGTTTTACGTTAAAAGAGGATTGAATCATTTAAAAAAGCCATTAAGTGCAAAAATAGAAACAAAACAGGACCAAAAAAGAAAATAACAATAAGGATAACATTAGAAAAATGATACGAAAATAGAACAAATTAAAGTATAGTTTTCTTCTACATATTCAAACTTAAATAAAACCACACCTTACACACAGTCACGTGTTTATGACAAAACGTTTTTTTTCAAGATTCCAACTATTCTAGACAAAATGCAGACTTCCAAAAAAAAAATACAACACCTGACACCTCCAGAAGAAATGTGGTCAGTTGAGTGGAAAAAGAAACATGAATGTACAGAACGTGCCAACACTTACCACTTACCGGTACGGAAACGAACGTAACCGATACAGTACGGTATCATCGTTCGATTGCATTGCCGGGTTGAACATATCACCCGGGGGGTTGTTTGATGGATTTCATCAAAGAAATCGGAATGACTATGTCCGAGTGATGTACGGGTGAAAAGAGAGAGAAAAAAAACCGGAAAAAATCGAACGAATTGTTGACACAAGCACGTTCGTTTCGATCGTTTGAGCATAATGAGTTTCAACATCCTCCCCTCCGCGCCTCATCACACGTAACGTCACACATCGTTCCGGTTTATCGTGTGTCGTCCCACTTTTGATCTGAGGTTGAAACCGTTCCAATCTTCATAAAATTAAAATTCGATTGCGTTGAAAGGGGTGTTTTTTCATTGTACGGGACTGTTTGGACCATCTTGTTTAGCGCGCGGGAGGATAAGATCTTTACGAAAGCTCTTTTTTGTTTTCTAAGGACGTGCATACAGATACACAATAGTTGAAAATAAAACTACGATGTTTGTTCAGAATTGCAAAATTGAAGGAAAAAGGTTTAATTGAATATTCCCAACAAATGAAACAATGTCGATTTGATGGAAGGATGTGTACATTTCCTACACATAGAATCAATTGATGAAGAAAAAAAATGATGCTATTGTGGATAAAACCGTGTCGAACAGAAATAGAATAGAGAAGCATTTAATCTAGGACACAAGGTTTTACGTTTTTTCCCCCCAACGTGTGCAGAGTAAGAAGAAACAAAAACCAACGCAAGAAAATCCCGATAACAAGATTCGAAACCATTTCCCTCCCCTTTTCTCGGTACATGCTCGTGGGAAATTCGATATATCATGCTGAACATTTGCACCACCATTTGTCAGCGATAAGTGACAAATACACAAACGCATATATACAGCGAAGTATGGCTGGTTGAGATATACCAACAAAAAAAGGGACATTCGATTGGAAATGCGAAGTGTGGAGGAAATGGTTTGAAAAGGTGTAAAGCAATGCAAAACGTCTTATCGTCATTCTTGTTTGATAGATGCCACACCGTCTGAAATTCACCTGAGGTTCTATTGGAATTTCCTTGTCTGTGTGTAGAGGGATAAAAATAGCAGTAAGGATCGTCCTTGCGCTTGGTGTTTTCCTTTTTTTGAGCCCTAAAACAGACCTCACGTACGACCATTGTGTGTCCCGTGAGTTGTGTGCATTTCGTTCGAAAGGACGGATTATGGCGCTCGCTTTTCTTGTGGAAAGGTTAGGATTGCATTTCGTTGACACTATTGCTCGACGTTCGGACCGAATACCGATCGGGTTGTACATGTAAAATGAGATTGAGTTCGTATACGGCTACCACCCATCTCGGGTGGCGTTATCTCGCTGCAATGATGTGCCCACGTGACGATGACGAACCTATCAGCACACATCGGTTGTTTGGTGAACCCGAATATGACGATGTTTGACACAAATTAGATTTGTTTCGCGTGCGTGTGCACTGTGACGATGGTTTTGACAAGGGCGTACATAAATATGATGATGCCTTCATGAAATCATCAACCCACCCGCCCGCCTGTAGGCGGGGGTTATGTTGATCGTTCGCGTGCAGCTCGCCTGAATAGACTTCATTGAAGAAAAGCTCACTTGGCGAACCGGATTTCCTGCCACTGTTGGACGCAATCAAGGTATTAACTCATCCTTGACAAAAACGCCCCGCTTTCGACCAGCCACGTTTTGTGCGTGTGTATTGCTTTTTTCTCTTTATCGGTGTTGGTGTGCGGGGGGTTGAGCTTTGTCTCACTTGGACATTTTGTTTTTTTCCTCCATCTTGTTTTTTTTTTCTTTACGCAAAATGAGATGGAAAAAAGGATTTATGATACAAAGAGAGAGAGAGAGAGGGAGAGAGAGAGAGAAAAAAAACGAAACAAAGCACAGCAAGAGATCACAGGACGCCATTTTCAAACGGGTGTAGCAAAAGGATATACAGCGGCACATACATTTGTAAAACTAGGACACCGAGCACAGTGAGCACTCTAGCAGGATTTAGCCTGGATGTGGATGTGTAGATTGAGATTTGTTAATGGATTTTTTCTTCATTTTCTTTTCTATCCCTCTATTCGCAGGTATGTGTATTGTGTGTCTGATGTTTCTACGATGTTTTCCGCCTGCATTGTAGCTAAACTGTTGCGATAAGGCTACAGCTTCAACAATCGTGGATGGGCCAGTAACGGATCAGCAATAGCAGGAAGTCGGTGCGCATTCCATTTTAATGGAATGGGAATGGTCGTCCGGTTTCGCGGCCCATATCGCCATATCGTACGCAAGTAGAACACACCCCCCAAAATAGGGGAAATGGGGTGGTCTTGGGAAAGGGGTTTTTTTGTGTCATCTTCTTCATCAAGAATAATACCTGACAAAAGTAATACTTGGGGTTGGAAGTTGTAGCTAACAAGCAAGTAGGCTACTAGTTAACAAAAAAAATCCTACCAGCTACCAGGCGTCTCCATTTTGGGGACTGCGAGTCGTTGGTTGTCCTCGTTTATTTCTCACCAATTGCGTGAGCACCGATACACCGACAACTGGATTGGAATGAATGAGTTGTAATAATGTATATATCCAACGGGTGCATGTTGTTTCGAAAGGAATGGGCGGGAATGGTGGAGATAGAGAAGTCGGTTTAGTGGGACGAACGAAACGAGTTTCCGGTTCCGGTGCGTGCTTTCCGGGTGAGTTTTTTTTTAATAGGACCAGGAGTGCGAGAAAAAAGGGCAACCGAAAGGAAATGAAATACGTATCGGTGACTGAAGCCAATAAATAAAAACGAAAACACACACACATACAATTAGGGGATGGAGTGCCGTTTTTGTTCAACAAAATCCTCCTACTTCCGTCCTGCTGTGAAAATGCGCTTGCCTGTAGGAAGTCATGTGGTTTTTTTTTTCTCTGGATTTTAGTAGAGCAAAACTAAGCAGTGGAATATTTGTTAAGAAAGTGAGGAGCCGATAGAACAGGGGCAAAGCTAAAAATACTACATGCCAAACTTCAGTTAGCGTCGAAAATTCGTACCCAATGTTGTTCGATTTTGGTTTGATTAATTCCTTCGCCGGTGGTGGTTTGGTGGCAGGAAAAAAAGGTGAAACCTCCAAAAAGCAATTGTGTGTGTATGTGTGTATGTGATTTGATCCTCAACAAAGGACTAACAAATTGTGGCTTGTTGTGTGGTTCCTTTCCTTCAACAACCTCATACCATCTCATGTGACGGTGCAGCGATTTGTTGGAAAAAATAAGACTAAAGCTTTTTGATTAATTGATCCTTCGGTGCTTCCGGTCGTACGCATACACGATCTGTCGGTTTCTGTTTTGGCCAGTGACAGTAAAGTATTTAATTTGTTTTTTTTTCCGCCGCCTTATTTCGAATGTACGCACACACACGATTAGGATATGTGATCGTTACGTTGTCCTTTTCTTCTTTCCATCGGGGTCAACATACGCCGCGTGGTGTGCGTGTGCCGGATGGTTGATTTTCTTTTTTTGGGTTTTGTTTTGTTGATAACACAAACTGGCCAATTCAGGGCGAGCTTGTGATGACAAGTGGTAGATCGAGTGTCTGGTGAGTAATAAGTGTGCTTTTGGCAGTTTTTTTCTATCCTCTCTGCCCTTAATACCAGAACCAACCAACAAAAGGTAGCTCAAGCATGGCCGGTTCAGGGAAGTGAACAAACGTTTTCTGAAACCATCCCATCCATGTTCGAGGTCCTTGCGTTTGACTAGTTACGAAACACTTTTCCCTACTTGCTGTCTGACAATGTCAAAAGGTAGAAAAGAAGGTGGTTGTAATTTATTTAGGATTCTATTTGTGTTCCCGAGCGTGTGTGTGTGCGCTCGGTTTTTCCTGCTTCGTCTGTCATTGTTTGCCCAAGCGAACTTCAATCATTGCGTTCGGTGAAGTTTGTTGGTTAGAGGTTAGAGGAACCAGGTCGGCCGAGTTTTGGATGGATGGATGGCATCCGAAATAAATGAGGTTATATTTGTACTCCCTTTTGCGTTGAAAGTTGACTTGCGATGGGTCAAAATACATATAATACAGACATGACTGTACAGTTTGTTGATTAGACACCATTTGCTTGTGTGTAAGCAATAATAAATAGTTCTTTTTTGTACGATTTTTTGAACAAATTTTAGCGGCTCGACACGTCATGAAAGACGAGTATGAATGCATTTTTATTAATTATGGAAACAAATAAAAATCATAAAGTAATATAATTCTATGTTTTTTCCCATCCTGGTCACTGCACCACAATATTTAACGACTTAACGATATCTAATAAAATGGTATTTTAAAACTAATACCACAGAACATTTAGCAACGTTTAACGTGGTAAAGAAGCATAAGAAAGATGAAGAAAAAATATCGTTTATGAAGTAACATTTTACTAGCAATTAAAAAATTGAAATCCGAAGAATTCAGTGATGATTTGCGATGCAAATTTTTCTTCGCCCCACTCGATTCGGTTTCATCGGTGAATCGATACTTTACCGCTATTGGTGTGTGGTGGGCGAGCAATAAACGAGGGACAAGCATAAATTAAAAATTTCGTTTCGTAATGATGGTAAGGAAAATATAAGACCACGAAACCCGGTTAATGAGAAATGCTTCATTCAACCCACAACAACAACAACAAAAAAACCGTGTGGTCTTTCGATCGAAATCGCCCACGGAATGATGTGAGAAAAGGGATCGTTAAAATTATGAAGGCAGCAAAAGCTATGTTTTTCCCCCGGGTTCAAATATCGGAATGAGTTCCCGTGCGACATTGGCTGGATTGGATGGCCTAACACCGGTAGAATGATTCGCTTGTGATACGACCAAACTGACTGATATGCACGTTTACGACCGAAGATGAGAGCTATGGAATCCCGACAGAACAGGTTGTTTGCGCAGACTCTTTTGATACGTACAATTTTTCGCTACGTGACGGAAAGGCATGGGCAGCGATGGGATATAAATTAGTTATGATTTGATTTGTTGTTTCTTGTTTTCAATTTTCCCCCGGTGTTGCTTTATTTCTTTATTTCTCCAATTTCTTGTTCTTGTGCTGGTGTGAAATGGATGGTACCAACTTAACAAATGGCGAATAGCGTTGGAATAGCGAATGGAATATGGATAGTGAATGGGCGGTTAATCAGCTACAACTGAGCAGAATATAAAATCAAATCTCGCATGATAATCATGACCATGGTCAGAACCGAACGGTGCAAAAGAAACAGAATAATATCGTTGTCCCGATGGCATTCGTGATAGTTGCGAGCTAGTTTTTGTCCCGACCTGTGTGTAAAGTGGGTGGGATGTACGAGGGATAGAATATAAATTGAAACATTAGCGCCGGCCGGTCAGGTTTGAACATTATGTATGGTTCTGTGTTGCGTTTGCGTGGGGAATCGTGAAAATAGGCGTCGGCTCGTTGGTTTGGTTTGAAGCGTTAGAATTTATAATAATGGTGAAGAAATAGTCATTGCTAATGTCGCTAAATGGAAGCTAATGTGACTCGGAATGAGCATCTTAGCAGGGTGTGATATGTGCGTATTTTATCGATTTGTTGGGCTTTTGCTTTGTATCGTCCAGGGAAATGGATTTATTATGCTTTCGAATTACTAGAAAATCTGCCGAAATCGATTACGGGATTAAAGGAAATATAAAATGTATCAGCATTGTCAGTGCTTCTTTTAAGTGATTTAAAGAGATCTCTTCATAGTGTTTCAGGGAGATGGGCTAACTTGTCTATTCTTCAAACTAGCGCTAGGGAGTAGTGATGGGTCATCGGGTCGGAGTCGCTTAAGGTAGCTGGCACCTACCGGAATCGTTGCTCGAGGGGTATCGAGGGGTATCGGCGACTCAGAGATGGACACTTCGGTTACCATTTTCTATAAAACAATTCAGTAATTTATGTAACGGATGCTTATCCAAGGATCCAGGAGGCAACAGAAAACCTTGGACTCGAGATAAACAAGGAAAATCAAATGGTGACACCACCAGTGGTCCTGCTAACAAATCCTGACTTACGCAGGACTACGGTGTTAGGTGGGCGAACTTTTGAAGTCGTCCAAAACTTCATTTGTCTTGCATCGACAGCAAGATTGAGGTTAAGATACGTGCTGCCAATTGGTTTTTCTACAGACTGTGGAAACTTCTCAAATCAAAACACCTGTCGCGACGATCGAATCTGGGATTATACAGAACTTATTCTGTACGAGTATTCTTATAGGCCTATTCGATATGGACTCTGTCCAAAACTGACGAAACCCTTTTAGGTCGAGAGGAAGATGCTCAGAAGATTTGAAGTGGATGTAGTGTTTTCAAATGAACTTCTTAAGAATATTTTCCACAGGTTGAACTAAGAATACGTACATAAAAAATAACCCTAGAGAATTTAAAATTAGGAATCCTGGAATTTTGTAGTTCGAAAATAAGAACTTCATATAAAAGTATAAGAAAACAGACTATTGCTTAGACAGCTTTTAGCATATTCTTTTCTAATACTCGAGACAAATGATCTACCAAAGCTGTTCGTGGAATGCTTAAGAAAGAAAAACTAAGCGGCGGGAAAATTTGAATGAGTTTTTCATCAGTTAAATGGAGAAGTTGAAAAGAATATGATTATCTACTTTGCATGATGATTGAGCCTGCTACCTGCAGCCCGGGACGGTAAGGTTGTGTGCGTGCGATAAGACTTGCCACGTAGAAGTTTCGGATGAACCGTGTGCGCTATTATTCCGCCATTTTCTGGAGACGTTTCACCTGGGGAAAAGATCTGGTTAAAAGCTTCTTGGAAAAACTGGTCTGCATCGGTGTTGAGTGTTCAGGAGTCTTTGGCCAGAGGGGGGTTGAAGGGAAACAGGATACAGCCCATATGCTTCGGTGTGCTTCTTGGGTACATGGAACCATAATAAAAGAAGTACATCGTATGTACCGGATCGCATCCTTTTCATGGCAGATAGGCAAACGCGCATTGCTGTTGACCTTCTCCTAGCGGCTGACGGTACTTCCAGTGAAGCCCATGCACATAAATGCGAATGGCGAGTGGAAGCACCGGATAGGGGGTTTGGCGCAGGTGGAGGATTAACAGCGTTCGTTGCATTGGCGGAAGTAGAATGCATTTGTTTGTGCTACCGTGTGCGCCACAGGGGAAGCTTGCATTATACCAAAAGCCATTCGCCATCGCTAGAGTGATGTAGAGGTAGGATTTTGCCGAAGAAAATAGAAACCAACCGGTACGGGCGCGGCTGGGTTTTGTATGTAAAGCAAAGAAGTGAAGCGTCTTCTTCAAAACCAATGCCGGGCATGAGATTGGGTGTTGACAAAACAGGAAGCAGGAATCGAGGGAAGGTATGGGTCGCTGTTATGTCGTTGAGCTTGAGGTTATGTTTGTGGGTGGAGAAGGATTCGTTTGCCGCTTACAAAGCGAAGCTTCAGTGAGACGAGATATACACATACACATACCCACAAGAGCAGACAGTGCAAATATCCGCCAGCGACACTCTCTTCAACCATGCTGCCGGCTGCATTGAAAAGGATTTTTTTTTCCTTGTGGCTGCTTTTTAGTGCGGGGGGTTTTTTAATGCTTGTATGCAGAGACGCAAGAAGAAAAAGAGCTTTTTTTTAAAAAAAAAAAGAGGAAAACATTAAATCCACGCTAGAAAAGTATCAAGAAAACATTACGATCGTTTCATGCTCGGTGCTGTGGAATATTGTTCTTTATTTTCCGGTGATTTTTTTCTCACGCTGGGAAAGGTATTTTGTCTTTCCATCGGAATTGTGTACTGTGGAAATTTAAGTTTTTTTTTTCAATATGCAAATGAAATGCCATTTATCTGGGTGTCTTTTAACCGGGTGCTGGATTATCCGTGCTGATCGATATTGACAGTTCTAACGGCGGTTTGACATATAAACTTCAAAGTCGATGACGGCAAATAACTTAAAGTTTAATAGTAAATGTCATCCCTTGTTTGCCCCTCCACAAACTCCACCAACTCCATATATTATAATTTTTTTTTTTACAAAATCAAATGTACCTATTTTCCGTCTTGTTCACGTTTTCGGGTAGGGTCGTATCATGTTGGTTTTTTTTTTAAATAATGTTGGTTCAATGAACGTTGTTTTCTTGTAGTCATTATTATGACCACCTGAGTGTACGGCGCACTCCCATTGCTCGGTGCCAGATAGGAAGGAAGACGATTTTTTAATGTGAATAGCAATGGTGCAGGAGCGCTCCCTGGATGGCTTTGGTTGATCCGAACGGACACGACGGAACAGTGCATGTCCAACGGAAGGATACGCTTTTCCTTTCCGTTGTAACGCTTGTTTTGTTCACCCACGTATGGCACAGAAACTATGTTTCTGTTTCTAATTCGCCAAGAAAATAATTCCGGTACACAAACGGTCTGTATATGGTAAAAGAATTTTTTTTTAATCTGTATCAACGTGACCCCAAAAAACTATTACACATCCAGCAAGCCAGTGCGCATTCTCATTGCAGTCGTACCAACTTCATCGGACCGCGGAATAATCGGATGTATACGCTGTGTGCAGTATTAATGAGCTGGTTTATGAATTTCCTTCCGGCTAAGATGATCCTGCTCATTTCGTCTCAGGTGCATTGGGTACTTGTGCCGGCCCGCCAGAACATTTTGCCATCCGCTTGTGCTTGAGAGAATGATTTTGTGCTTTTATTTTCCAAACCCATTTCGATCCGGAATTCCACAACGCGCTTGGGACGACGGGGTTGGTGGAGCATTTCGTTTTGTAGTTTGTGCCTTCACTGCCACCAACTTGCCAGGTACTTACTTTTTTATGGGAAACCCATTTTCACCTTCGTACGAGGCACTTCGTTTTGGCTCGCTATTACACACGTGTGAGTTTAATTTTTGATGAGTACGTACGAGGAGCAGCAAAATGTAAGGAGCTTTTTTTTTATTTTTTGGGTGGAAGTGAAGACGGACACACGTATCAACGTGTACGACGGAAGCGGAAAGATTTTTTCCCCCCACTTTTGTACTACCTTCTGTTTCGAGTTGTGCCCTGAGTGTGTCGGCATGGCACAGTGAAGCCGGAGTTTCATGCATAATGAAGATGTCCACCACCACCGCATCCATATCCATCTTTCACCTGAACGTGCCACACGTTCCCTAAGCCTTCTTGGTGGAACAGGAGCAGGAAGAAAGGAAGGTGTGCAACGTTTCACCGTACGAATGTTCCAAAATAGACTCAAAAATTGTACGACGATAATGTCTTTAGCAATGGAGAACTGGGTCTGTGTGTGTGTGAGTGGGTTTTTTTGTTGGTTCGTTTTGCATGATAGATTAAAACGGTAACGAAATTAAGAACCTACTCGTAAAGTTTCACCCTGGTCATGGGCTGGTTCAATGATTACTGTAGAACCGGTGGAGTGGTTGCATTAAAAATTTGCATTCCCGTCATTCCATCGGAGCAGTCATGTTGTATGCACAAGCCTCTGCGTGTGCTTGTACGTGTGGGGGAGGTTTTCGATTGCCGTGACCTGATTTGAGAGTGACTAAATGACGGCAAAGATATGGCGTAATGCTAAAATTGGAATGTGCAGCATTGGAGATAATCTAAGAAAATAATCAGTCAAGCTTTCTTATGCGTTAAATATTTTATTTTCTCATTTTTCATTTTACCCCATTCCCAGATTTTAATTTCTACTGTACAACATTTTTGAGTATACTTTAATCTCTTACTCTTTTACTGTTCCTCATATTGTGTCATTTTATCGATTTTTAACCGTAGTCGTGTTGTAGCATTCAAATAGCGGTAACTGTAAAGGCACGATTACATCACTGCCAGGCCTGGCGACGGTTCGAATCTCGAAAAGATCTGTAGAGCGCTTTTATCAACGTAGGCTTTTTCAACTCTAAGAAGTAATTCCAGTGGTGCATATAGCTAACAAGAGAAGCTAACCCTCCTTATTATGCTACTGGTTACGCAATGTTTGCACAGTCGAATAAAAAGGAAAAGGAAAACATTTTAATTATACCCTTTTTAGAACATTGCTTGCTGAGCAAATGTGGCCGAATGGTAAAAGTAACTCACTTCTCCGGGGGTGTATGTAAGATGCATACATATCATACCTAATTGAAAGTCTATAATAATTTGGAGCTTCAACCGGGCAGATCAAACAATATCCCGCACAAGCGGATGGAGGTGAAGAGGTAGAACAAACATTTGCAACCCCCTCCACCCATACATACTGAAGAAATTGGATCGCTTGCTCGCAATTACCGCAATTAAGCTATTATTGCGCTTCGTCTTAAAACAAGCGTCTTCTCGTTAAGGGTCCTCGTTGAGTAACCGTCGAATACCGGCCGTGCGTGTTGGTTTTACCTGCGAAACAATGGTGCGGGCGGTCTCGTTAAGCCTTCGTCAAATGTGATTTGTTCCGTATGCGGATCGAACTTGTGTCGTTGTTGTTGGCCTGCGCCTGCCTGTGGGTGTAAAAAGCTCGCTTCCGCCTGTGTTGACGAGAGGCGCTTAGTTTGGTGTGCCTCCGGTGTGCTGGTGGAGCGGGTTTCTGGCGTTGTTGCCAACAAATGATGAAGATGTAGGTGTGCGTTGGGTTAATCTTAATAAACGGTCGGGTTGACAGTTGTGTTTTGAGAAGGGCGAGCTAAAATGTGTGTCGTATCGTTGTTTGGGGGGGTCAAATTAATATCTCGTTTATCGCGTTGGTGTTGGTTGGTGTATAAAAAGGGAATAATTATGTTCAAGGGAAGGTTTTTTTGTGTTTGCTTCTCTCCAGTGATGGTATCTGTTTAAAAATTGTAAACGAAGCTGAACTGTATCTCGGTCGAATGGAAGTGTGTAAACAGTGCAGTAAAATGTGCTGATTAATTCGTAACAGAAATGTTTCACCTAGCGTTTGCTTCGAGCTGAACCCGATTCTTGCTTCGTTATTCGCAATGAATTAATTTACTAAATATTTTACAAACTGCTTGGAATGGATAAAATAACTACCACACACACGCGCGCAATCTGCGCGAAATACTGCAACGTGAACAAATGTTTGTTTGCATTTGACGGTTATTTGTGCGAGTGGTTGGGTTGGGTAGCGTTCGTGACATCCGGTGTAAATATTAGTTCATCGTGATCCTGTGTGGTACGATCGTACACAGCGGCAGGACGTGCCGTTGACTTAAACTACCCCTGTTCATTGACCGTGTAAAATCGTAACCGAATTTCAGCAATTTTTTTTCCATTCCGTGGATTGATATTTTTCTCTTCTTTTCATGCGTTTTTCACGCTTAATTGGTCAATGATGGGTGGGAGGAACAGTTTCGAAATTCCAACCACACCGATACTCGCGTACGGCTCATTTACAAGTCGACAAAAAAAAATCTGCGTCAAGAATGTTTCTGTCGGTTTGCAAATTTACATGTAAAATACATACAAACACACCACACCGGCTAAAACTGAGCAAAAATGGTTCCGTTTCGGTAACAAAGCAAAAACCATTGAAACGAAAGCATGTGGGGGGAAGGATGTGAGTTCGGGGTGGTGGAAAACGCGAAAAGCCTTCATCATGTTTTTCACACAATCATGTTCGTGTGTGTGTGCGGATTGTGGTGGAGAAGATAACATGATTGTGGTGATCGGGTCTTCCAACTTTTGCCAGCATGAAAAACATAAGCATGGTTGGAAAATTAGATTTTTTTCTCTCCCTCTTTCTCTTTCGCTCGCTTCTTTGCTATTGTCATGGTTGGAAAAATCTCATTTATCGGTGATTTCGAACAAGGGCTCGCAAGAAAAGGAAGCTTCTCATTTGAAGTTGAAAAAAATAATAAATTTTCGGCAGAGCAAGCAATGGACAAAAAAGAGGAAAAGGGGACTATTTTCCTAACGCTTCTGACCTCCACGTGTGCAGTAAATTAGTGTATCAATATTTCACGTCAAGTGTGCGTAGCATAGCAGTTCCCGAAAAGGTTGCATGAGTTTTTTTCCTTTGTTTTACGATCAAGCAAAATGTTGTCTGCATGTTTAATGATAAATCAAAAACTGGACAAATGCTGAATTTTCCCTTCGCTAGGGTGTGTTGTTACGCGGGAATAATGCGGGGGGAAACCGAATCGTGGAGGCAAATTTCCCACAACACCCTTTTTGTCGGTTGCGTGTGCCAGATTTTTCCCATTTTTTAGCGCCATTTTCACACTTTCTCGGTTGATGGAAGGACGAAAGGAGGGTGGCGTAACTGGGTGGGGGTGTGTTTTTTTTGTTTGCTCACTTTAGTGGTAAGATTGCGTGCGTTACATTTTTCTACGTCAATTTTCCTCCCTGTGCGTGCGTGTTTTTTCATCCGGTGGAAAACTGGCCAGCCCTTCTGCCATCCCTATAGCGGACCCGCATGGGATTCAATTTCAAGTTCGCGTTTCCTTTTCCCACTTGAAAGCTTGATTTTTTATGTTCATGCTAGCGCGGATCAAAGATCGTGAATGAAGCGTGTCGGAAAGGCGTGAAGGTTGTTTAAGAATCAAGAGCAAGCGTAGAAGATAAAAGTAAAAAAAAATCTTATTATAACCAGAGCATGGCTCATTGGATCGACTATCGTTAGTGCCTGATTTATGACGTACCTCTAGTGGGGTAATGGTCGGTTTCGACAAATATTTAATTCGTGTTATCACGTTCGCATTTACAAACGCAGCACACGACACGGATGGATGTGGATTTTATTTAACCAAACGTCAAATCAAATCAAATGTTTCATTTTACCGTTTTTCCTGAAACATTTTTGCCTGGAATCCATAAAAATTACGTGCTATCGTCCTTTCCCGTTGTGTAGTAAATGGCATTAAATTTATGCTAATGAATTTGTGTTTTATTTTCATTGCTAGGAAGTTTTTCATCAGGCGTACGAGTGTTGTGATTGTAATGAGGCAGAACAAACAAAAAAAAATTATAAAACTACGAGCAAATAAAACTCGTATGGGCATTTTCCAGTGTGTGCTCCTTTGTGTTGGTTGGTTTTTAGTACGGTGGAAAAACTAGTTTTGTGTGGAATTATAATACTTTTTAATTAACGCAAATATACTGTGCTATCATTTTCATGTTTGAACTAAATGAATGGTGGTAGAAGTTTCGAACGACGAGGAAAACATTTTCTGTGTTGGATTTATTTTTAGCTGTAATTTCCATTTTAATAATTTATGGTTTTATTGAAAAGTATAATAAATTTAATTAAAAAACAATCATGTGTAGGATGTGACTGTCTGTTTTCCGGTCCTAGAGCTTGGTATGTTCAAAAATTTAAGTTGAGTTGGAAATGTCTATAAACCGTGGCCGCCATTTTTCCATGCCCATCGATTCTGTCCGGATAAACGATCAACACGGATAACACAGTACAGCAGCTATTCTTTTTTTATTTTAGTTTTTCATGTTTTCAGGAATTTTATTTTGGTTTTTTAGTTTATTTTTTCTCCGGTTTTTGTAGCCATAAAATTTAAAAAAGTTTTATTTTGAAAATATCAAAAAAAATATCGCAGAAGAAGCGAAATGCTTTCTCAATAAAAAAAACTTCAATTGTTACAAATCGATACTTTCGTTCAACAAACCAAGCTTGTTCGATGTTGTTTTTTTAGTTTCAATTTTCTTCGGTTTACTGCTCTTTACAACATCGCCCAACGGAAGCTCACACTAATGAAAAGTTTGTCGAACGAACCATTCTTGGTTTCCGCTGTTTATCTGTTCCCTATCTTCTCAATCCCCATCCCTGTTTACGCTTGCCTTTTGCTCCATAAAATGAAAGCCATAAAGTTCGGTCAATTAAAGGAGCACTCTGTGGAAGGGGGCTAGCGTGGTGGTATTGGTGGTGAAAACTGCGAAAAGAAAAAAAAAACACATGCATACCCGTCCTTGGTATGGTCTTTGTTCGTAAGGACACCGCAACTACGTGCCGTAGAATATTCCACGCCTGACGATTCTCTCTCTTGAGGGGGAATTTTGTTGTTTTTTTTTGGTATCCGCAACAGTGGAAAAGTTTAAGCGAACAGAAGTCGTAAGTTCGTAAAAGGTGAAAAAATTAGGTTAACATGAAGTTTTTCCTCTCTTCATTCCCGTATTTTCGTTCGCCCCTTTTGCCATGTGATTGTGTCAGGCGTGCGTGTGATAGTGCAATCTTATCTAGGATTTGGGAATGATTTTTGACGTGTATTTCTTCGCCTGGTTGCTCGGAAACTTTCTGTTCGTTGGAGAAGGAAGAAATGACTTTCATCATTTATTCTGCTGACTTGGACAAAATTTCTTCCAAATAATGGCCCAGATTTCCGATGCACTTTTGGTGCTTTTTACACCCAAAAATCACATCATAACAGATTTTAACTCGCGACAGTTGTTTATTCAGCACTTTGCACAAAAAAAGGTAAACTTTTCCGTGCACCAGTTTTCCATTACATTTTCCGTAATTAATTTTCCACTTTAAAATTTATAGTTTGATTTGTACGTTTCCGCTGTTTCCCAACGCTCTGGTTTCCTCGTTCGTGACAAAAAAGGATAGAAAAGAAAATCAGAAAAATGCTCTTGTTGCGGAATATACTGGTAACATTTGTTGAACTTTTTTTTTATTGTTAGTAGCTTTGTTTAGTGTTGTTTTTTTTCTTTTTTGCCTTCTGCTGTGTGATTGTGACAAAGTTTTATGCGCAATTATAAGTTACAGAGCATAGGAGAAAAAAAAGAAACAAATACAAAAAAAAACTGTAGACTTTTCGCGGTATTTTTGAGTGGGTTAAACGGCATCCTTCCCGACCAGCGCTATAAGTTGTGTGACTTATCGCGATGGTGGGGAAAACTTTTGCACCGCTAGGAACGCGGGCGGAGCAGTGGAAATGTGTAACCATCGTGGGAAAAGCACCGGATGGTTAGGAAACATTTTTTTCCACAAATGTGCGCATAAAATCTCGTCCAAGAAAACAACATTGACTGGTGCTTCCTGATTTTTTCCTGCAGTGAACCGCGATCGTGAGCGGGTTACATTTCATAGGGATTGTTGTTTGTTGGGCAGGGAAAAACAAAGAAACAAATCTCAGTAAAGAAAACTTCCCTTTACTGGTGCGAAGTAACGTCCTGTGGCTGTAAGATCAGGCAAATAAACGAAAGGTGGATTTTTTTTTCTTAGTGGAAGACATTTTTCTAGTCGAAATATGACACTCGACACGGTTAGTTTTGTTAAATTGATATAAATTACGAATTTGCTTGAAATTTGTTGCACTTTCAAAGAAGATAACTGCTTCTTTATTGAATTAAAATATTGTTTTCTTTTGATTTATTCTCGAAGAAACTTAAAAGCCAAAGGAAAGTTATGGTAATTTGATTTTTCGTTATTCAATTTATTTCTGTTTGTACCAAAAAAAAGGGTTCGTCGTCTATACGTACAGCAATGTTATAGAATAAAGTTAAAACCCCATTTCTCGGTTGAAAAACTCCATAAAAAGCTTACATTTTTGCACTTCCCATTGTGCTTTACTCGTCATGCGTTCAACAATGTCCAGTTTCAATTTCTTTCAATTCCACCTCCACCATACTGCTCTACTTATCATTCTCCTCAAAGCGTCAGCGTTTTCCCGCGCCCAACCTCATCATCCTCGATGGCAGGTGGTGCTCTCGTGTATGGGACGGATATTGCATTTATTTTCACTCGAGATGCATTTTATTGCGCTGCCACCGGTAGGAAAGTTTTGCACCGGCTGCAGCTGTCGACGATATGGCCGCGCGTGACATACACCATCTTATATATATTCTGCTGCCTTTCGCCTCACCTATCATTAACAACAGTGAACTGACACGTTTCGACTTTTGCTTTTCGATTTTTTGGACGGAAATTTGGTGCACCATTGTTGTGGGAGTTGGGGCGTTGAGAGATGGAAAAGTGGTTGAAGCCTTACGGAATGGGTGTTGGGTTGTGCAATGTTTCGCCGGCAACAGCTCGAGCACGAGAGCTGACAGATAGCGCGAGAGAGGGTGTCGATCGAATATTTGTGGTGGTAAAAAATCCGAAGGCGTTTGAAAGGTTGATGTGTCGATACGCAAAAAAAAAACGATTGACAGATCTCTTGATTAGCGAATAGAAGTATTGCACACTTTGAGACATTTATTCATGATAAATGTGTGGGTGTAGTTTCCGTTGTGGGGTGGAATTGGAATTTGTTAGATGTTGAAATTTGGATATTTAATGTTTAAAGGTTTATTTTCTAAAAGGCACAAAGAAATGGAATATTTTAAAAAAATATGACCGAGGTGTAACGTCACTATTGTTTTCGAGTTAATAGATATCCTATTGTTATTTAAATCAATACATTTTAGCATTTTTTTATCTAACATATTAAAGTATGTAAACTATAATTTTGGGCTAGCTTTGGTCGACCGGCACGGTACGATTGAACGGTTAGAGAGTCATCGATTCATTAGGATTTATGAATCTTTGAGGATCCATGAGTCTTGGAAGATTTATGAGTCTTTGAGGATTCATGAGCCTTTGAGGATTTATGAATCTTTGAGGATTCTTGAATCTTTTAAGAGATTCTTGAATCTTTGAGGATTCTTGAATCTTTGAGGATTCGTGAATCAATGAGGATTCATGAGTCTTGTGGGAATCAACTATTTTTTTTAAATTACAAGCACAAATGTTAAGCACAACACTAGTTAACAATAACAAATAACGTTACTATAATAATTACTATAATTTGATGTTGTATAACAGTGTACAAATTGTTTTTTATAATGGGTTCGACTTACTCATCTTTCCGCATTGATTTAGAATTATTTCTTAGCATTTACATTAATTGTATTAATTATGTTTCTTTTTTTGTTTTGAGAGTGGTAATGTGAGAAAAATTAAATAACGTTTTAAATATCAAATTGTTTGTATGGAAAATAAAATAATAATCTTTCAGTTCTTATTCAAGATCTAAAGGAAGAAAATATTTATGTATTTAATCCCATTGGTATGGAAGAATAGTAGATAATTTCATCAGGAAACAACTAATGGGAAACAGTCATACCAATCATCTGAAGCATTTTTCACGCTTTTTGAATTGTAAAATTGAGCTACTAACAAGCATGCAAAGATTAAAAGCAAGCAGTGACGGGGTGGAAAAAACCAAACTCCCGAATGGTACAACATTCTTTGGCAATTCTAGCATACCTTTACTCCCAAAAGTCTGCTGGACCGACACTGGCACACCTTTACAGACAGATCCGAGAAAGATTGAACTCTCAACCATCCGGCGGAATTTCGTCTCAGCAAGCAAATCACGTACCAAACGAGGGGCGAGAGGTTGAACGTTGGAGATTGCAATGGTGAACAGCAAAAAAAAAGTGAGATGGAAAACCGGTTCATCTGTATCAAACTGCAGCAACCGAAGCGAAGAAAGTGAAACGAAAGTGCCCGAAAGGTGAACAGTCCGTAAACTGTTTCTCGGCACAGCAAAACCAACGCCATTGCTCTGGAATTGCTTCCTCGGAGGGCACAGGGAAGGCAGGCCGGTGCGAGGAACCTGATGTTGAGGAGTGTGTTCTTCGTATTTTTTTTTTGCTCGTCAAACCAACCATAATCGACCTGGACAGACCTGAGCAGATTGGCCAAAAGCAATGAGAGCGAAAGTGGGCACGCTAAGGAAGTTGCCGAAGCGTGAACTGGTTTTTCTTTTCGTGCGGCGGAATCACCGGCTGGGCACCACCCGGTTCTGCCCAGCTCTTACTTAAGTGGCGTACAGTTTGTTTGTTGCGTACGAATTGATTTTGGGCGCTGGATCTTGGCAGCACTGGAAACAAGAGCAGTCCATGTACGCGTGTGTGTGTATGTGTGACAGCATTAACCGAAACGAGCGCAAATAAACCGCTGGACCACTGGACCGCGCTCGCATTGTGCGTTCGTTCGAAAATGTTCGTAATGGTCGACAGCATTTTGGTGCTCCACAATTTCCAAGCTGGTTGTACAAAAAAAAAAAACAATCGAACCTCAAGACGGGAAAGCAATTTTTTTGCCCCGTTGCATCCGGTTGAAAAGTTCGGTTTTACAAGACATTACATTAGGAAGGTCATCTAGTTTGGTAAATTGGTCCTTGTTGTGCTGATGGTTGGCATGAATCCTTATTCGTATGATGTTGGTTTGGGTCAGGAATGAAGGCGAATACTTGAACTTCTTGTCTTTAATGGAAGTAACAAATAAGCTCATCAGGCAAGACGAATCGCAAATTGATTCGACCCATACTTTAGTTGGACTAAGAATTTCTAATGGTATTGACGTATCGAAATATGCGCTATAACGATTTTAAATTCATTTTATAGCAAATGTTATCATTTTGTGAAAATCAATTCAAAATTCATTTTTAAAAATTATAGCAAATAAAAAAATGATATGGTGAAACTTCTTCTTCGGTTTATTGTTTATTGTTTTATATTTTGTTTGTGCAAATAATATACATAGATGAGTTCATTGCTAGTTCATGCGTATTAACTCACTATTTTAGTAAATTATGTACACGTTTATACTATCGAGTTTGTTTCTACATGTATTAAAATTATAGCAAAACGCGTTGTTACTTTTTATTTTCATTTGACTGTATTGATTTGGGGAAAAATTCAAGAGATCATTGCCCATTTGTTATACCTTTCTCCACCTCATACTTTCTCATCAAAAGCTTTTAACAGCTGTTAGCATCGTTTTTTTTTTAATCTTTCATAATTGATTTTTAACAACAATGATGTACCCGAACCTCCCAGTTGCGCTATAAAAATCACACCCAATCAATCTCATTAACGAGAGTTCTTTTTTTTCGTCTGGTTTGTTGCTCATTTTGCCAGCATCTTGAAACATGTCAACGGAACGTGCCAAGGGGATACATTTTCTCGCGCGTTTCCCACGTTTTCAGCCAGCCACAATCACTGTCGTTGACGTTGGTAAGCGCGCTACGGTGCAGAGATGCACCGATTTATCTCAACCTCTTGTTATGTCTCTTATCATTTTCGTTTTAGCTCCCGGTTGAGACACGCGACCGTAAAGTCGGTCGATGGTTATTCCACTCATGCACACTTGCACAACCGATTTTGTGTCACACGGGAAGGGTTTTTTTTCTTTAAATTTTCTATTCTTTTTCGTGTGTTTGTATGTGTGTACACGTGGACCAATGTGGCAGTTCGCTTCTAGCTTCGGGGGTAGTTTATTTGAATGGTTCTAGCAGGAGCTGGGACGCCATTCTTGCCCGTTCACGTGAGCAACAACTTGGCGTCTTTCTTGGTTTTAGTGCTGGGTTAGACGCCGTCATCGTTGTCATCGTTGGCATTTTGCTGAGGCCATCTTTTAGCACAGCGCTGCCGTTCCCAGCCCCCAACTGCTTTCATATCGAATAGGGTGAGCTAAATTATCCAGTGCATTCAGCGTCTCGCAAACAACAATGCACTTTATTGGTGCAGTTTTGGGTCGAATGGGTTTCTACCCACGTTCCTGCAGCAGCATATGCCTTGCATGGAGGCTCTTCTCCGAGCATGAATCTTTGATAATGATCGTACGAAAAGGAAAGCCTTCTGCAGGGAGAGTAGCGTGGGGGAAACATTCTCCAAAGATGCACTTGGCATTTCGCTGCAGCCCTTCCCAGGAGTCTTGGCTTGGAGGATGAGGTTTTGCTACAAGAGGTTCGTTTATGTGTTGTCTTTGGTCGGAAATCGTGACTTATGTCATCTATTTGCATGCCTCCCGCACTCGAACAACACGAACAGACCTTGATGAGGTCCTCCTGACGGGGGAAATGCTTTCACTTGAGCGGAAAGTTTTGTCATTTAGATAAAATCTGCACCCAGCCTGGGTTGGTTTGCGGGACAACGTGCAACGTGTTGTGCTGGCGCAGTTTTTGCAGCAGTTTAGCCGAGGATTAGCATCTTCAAAAACGGAAGCTCGATGTAGCGTTGGGAATGCCGTTAGCAGAAATTCCTTGGCAGATAATCTTAAGCAGGTTTCACGGGCGGTGAGTTTTGAGAAGGGGAAAAGTGATTTGATGGGTAAAGTTTTTGTCAAATTTCCTAAGCACCCCGTGGTTGGCAATACCCGTCGACGGATGCGTTTTTAGTTGAGTGTTCTTGTTTTGAAGGAAGGGAGTTCAGAGTGAATTTGCTGTCCACAGGAAGCATGGCTAGGAATGCTTCGCAAATGTCAATTAAACTTCATAATACCGGATGGATTAAGCTTGGCTAAAATCTCAGCCAGACAATGTCAATTACTTAATTTGTGTTAAGCGATCTTTCAGCTGGCAGTATGTGGTTTTAATTGAATTTGAGAGTAATTTAATTAACTTCATTTCTGGAACAAACGACACACTTACTTCTATAGGGAAATCTTATATTTATCTTTTCAAGGTTATAATGGCATTCATTATGAGCAGATTTAATAATTTACCATTGTGCTTGGACCCATGCTTGGGTAAATAAAAATATTTGTTTTGGGTTTGTGTATTTATTTATTAATTTTCCAAACATTTTATTCACAAATTAAAATAAAGTGGATCGCCGGATAAACGAATATCACGGATAAAAGGAGTTACTTTTGAACTGTCATTTCCGAATAATGCGACAGCCGGATAAAAAGTACCAGGATAATCGACGTTCCACTGTAATGTGTTACTGTAAACTTATTTTAAGATGGCAACCAATATTTATTTATTCCGTCTAAATTATACTAATATTTAAACTCACATTTTCTTCCTGCTTTTCTAAACACATGAAAAAAAGTATAAGCGACACAGGTGCTCCGATCGGAGCTAATCACTTTGAGGGTAAATGTGCAATGTTTACGATCGCTAAGTTCATAAATTGCGCAATAAGCGAGGCAGATGCACTTCAAACTTTTCCCTGTTCACAAGTTTGCGCGGAAACCAAGAAAAAAATTCATACAAGATACCATAATTTTTCCTTTGTTGTGGTCGTGCTGCAACACGTGTGCAAATTTGAAACACCGTTTTCTTATTGGCTCTTGCCTTGCTTATTGCTTTAGAATGGAGTTAACGGAAGTTTGAAGTAGGATGGTTTCAGGATAATCTCGGTAAGGTAACCACTTTATCTTTTAAGTGTTTGTTTTTGCCTTAACATCCTCTCGATGGATACCAAAAAAAAATACTTCCAACATCACTTTTGACCTCCTTTTTTGTGGATATGTGTGTGCGTGTGTTCTATGCTCTTGGGGTCGATTTTCTTCCAACCCCTCGTCGCCATCACAAAACTCCCCCCCCCCCCCCCCCAGGCTCCCCTCGGGTTGAATTATTTATAAATTATTGAAATTCCCCATCCGGAAGCGAACAATAATCTTCTGCTACTTCCGACATCCTAATGGCCGTTGGGAGGTTGTACTTTTTTTTATTATAGCCTCTCAACACCCGTTCACCGACTTACGGGAGCGATGGAAAAGCCTTGTCGCTGTTATCCCTGGCCCACCAAATGTGAATACGATAGCGTAAGAATGTGTTTCACTCAGAAGATTTTGAATACGAATGACAACATTGGTGTTCCAGCCTAAAGTGACAATGAAGAAAAAGGAGGAAATCTTTTTTTTTTCAAACAAACGATGCTCCGCCAAACTCTTTCGCTTCCTTTAAATGGATCTCGGGTCCAGGGAGTTGAGTTTTTCTTTCCCTTCAGTATGCTGCCGGGAAAAGATATTCCTTGTCCGTGATATGGAACAAAAGCTTTTCCACATTTTTCTTTGCTGTTATTTGGAGGGAGGAAGCAAAAAAAGGCAACTCACAAAGTATATTGCTTCAGCCCCAATAGTTTTTTTTCTCTTTCAACTCTGGTGTAGGGGAAACTCACTCGGAAGAAGAAAAAGCAAAACAACGTGTCTCACGCAAGCATTAAATACAAATACACTATGGGACGGTGGTTTACTGCAGCTGACACTTTTGGCTACTTTGTTTCTTTTCGTCAAACATTTACTTCCGTAAAGGGGGATTCATTTTTTTCTCTCTCTTTCTCTCTCTGAACTCGTATTTCTATTTCTTTTGCATTATATTATGCACGAAAGAAAAAAACAACTTACGCCTATGTTTACGGGTGTTTTTCTTTTCTTTTGCGTATGGTAAGATTAGCTTTTTTGTTTTTGTTTTGTTTTGTTCCGTATATGTGAAAGAGTGAGCTCGGAAGGAAAATGATATAACTCGTACGAAAAGCGGAAAAGGATTACAGTGTGGCACGTGGTTTGGTAATCCTTAAACCGCCCCGAGTTAGGCTTTCTTTTCCTGCAAAGTTTTCCACAAAACCAGTTCGCCCCAGTGCGCTTCTTGCAAGATACATTTTCCGCAAAAGCAGGAACGAGACTGTGTGTAGGAGTTGTCACAACCGGGAAGTTGTTTCGTGCTTACTATCCCTTTCGAGGCACAACAATTCCCAGAAGAATGATTTCAGTGAAACGAAGAAGCTTCGGGTTAAAATGTGGAACGATTAATCATTTTCGGTTGTGGAAGAAGCTCAACCACGATGTCACATACGAGAAAACATTGAATCAGTGCGCTTAAAATGGGTGGGTTTTCAGTAACATAGCCGGGAGGCTTAATTTTGTTGCGGTGGTTTTATCTGTGGCCACTTAAACATGGGCGTTTAATCTCGATACCGTTAGACGGCGGGACAAATGGAAGCGCGAGAGGGAAGCATATGGCGATTATTTATTGCCTGGGAAAATATGTCTGAATTTCCTTGGAAGTGAAGAATTTAGGATGATTAGTTAATCTCATTTAATCTTGTTTGGTTGTATTTAGGTTAATGTATGTTTATAAAGGTCGTAATGTAACTCTTTTGCAAAGCTTTTTACTGTAGGAAGGAAACTTTCAAACAATTTCCCTGAAAGTAATTCTCAAGAAACGAATGTCGCAGAACTTGTCCAATATTTTTAGACCACTATGAAGTAAGCTATTACTGGCTGCACTTTTTCTGCGAATCCGTTTACAATGAATAATACAAACAGGCTCCAAAAGCAGCACTGACACCCCGGACGGTTGTGCATTTTCCAGTGAAATGAAAAATAGATTGTACCTCACAGTAACGTGCGCGTGACGAAGCCTCAAGGAATCGTCGCCGGTTTCTGGCCCAGTTACTAGACGGGGAAAAACGAACGTCCAAATGTCAAGGCCTTCTGCCACTGTGACAACGACGCTTGACAGGGTTTTGTTGTTTTGCCGACCAAATCCTTGTTGGGCGATTTTGTTTTGCTGAATAAATTGTAAGACTATTTGAAGTTGGTTTACAAAAGAGTCCTTGTGTTCGTTTCGGAGAAGAAAGATGACAGGATTTCGTCCTTCGGATTTTGGCTGTAATTTGTTGTGTGCTTTTGCACGGTCGTTGTATCTCGTTTACTTCCGTCCAGACACTAGCTAGAAACACCTGCAAATGATGCAGTTCGGGGTTGAGAAATAATCCTCAGGAAACACTATGTTTTGTAAAATTGTATACCTTTTGCTTTGGTGTGGGGGAGTTTAATTCGTTCACCAGAATTCACAACCTTGGTGTGCATTGAGTTTATCAGCGTTTTATTGCAGAGATGCCATTTTGTTTGTTAGCTGCTTTACTGCTGTCGTCCATTTGCTGCAGACGACGATGATGATGATGATGATAAGAAAAAGGATGCTGGTCCTGGTCGTAATTTAAGCAGCATGATTGTTTTATATCGTCCAGTCCAGCTGACACACACACAGAGAGACTGTCATCAGTTTATGGAACGAGGTATAACAAAAATTTGTTTCATCTGCTGTTTCGCTCTTTCAGACGACAACGTTTGATTTTTTTTTTGTTCTAAATGTAGGATCTCTTTCTTAAAAGACACGAACACGAGGTATACCAACCTGGAAGTAATTTATTATACGCGCGTCGCATCCGGCACGAGAGGATTAAATCCTCAAGAGAGGATCCGATTCCGTGCGGGGTAGCAAGCAAGTTCCCAAAATGCTGGAAAGCTTGTTGCCGACGGCTTTGACGTAATGAAAAATATGCCAATCAACGGAAAAGGACACTCTGGATGAAAGAAAGGACAATAAAGCGCGTTTCGGTGTTGACCGTCGGTGTCGTGAACTTGAAGTGAGAAATTAATTAAAATCTATTCCAGTTTCCGCCAGGATATTCCCTTCGGGGCTTTGTAGAAATGTTCCAACATGGCCGCTTTTCATCTAGGACATTTCTTACGCGGTAGCTGTACAGATGTGTGAGTTTGGAGATAGTTTTTGAATGAAAAGATCCCGAGTACGGTGAAGCAAATCAAGCAACAGGTCAACCAACAATGGAGGATCGTTTTTTTTTTGTTTTCGAAAAGGATGTTTTTTGAACGTTTTGCGAGCATTTATCTGTTGAGCTAACTCTCCTTACCTAGCTGCTCCCCAATTAGGATCATCAAGGATTAAGGAGCCCCAAATTAGCATCGAATTAATTGTGTCCTTCCCCATTTCCATGGTAGCCCCAGGAACCCAAGCTGATACTTGTGAAAAGGTGCAAAAGGATGTTTGACAAACATCAGTTTAATTCCGGGAACCTTAACTTCGCAGGAGTGTACACCTCCGCATACGGCAACAAATCCGTTTGTCGACTAGCGAAAGGTTTTTGAGTAGTCGAACTTCAAACTTGATTTGAAAACATGTTGAAGGGTTTACCGGAAAATTGTGCGTCTCTCTCTCGTACCGCTGCTGTTGTTGTTGTTTGGTCCACTCCTGTGGGAGCCATTTGTCGTTGAGAGTAGACACAGTGGAAAGTGGTGATCGAAAAGGGTGGTGGCCTTGTTATGCCAGTAAACACTACGCTTGTGACTTATGTACCAAGACGATTTCTCGATCACGATGCGAACAAATTGCAATTTGTTTTGAAGATAAACACAACGAACGAATAACGTTAGCTTGCGGGATGTAATGAAGCTGGGGAAGAAATCGAGCAGAGGAAGAAGTTTGGTTTGAATTAATTTTGCAAGAATTAATTACGTTCGTGATGTGCGTGCTTGTTCATTTCAATGCCCGTTTTAGTTTGTTTCCAAAGTGTTTGCAAGGGTTTTGCTTAATTTTCATAATTTTTTTTACCGTTCAGGACAACGATTTGAGAACTGGTGAATTGTGTATGAAAAAATGGTCAAAATTAAATTTTGTTATAATAAATGTTTTTACTTTTTTTATATTTACATGCATAAATATTTTAATGTTCGTTCACCAAAGATTTTGTTGAAAGAATTTTGCAAAAATCATTTGTCCAGAGTTTTATCACTGTGCGCAAAGGTTTAACAGCAGCAAATATACCCGAAGTTTTCTCGCAACGCATTGTAAAAGTTTCAAACCGGATTTTTATTATGTTTTTTCCCGCTCGTCTTAAATTTTACTCGTTGCGTGGAAATTACACATTCACACCTAATTAAAAGATATGAAAATTTTTCAACGACACACAGCCAGTTGAATAAAACAGGGTTTCTTAGACGCAGCGACTGAACTGGAAAAAGTTTTGCTAGTTATTGTTTTTTTTGCTTTTATTCATGTGTTTATGCTCGCGGAACGTCTCGGAACAATGTGAAACTTTTTTCTACTAGTGCGTTGCGAGCTTTCCATAGTTTTCCCTTTACTAGAGCTGGGAATTGTTCTGCGACAGGACAACTTCATCGCAGCAAATGGTTGTCGTTTCTGGTGCTTCTGTGCGAATTAAAGTTTCGATTCCGCGAACCATACGCTACGCGAAGATGTTTGGAATAAAAGTAATAAAAGGGCGACAGGGTTCGGGGGCCAAGCCATTTTAAAACAATCGCAGCGAAGAAACCGCTCGCAAAGACGCTTGCCATCCGCTAATGTATTCAAAGCTTTGCAAGTGTACACTTGGTTGGTTGAAAGGGAAAACATTTTTTAGTACCATAGTACCATAGCAACACCAGATTTTGTGTGAATGGTTTTTAATTTTTGCGAAACTATTTGGACAAATTCTTTTAAGACAGTTTCCTTCATGGTTTTATGATGAAATTACTTTGCTGATGTTCAAACGAGTAGCTTCAGTCGAACGCCATCACCTTTTTACGGAAAATGAATTGTGTGAGTTATTTTTTTTGTAATTTTATAGTATTCGAATAATTATTCTAGCATATTGTCGCAGTGCAATTTTGTTAATTTAAAAGTTTATTATTTCAGTGATTTGTGCTGTAGTGTAACCATAGTTGTGACGTTTTATAATTAATTGTGTTTCAGAGACAAGAAAAAAAATAAAAAAAATAGAGAAAATTTAGAATAATCGAGAAAATCGGCAACATTCGAAACATAAAATCATATTTACAATTATAAGCATACAGAAAAACTTGGATTAACAATGTCTTCCTCGATGAATATTTTACGGACTAATGAAATGTCAAAATGACATTTTTAGTACATGTGAAACATTTAAACTTAAGTGACACTTAATTCTAGCATGCAAACCCTGCATTTATCTTCTGTTGGTGGTAAATAATTACACATCCAGCATGAAACTTTCCGGTGGTCAGTTTTTTTGACGCCATTTTCCAAAACTAATCATGTGGTCCATGGATAATTGATGAAATCTAGCAAATATGGTGGTGTGTTGGTGTTTCCAATTTTTTTACACACAATTTTGTACCATTATTGTTCGTCCTAAGGGCTGAAAACACGTTTGTCATGATTCGTTGATGATGTTTTCTGCTGACCAAAGGCATTAGTTAGCCTCCGGACGGGCAGAAATTTTGATTTTCGACCAGAAAAATCATCTCAATTTTGCTGACGCACCTCGTACAAGCGGTGCTGGACGTGGGCAAACTTTACCTCCAACACCGTTATCGGTTTGGTTAGCGCTTTTGTGGTTAATCGTCATCCATAATCACTATTTGAACGTTTCTTAATCTCTCGCTCGTAACCGCAAAACAGCCACTACACCCACACGGCGGGGATCATCGGTTTATGGGGGCCAAAATCGATCGAGGGTTCGAGGGTGAGAAAAATGTAACCCAAAATTCGCTGACATGCAGTATCGGAAAAGCCAAATTTTTGTGGCCGATCAACTGTGTGGCCATTCGATTGGTTCTGTTTGTTTCGGCAGGTTTTTTTTCAAACCGTAGCGAGGAGTACAGGTCCTGGTCCGGTCGTTACTGTGTTGTACCTGCGGCGACGATGACGATATGATTGTAGACGAGGGAATATTCCTGCACATCGGATGGCTTCTCTCAGTCGCCCATTCCTCGGGACCGGTTTTGCGAGTAGACATTAGATGAACGGAAAATGTGTTTTTCATCGACACACCCATCCGCTGTTTTTTCCCGACCGGTTCGATTGCGGCCTAGTTTTCTCTTACAATTTATCCTACCTCGTCCATTCGCCTTCTCGTCCCTTGTTGATTCTCTCGGCAGCGTATTGTGGATACCCATTGAACATGGATTGATAATGACAGTTAGTGTGGTGCGAGCTTCCCCTTTTGGGCATGAGGAAAAAGTAATCAAAAATGGTGTTCGATTCGATTGCGTTCATTTTATTGGTCCACTCCGGGTGTATAGGAGAGTTCGGACTGTCGGTGGTCGTTAGTGGTTAATGTAAGCTTCTCTGCGTAAGCATTCCGCTCGAGGGACAATCTTCCCTGTGGGATGAGAAAAATTGTGTTAAAATGTGCTATATTTTTACGATGTGTTTTTGTTATTTCTAATAGCTTTGTTTAGAGTCCATTTGTTCGAAGGGCTTGTGTACAGTTCCAAAATTCTGCCATTGCAGCGCATTGCATGAAATTAATCCGATACGAAATTCATGGAAATGTGGTTCCTTTAACCAACATTCACCAAAAAGCGACGAACGTACGCGACCCAAGAACGACTGGTCCGCGTAGTACTGTGTATTTGTTTTTCATCTCGTAATTGATCGTTTGAAGTTCGAGCTCTAAGATACACACCGTACCCTGGGAATATCGCAGCAGGTCAGTTAAGCAGGGCCCAAGCCCTTCTTGACGATTATTTTAAATAATTCATTACCTCGCGCAGGTTCGCGCTCTCGGCTTCTCGTCGGTTTTGTGTTGCTGGGAGAAATTAATTTTCCTTCACCGTTTCGGAACTGCTGATGAAAATCGGTGGTGTTGTTTTTACTGTAAATAATAGAATATAATTAAAGCTCGGGCACTTTCACCATCTGAATGGTAAGTTAGGTTTTGCATCCCATGAAGATGAACAAAACAGTGCGTACTCTCTCCCTGACGATTCCTTTCATCAAGAATCTTGCTGTCTTTTAGGTAGATTGTTTTTAGCTGCAAAAAGGGGTTCTGTGGTTACCACGTCAGCTTTGATAAGATTTGTTTTTCCACCGAATGAAGCGTAACCACAGCGGCAGTATATGGTTGTCTGTGTTTTGCAACATCTATTTTTCCACTTGGCAAAAAGCTTTCCCGGTAGAATATGTTTCATGCTCCTGCTAGTAGAAGACAGTAGCAAACATTTACATTCATTATTCATTCTGGTTTGCCTCTGGTAGGTACAACAGCAAAAGGTTCTAGCAGTGGTCGCCTGTTGTTGTGGTGATTGAACAACAATTGTTTGTAGTTATTGTGGCTCTTTGTTAAAATTAAAGTTGGTTTCATGTAACACAAAAAAAAACAATGTTCTTTGAACTGGTGTTTTGAACAAGTAAATTATCTTGATTAAATATTTTATAGCTTATGTTGAAATAATTATATGGTTCATGCTCTTCTTCTGCATTGGACATTAATTAAAACATCGCCTGGAGCTCTAGAATATTGGGAGTTTTCAGTTTGCATGACCCAATTACCATGTTTATCCATTAACAGTTGTTGTACTTTATTAATGTTGATTGGGAAAATGGGAATTTATGTAATCAATTTTATCAACAGTGGAATACAAATTACCACAGTATCAAAATGGATTTTCGTTCCTTCGCTCCTCCTCCTTCTTAGCTCAACGACCTTTAAAGTCACGGCGGCCATTTTTTACATACTAAACGTGTTTTAATCACATAGCTGGATATTTAGTCCTTGTTACGGGGGAGATGGGATTTGAAACCAGGTCATGTCGTGTGGAACATTCACGCTATCACAACCGGTGAAACGATCCGAATGGGATTTAGTTTTGCTCCTGTCTTGTAATACCCCGGTGACACTACCACTATGCCATCGGCCCACCCTAGTTGTAAGCTGCTAGGCAAAGTCTAAAAGAAGTCTAAAATTGGTACCGAAAGACTTCTAAGACATATTGCTTTTATTTTTCCTAAATTGGCAAAATTTTGTTCAAAATATATACTTTCCAAAAATTTAAAGTAAGATCTATGTTTGCTTCTTGGATCTCTGAACTCGTAAGGAACACGTCCCAACGATTTACTGGTGAATCATTTGTACTTTGGTCTCTTTATTTATGTTTGCTTCATGCCAGCTTAACAACAAAACAAAATACGGAAGATCTACGTAATTCTATAGTTTCTTGAGTTTGCACGTGTCCGAGTAACAGTTGTTGGCTCCTTTAAACCATTAAAAGAAGCCGTCAAGGTTCCTATGCTCCAGACACACAAAACAAAACTGCTCTAAAACTCCAAAAAATGCCTCATAAATTAGTCAGCCCGGTTTATTGCCGACTAACTCATGTGCTGTTACTTAGCTAGAGGTTTTCCTTTCTCAGGCACTTTCGCACTCGCCTCCTCTTGTGCCGTACTAATGGCGTAATTTTAGACTCCACGGAAAAATGGTTCACTGTTAGTGGAAAACAGCTGGTTTTATCCTGCGACGTTCGAAACCGTCGATCATGACGTGCATACATCTTGTTTGTTTTACTCTCCATGCTTTGGTGGAATAAAATTCTTAAAAACCCAGCAATTACCCGATTTGTGGCAGTGCTTTGGAGCTGTTAGCTGCTTCATTACCGGTACAGAAAATTGGAGATGTGTATGGATTTTCCACTCGTAGATGAATGCGGCCGTGTGTCGAACCGAGTTCGGTTTTTGTGAGTTGATATCGATTTTTCTCAGTGTTTGTTCTCCGTCACCAGCATCAGCATCATCATCAGTAAAATCACGGTGCATGTGTGTGATTGTTGCGTGTATGGACCCGTACCACTCCATGCATCAGGGAGAAAGATGGTGTTTTAAAAATAAATTACACATTTGGACGATAGTTAAATTCGTACTACAACACGGTTCGGCATGGGCGCGTATAAATAAACGATCCGATTCTCTATCCCACTCACCTATACGCTCTACATATCTCTTTCTATCAAACGGTTTTGCTATCACGTTTGGATGAAGTTTTCGACTAGGAACGTTTCGTACACGTGTTTCTGAGTACGAGTTTTGGGTGGAAAAACAGCACATTCCAATCCGTCATTTATTCGGTGTGGGAAATTTCGGCACCCGGACTACAGCTCGAACCCGTCCGAATCGTATTTCATAACAAGCAAAAGAAGCAAATTCACTCGCACACACACACACTTTCCATTTTTACCCTTTACGGTGTAGTTTGATTAATTACAGTCGATTTAATTTAATGAATGGAATGTATCCTCATTTGAGAGACAAAAAAAATAAACACGAATGAATTTAACTAATTACGCACTGTATCGCTTCTATTTGTTATTTGCAGAACAATAACAACAACATCAACGTCACAGACGAACCACGCCGGAAGCGTGACGTTGCGACACGCCCCAACCATATCCTGCTGTTCACGATCCTGAACCCGATCTATCCGATCACAGTGGTAAGTCCGGAAGACATTTGACCTTTTGCGGATAAAGGCAGCCGCACAAACTATTTCATGTTTCATATTAAATCAACCCTATCCTTTCAATCAAGTGCAATCGGAGAGACAGAGAGAGAGGAAGAGAGAAGGAGAGAGAGAAAAACACTCATGTATCAATTTCGTTTTGTCCTTTTTTTTTTGGTTGTTGTTCGGAAGCAAAATTGTCAGCTTGCGATCCTTACAATCCTGGGTCACATATTTTCCTGACCCTTTGAATTTTCCTTTTTTACTCTCTCCCAAAAAAGGAACGGTTTGAAAGTGCGGTTCGAAACCACAACACCGGTTGCACAACAGTTATCAATTGGAAGGGAAAAGGGTTTTCTGTGGGAAAATTTCCCTCCCTGATAGGAACGGCTTTTTGCACAAAAAAAAAAACTTAATATTGGAATTTTTCCCTTCCCGGGGTTCTTCGCTTAATCAGTTGAGTTTAAATAACGTTTGCTTCGAGGCAGATTGTTTGATCATGGGCTCATGTACGTCTGAAAGAGGATTGAAAACAAGGATGACATAATTTCTAGGTCCCTACATAACGAGGCACGGTATGAATTTTCTTGCGAAATGTTGTACTATGCTTTATGCCACTGAAAAGTCGACGTTTTCAAGCACATTCTGCATGCTGGTCTGCAAGTTAAACAACCGGGATCAGTGGTGTAATAGGTTCCGAGAAAGGATGGAACCCTCGAACGTTTCCTCAGGAAGGTAGGGAAACGCTGAAAGCCATTCATCCCGGGCAATATTAATAATGCATTCCATTAAACTCACCGATAAATGGTCGCCATCAAAAAGGGGGAAAACCCTTTCGTTTGTTTGTTTTTTTTTTCTTGCCACGTACCTCACCGGATGACCCATTTTAATTGGCCTCATTTAAACGCGGTGCCTGAATGAACCCATCGACTGTAGGCACATGGTTATTTTTATGTGTTTCTATGTTCGCCACCTCACCGGAGGAAATTGTGACCCTTTTATCCAGACGCTTTTCATGCGGAATGTTGTATTAGTGGAAAGCGAAACGCAGAAACAGTCACTCCCTGCCGGTCCGGATGTCGTGAGTTTAACCCATAATTGCAGGGTTTTTCGATGCACGAGTTCTGATCGTAAATAGGGATGTCATAGTAGTGGCGGATGTGCGCCCCCCATGCCTGGTGACAGAAGGCATCGGAGGGAGATATCGTTCAGCGAGCGCATTAATCTTGGTCTTGGTTATGTGACCTACAATGCACGTGGTGTAGCCGTGGTAGAGGATAATTAGCCTCGCAGGTGAAGATGAAGAGATGCGGTACGGACTGGCTCAGTATGATCGATGCGCTTACTAGTTGGGGACGAAGGTGAGCTATTAACTGTGAGAGGTATTATTGCGAAAAAGGGGTAGGAAATGATATTGCCTCAGTCCCCAAGAAGAAGATGAGAAGGAAATGGAGTTGCCTGCAACATGAAATTGCAAGTAAGGTTTTTATGGACTCAGGTGTTATGTGCTATAAAAAATCTCTGGGGAAGGTTGCTCAATTTGGACACAATTTTGCCAGAATGCGGGTAAATCACTTTCCTTGAATATGGTAACAATTAAATTGCATTTATACAATGATAATTACGAGCGTCAAATAGATGATTTATAGCAGGATCCTTGATTTATAGCAGGATATATAGGATCCTTATATGGGTTTAACATTAATTATAGCAAAAGCAACAACAAATGAAGTACAACCACTGACGAAGTTAGAGTGAATTAGGAACAATTCCACTCACCTTTACATTGAGTCCTCGCCACAACGAAAATCATTAACCTACCAAGCACCAAACACGTGCGCGGTTAACTTGAAACGTTGCCTAGTCGTATTGACGATTGTGGCCACCTGTGGTACTTTAGTCAGCGACGGGTCCCAGACATGAATCATTCTTGCGGCTTGAGTAAGGAATATTTTTGCAATGGACTAAAATGTCATTTTTGTGCCCATGTCCGCCGCCGGCCTTCGTGCTCCTCGCCTCCCCACCGTGTGTGGATGCCTGGCTGCTCATTAATATTCTACCCCCGAAGTCACACCGTTGCCAAAGAAATGAAACGTATGTCCGTTCGCGATCGTCGATGACGATGCTGGCGTTGCACGGGTGGAGTGTTCTTCGAGATTGATGAGCCACAACCCCCATTCCCTCTCAAAGCGGGTAGGCAAGTGGTCACTTTGGTGTGTAGCGGTCGAGATGCACTACGCTGTAATTAATTGCGGCATGTTCCGGCGGCTACCGCTTACCACGATCTGATGCATGATCAAATTATTCTAGGTGGTATGTGATGTCGATTTAAATTTACTCCTATGTATTCTTCATCTAAATTCCTCTCGCTGCGCATCCACACTCTGCCTACCGAGTTTAATTTTCACTACATTTCGGGACATGTTTTTCCACGCCCGCAGAAAGGGTAGTCTCGCATCCATTTTGTGTGGACGTACGATAATTGATGCTCGGTAAGAGCATCGGGATGACAAATGGATTTGGACCGAGGTTTCCGCACCGCACGGCGGACCGCGTTGATGGCATATTCAGAAGCGTTTAGAGACATCGTCCATTATGGCTCCCACAAAATGGTGCATATCGAACTGAATCACGCCGCCCATTACAGTGCCATTTGGCTCGTTGCATCTACTTTGGCAAATGCGAGATGAGATGGTGTATTGAATTACTTGTACATTTTCTTTATCGCGCACTGTGCCCGTCGTTTAGTGTGGTACAATGTGGTTACCCTCCCGTCCCATTGCTGGGGTGGTCGACTAGACACGGGCGGGTTATCATTAGTTATCTTGTGAATCTGACTGGTACTGTGCTACTGATATGGTTTTGCCTATAACTCACGTGTATCTCGCAATGAATGATGTTCGATTGTACGTGGTGTATGCCTCGGTCGCTTGGGTTCGATGCGACTCAGCGTGGTACATCAATCTTCTCCCATTTCACAATGATGTCGTCGTCCCGTTGGGAGATCCGATCGGACGTTGAGGAAACACGAGAAAACAGGGCAGACGGTATCGTACATTTGATCTGTCCTGTAACTATGTTCCATGTTCCAATCGGACCATTGTATCAGGTGGGAAAAATGAACTACTTCTTCTGAATGTGTGTAGCTGTGAGTTTGCAGTTCCAGCGAGTTCGACGTTTGCGATACTCAATGGGGATATCTTCTGTGTTTTTTTTGCTTTACTTTGCTTCTTCTACCCCGTAACGTCTCCAGCGAAATGTCACCCAATTCGATGGTGACAGTAATGGAGTAGTGTAGAAGATTTTCAGTCGGTAAGATGATGTTCAACATGAGTTATGACATACGTTCATTCTTCGTGGGAAAGAAACCCTGCTGCTCGTGCTGATAACTTGTGATGGGAAAATGTATTTTGAATCACGTACAGCAGGTGTTTGAATAGTTTCATTGCAATTAAATACGTACACTTACCTGAGAACGTTAGAATCTAAGTACTGTGCGAGTCCAAAGTAATTCGCTGCTGAAGATTGATTAGTATTGGTTAATAATTAATTGCCAAGTTGCCTTGAACTTACTACCGAGCTCCAGTAAATCCATTACATCTTCATCTACGCGTTGCTGAAATGGATGTTTCTGCATCGGTTGATTTAATCTTGTAATCCTGTCGACGAGATTACACCTCTGTATGCATTGCGTTTTACTATGTACACTGGAAGTGTGTTTTAATGCGTCGTTAATCTGGTTGGGAAAAATTAATGAGGGATTCCAGTGGTAATATTCGAGTAGAAATTATTAATTAGATCAGTATTTCTGGGCGACAGTTTCAGAACTCTTTGAATACTTTTGAAATGCGACTAGTTTGGTGCTTTATAAAGGTATTGGGAGGATATTCATGTGTCGTCCACATCTTCACATCAAATCTAAATAATATATTAAGTATACTAGATCTATGTATTAATATGTCCTTCAAATCCGATTTTCATATCTATTTATATGTATGACTTAACTTAAATTATATCTGCTCACTTGTCAGACTTCGAAAGTAAACAGTGGGATTGAACAGTAACTCTCCTTCTTCTACATACTCACTCTCTCGCTCTTTTACTGAGCTGTCAAAAATTCACTAAAAGTTTGAAGCGTTCCCTCGACATTCGAAGCGTTTCATCTGAATGAATCCATTAGTTAATGTGTTTTCAAATTATTCATCTATTTTTAAAATCTATGATAAAACTTATATCTTTTAATGTGATAAAATCAAACACAGCGATAGTAACATATTGAATAAAAATGACCAGAATTACTCCCAGTTGTAACGTTATCGAACGGTTTTTGTTCATCCCATTTGACGAGTGTCCTTATCTTCATGTATTCATTCCAATCGAATGAAAACGGTCCAATCGTATAACGTACGATCTGGATACTGTCATTACGTATGCTATCGTTATATCGCGGTTATCTGCCCACCAACCCGGAAAGGGTGGACCGTTCAACCCGGTACGTGATTCCAAAGGGCATCACTTTGGTAGATAAATGAACCTCCACCGGCAAAGTGGGATTGCTAATCCAATGCCGTATTGAGAAGTGAAATTGATTCGGTCCCTTTCGATTATCCCAATGTGCGGTTCTGGCTTCCTCGTCGTTGGTGTAATGGACACGCGATATGTGCTTGGGCGAAATCGTTTCATCCTGCAATAACCGTGTATACGGCTTTTAATTACTTAGGAAACGTGCTGTACCGGCGTGTCCATTCCCTCAATGGTTTGAGGGGTCGCTGGTGCTCATTGCACCAATGATTTTAATATTTTTGATTCTTTTTTTCCCCTCCGTAAACTCATCAAACTCTACCAGACGCTGGCTAAAACATGTCGAACAGAACGGTATGCGGAGCACCATTGCCAGTGTTGGAACGTGTCGGAGAAGGTAACGAACTGGAAGATGAAAAGAAACGTGGCCATGTGATGATATGGCTGTGGAAGGGATTTTTTTTATGTCCCAAAAACGTTATCCACGCTCACATCCGTGCCAGACTCGGTGCGTTGTGTTGTGATAAAATATTAACCCCAAAAACGTGGCCCGGATCTGTGCCACAGGAAAAAGGGACAATATTTTTTATGGCTTTGGCTTTTGTTTGGCTTTTTGTTTTTACCGTGTGCAACTTTGCTGGCGGCTTTCACTTCACAGTTTCGTGGTGTGGCATGGTATCTATGGGATTTTATGAGCCTCCCTTTTTGTGGATGCTTGTGATTTTATGTCCCCGGTACAAACGGTACAATGGCGAGGGATGAGTGGCGGTGAAAAGGAAAATAAAAGATTCGCGAAATTATTGCTCGAAGGTTGGGAAAATCGGAAGAATTTGAAGGTGGTTTATCGTAAAAATAAAATCCTTTGTGCGTGTGTGGGTACGATGCGTGGGTGATGATAAGCGTTCCACAAACGTAACATTTACGCGTCTGGGTGGGCTTGACGTGACTACGAACTACCAAAGTTGTATGCGTGGATGCGTTCGGTGTGAATTTCCCAAACGGGGAGAATACTGGATCAATGGCCAGGAAGAGTAGACGATTCGTTTTCCTTGAAGAGTGTGAGGCAGTAGGCTATTTGTAACGGAAACCGTTTTCCGTAAACACGACTCCGGAACCAGTACGATCAAGATCAAAGAGCAATAAATATGTTGTTTAGCCACGGTGTGCGAGAATTTAGGGGAAGTGGGTTGATTGCTTAGGACTGTCGTTGTAGTAGGTGTTGGCTGCTGTGGAGTCAACGTGTCTGTCTGCATCTGCTACTGATGGGTGTTAACACACGACATTTGATACCAGAAAGCCATAACTTGTGGATGAGCTCTTCCGAATCTGACGATTTTCGTTTGTGGAGAAATGTTTGCTACTTAGCGATAATCGCATCGTTGTTGAAAGGTTAAGGTCTCAACCCGAACATGGGTAAGAATTCAATCAGATATCTTCATGTACAATATATTGGAGACGTCTGTTGAAAACAAAGGATTTTTTTGTGAAGATTTTTTCTAGGAGTCTTAGATAGGACTTGAGCTCAGTGCTTTTTGCTGCAAATTAAAGAATGGATTTCTTCGTCAACGTCTACTTGCGATGATGGAGTTAAAGCTAGAAACATATTTGAAGGTCTTGTCTATTTTTGCTTCCAATATTTTTTTTTGCATTCAAAAGTAATTACTTTGATCCTATTAGAAAGACTCCCAAGGTATATAAAATGCCAAAATTCTCTATGTTATCTGATTTCAATCGCTTGTGCTAGACGAGAGTGACATCCATCGATAATGGGAACTTCCGGCGATGAGCAACTGGAGAAAGCTGGCATGAATAAAGCCGTTGTCTAGCAGTATTCCATGCATCTATAGCATCTCTGCCTCTGTTTCGCCTGTCTGTCTGGAAATTGTGAAGATCTTCCACCATTCCTTCCCACACCGTTCTAGCAGCAAAGCGATAGCAGGAATGGGGTGTAATTTAATGTCTGTGGATTGCAGATAATGGTATAATTGTAGGACTACGCCTTAACGTGCCAGTGGAAGCGATGGCAGCGCTGCATCGATAATTGAATGATCCTGTACATGAGCAATTGCATCTAGAAGTGGTTTGGAAAGTAGTACATACCCTTCTAATCGGATGTGAAGTTAAGCCAGATGGAAGGAAAAGTAGTGCATTGACCAATCGAGACAATTTCGCAGTATTGTTTAAAAGACCATCACGATGTGGGCGATTTGTGGTCAGTTACATCACCCTAAATATAGCAACATTGTGTAGCGTAGCTGTCGCATAACGCTCTGCTTGAACTTTGCAGTCACATTCAATCTCGTATCCAATGTTCCCCTGAGAGGCAACACGTCCTAGTCGATTCTTTTCTACCTCGTTGCTCGTTGCACCATTGACACTGAACTCCGTGCAAGACAACTCTTGTAACTTGTTTCTACAGTTCCATCGTAAATCACACAAGATGCCTGCTCTTTTTTTTTGGTTCCATACGTGCCTGTTTTGCTAGCGTGTTTTCATGACAAAAAAGTTTTAGACACGGTTCGAATTACGGCTTTTTCCGGTGTGAAACTTTGCTCATAACCTTCCACTGGTCACTGGTTGGGTTAAAGATGTTGACCTATAACCTCCGCTGTTGTTGCTAGGATACAAACCCGGAAGTTAATCTCTTGACCCGTTTTCACTGTTGAAGATGCGGCAAAGTTAGGCTACGCCTTTTTTTAATATTCTTGAAGAAACTATTTCTTTCATCAGAAAAGACTTTTTCCTGCTATTTCTAGAAGTCAATGTATTGCCGTCTAAAAAATCTTTGCTTCTGATTAGTGGATGTGATAAAACCAAGCTTTTGTTTCCAATGCTGCGAGCAGACCAAAGCAAAAATAAAATCAATTGTAAAACTTTTCCGCAAACCTATTTCGCATTGCAATGTGACGCGTTTCAATGCTGGACGATAAATTGTGTTTCAGCTCCATAAACCCTTAGTCGCCTTTAGAGTCATTCTTATTTCCTCTGGCGAATGTGTGGTTCTTTGTTTCGCTGTAAGTTACAGTTTAACGATGATTGGATATTGTCATGGTTTTATTTTCCAGGCGGGTACAGCGAGTGTCATCAAAAGTGCAGATTTCAAATTTGATGAAATACTTCATGTCCATCTGGCTGTTGGTAGCTATGGTGATGTCCGAACCTTCGAAATAGCCCTTATTTCGTTCGGACAACGGATACCATACTCCAGCTGCCGTTTTATTTCCGCGTACAAATTGTCAATTCCCGAGCTGATTGGTGATTATTCGAATCCATGGCCACGATCCGTGGCATGCTAGAAGGTGTAGCGATGGTAGATTTACAGCCGGCCATGGTAGCGAGACATCCCTCAGGCCAACTACGACCCTCCCTGGGTGTATGATAAATGGCTGGTAAAGCATCTATTT
The DNA here is from genome assembly GCF_943734845.2 of Anopheles funestus. Taxonomy (NCBI): domain Eukaryota; kingdom Metazoa; phylum Arthropoda; class Insecta; order Diptera; family Culicidae; genus Anopheles; species Anopheles funestus. The sequence goes on from NC_064599.1 coordinate 59,675,476, forward strand.
TGCATTTTAAATAGCATCTCGAACGGTGCAATGCACTATGATTATCGGTAATTAGTCAATTACCCAACCATACTATCGTAAGACGATCGATTCTTTGTCGTCGACGAAGGGAAGGTTTTTTGTTTTACTTTCTAGTGAAAGTTGGTGTAATATCTTTACCACCATCGCCGATTAAACTGTTTTCCATCCCCATCCGTATAGCTGCACGAGTTTTCCATAATCGATCGTTCGGTGTGGTTGGTTTGGTTCAGGTTTAGGTACGTTTTGCTGTGATTTTCTCCCTCCCAGCGGTAAGGTTCTCTTACGACATAATAGTATGCACTTTTTCTACGAACGCTCAAGAAGCATTTGATTAGCTGGCAGTAAAGTAGTGGTTTACTAAAGATTCAGTTCGAGCAGATTGTTCTATTGAAAACCTTACCCGATTCATTACTTTTTTAAGAGCTTTCAATGAATTAGGTCATAAGGAAGCATTTTGAGATTCTTTCGCCGATAGTATAACGTGAACAGGTTTGTATATTTGACAAAGTATGGCTAGGATATTTCATATATAAATATCCATTTTATTTAAAATTTCAAACCCTTGCCATGGTACAGTATTAGTGTGACTGAATGTAGAATATAAATTAACAGTGATAGAAATAAATATAATGTTATTTGACCAAACCATGCAAATTAATTACACGTTCGTAAGGAAAAGACATGAAAAAGACGCATAATCTGCCAACAAAAACATTAACAAGTTATAACCAAGAAGGAATAAAATTACTTATTGTCTGTATAACATAGAAAAAAGGTTCCAAAATGGTAAGCTTATTTATTTTATAGTTGGTATGCAAATCAACTATTTAATAGAAGAAATTTCAACAACAGATAGGCCGGAAAATAGAAAAAAAACACGTATCCTTACACTTATATCCCTCCGTGTATTTCCGCTTAGAAAACCCACACAGCCTCACTTGGCTCTCGGTAGCTTATTAGGCCCTGTTAAAATCAACATAAATTTAAATTAACTCCTAACGGCAAATGCGCTATTTCATGCGTCTCCACGCTTTGCTTGGAACGTTTATGAGTTACTCTCGAATGGATATAATTTATTGCCAATTTATTACGGTCGTTGTGTCGGTCTTTGAAAATAGTGCTCTATTTTGTGCGAATTTCGTTGGAAAATTGTGCAAATGTGAAAAAAATGGTTCGAAAAATTTCCTTTCAATGTGAAATAATTTAATTTACTAGTTCATTTTATAGCATTTATAGCAAAAACTACTTTGTTATAATATTACCATAAAAAAGGGTTATACTTATCTTTTTATATCACGTCTATGCAAAAACCATAGATAAAGGTAAAATAACATTCAACTTTGCTGGAAGTCAGTACCGGGTAAGCAGTTCGATACCTGCAAACGCAATGCATTGCTGCACCAGCTCACGTACATTAATCTTAATCGAAGTCGAATACTAATGAAGCCGATGGGACGTAGTGCTTGCGATACAAAACCACCGGTTGCTTGCCGAATCGCAGCAATGTGTCACATTTAAGTGATCTCATCTGGGTAAGGGTGTAAAGCTGAAGGATGGCAAAGGCAGGCGATTGGGATAAGTTCTTAGTGTACTACCAACCAGTGTACGTCAGTACCGATGGGAACGGTAACACAGTGTTCTCGGTGAAGCAAGTTGCAACGGAGTGTAGCAAAAAAAATCCCCCTCTCACACATAAATAATAATTAATCATTCCACGTTGCGGGTTGCAAGATGCATCTAAGCTGGCGAGATGCACTGCACAGAGCCCGAACCTGTGTGGCTTATCAATGCAGCGGGAGACGAACTGCCGTGCGGAAAAGATGCAACAAACGTGTGCTGTGCAACCTTTCGGTTCACCTGCATACGACACAATGGCAAGCATGTTGGGCGACAAAACGCAAGCTGTGTGGATGTGTGTTTTTTTTCGCTGTGCGAAATGGGAGTGTTTTAATGAATAAATTTACTTTCTCTCTAACCGGGTCTTGACTGCCACTGCCGAGAGAGGGGTTCATGGTTTAAATGTGCTGCGATGTTCACGGTTGGTGTGTCACACATCGCGCTGTCGTCTTTTCCCGGGTCTTCGAAGAGCACAGTGGGAAACACATGCAATAGTCGTGTCACGGTTTTGTGATAGGAAAGCATGACGATAACGTTTTTCTGTATTTGTTACGGTTTATGAGCAAAAGTTAAGAGGGAAAATAAAGTCAATTCGAAGGTGAAATGTGTGGAGCAATTTAAATTATCCGGCAAATGATGAACAATGTTTAACCACTTTCTTTCCAACATGGAGATGATAAGGAAAGTGATGGCTTTTTTGTTTTGCTATAAAAAATAACATCGTTCAAGTTGGTTTGAAAACATTATGCAACATAATATTATTTTTTACAAATCCCTCCATCTCTACTTCACATACAGCCCATAGTGTGGGGGGAGATACATAAAATCCTTAGTGCATATGAAGTGCAACTACATCGTCTTCTACCGAACGGTAACGTCCACTACTGGAACATCTTTCTCACGAGAACAATTTCAACCGTTCTACAGGTGGCTCGGGCATAAGGTGATGAGTTGAACGTTATCGCATTCACTTTTTCGGTCGTTCAAGTGCAGTCGTGTCTTGCTGAATAATGTACCGCCTCTACCTGGATGCAGCGTTAGAAAAACGTTTCTCCAAATGGAAAGAAAATTTTCCTGGGAGTACGGGGCAATTTGCATATTTTTATAATTTCTCACCCAAAAACCTTGGAGAAGCACCCGCGACCGAGCAAGCTAAAGCGATGCAATTGAGTGTGAATGGGTGATTCGAGTGTGCCCGAGTGTAGATTGAAAAGTTGAACCTGTTTGGTTTCTTTTTTTTCCTGTGGACTTGTGCCACTCTTTGTTGGTCAGCAAATATGTCTCAGCCACGCAACCCACGGAAGCTATGGGTCAGTTGCGTTTCGCCAGTTAACTTGGTCATAGATTATAATGGACGATATTTGTCCACGTTCACAAGCACACTCAGTCCAGCCAGCCGAGCAAGACGAGCAATTTTTCTTCATTTCCACAAACTCTCGTCTATGTTGAGGACGTCCCGGGCAATATCAGACTACTGCCACCCACAGGCGAAACAGGCGCTTTTGGGGGACGAGTTGTGATAGGATCGTACCATAGAGTCCTTGTGTGGTATGGTATTTTCCTGCCCCGCGTTAGCTAAGCATTAGCAGCACGAAGGTATTTCATGCTGGAATGACAGCGTGGGATAGAAAATGGTGCAATAAATTTTGCTCAAGATAAGCAATGGCAGCTTCTTGTTGAAGCATGGTGGAATGCGTCTGCCGATAGCCGAGTGCGAGTCCTGTTTACTGTTTCACCTTTTACGCTTTCATCATTTCACCATTCCAGCTGTAAACGGTAAACCAAACATTGGAACTTTGAAGCAGTTTTGTGCGTGTGTGGTAGTTAAGAAAATTATTACCATCATGGGATTAGTTTTCAAAATGAAGAAATTATTGTACATTCGGTGAAGATTTACTGACGAACGTCTTTTCACGTACATGTGGTTGATTTTGTCTGTTTTTTTTTTTTTAATTTTCTGCAGAAGAATTCTTTATTAAACGCCCTCATTCTCTTTCGTTCACTATTTCGTTGAAGTGGTTCGAAAACGGGCAGGACCTGTAGGAATGTTTTATAGCAACAATAGTGTCCTTGATTCGTGTGGCAATGAGGATGATAATGTGATGCTTTTTACTTTGAAACTCTGACTGTCGCAATGTCTGTAATTTGTTGCTTTACGTCTACGTCAGTATCGTTGCTTTTCTGGAGCAAATTGTTTGTCGGTCTGCGTGCCAGAGCGTCATGGGAAATTGTGACGATGCTTTCCAACCATGTAGATTTTTCTTTCTTTCAATAGAGCAAATAAAACAAGTTGTTGATTGAAAATACTTTTAAAATATTAAATGATTTTTTTTCTTTTATTTTACGTGAAGTCTTACTGCTTCTACCTCAAACGTCTTCTTCTCAAACGTCTGACAAAAATTAGACGTTTGACGTTTCAACATTATAGAAATGGTTTGGTAACAACAATGTTCAATGTTCTTTGGAATGCTATAAAAGGACTACAATACACAACTGTCAAACGTCTGTGTTTCTATCAGACGTTTGAGAATGATAATAAACACCAACGTGTTGATTTATTTCTGTACCAAAAAAAATATCTGCATTCACATGTTTGGCAATTCAATGTGCTTTATCATGGGGTCGAAAGGTACGCAGACACATACTCTTTTTCCTGGCATTTCTAATCCTCGTAGCTAATGATGATGCACTTATCCACCAACAGTGTGACAACTGCAAGTGTCTAGTTGGCTGTCATTCACGATACAGCATGACGATGCACATTCCAATCAGAGAGTGCACTCTCTTCGGGCATTAAGATTGCTGCACACCTTTCCGTTTGTGCCGATAGAGCTTGACGGTCTCACCATCGTTTGTCTAATTCACATAATAACCCACAATCCTCTAGATCCGGCCCGGTCGGTACTGTAGCGCACATCCGCCCCCAGCTGGATAGGAAAACGCTTGAGATTAGTGGGAAATTTCGTTAGCATGTCACGTCACGTGTCCATCCGGGTTTTGACGAAAAGTACCACCACACACGGACCGTCTCCAGGTGTTTGGAGTCGAACTTTGCTCTAAATTTAATTGCCTTTATACGTTTATCGAACCACGGTACGGTGAAAATGGTCCGGCAGTATGCCTACCGTACCCGTTTGCACTTTCCAGTCGATTATGAGTGGACAAATACGTCGATCAAGAAGTGGACAGATAAAGTGCACTTGAGGTTGTGTCGGAAAGAATGAAACCGAAAAGCAGAAGGTTTTGCAATTGAGTTTTTCGCCATTTCGTTTGCGGGAAACATTCATTCCGTTTGCAGTTTTGAATTTGGTTAGAGACGACGGGTACAATGACGAGGATGGCTTTCGTCGAATTTTTGGGCGAATTGTCGTCAACGGGTTGTGGAGTATATTCCGGTGATGAGGTGATGCATTGCAATGTGCATCGTTGCATGAATATTGCACGCTTGCTTTGCATAAGTAAACATCCCGAATTATGAATGCAGCCCTACGGTGGGCGGCATCGTTTGTCCTTGTGTTTTCCAGCCAGGCAAAGGATGGTAACGATAAGTGGGGTGTGGTGGACCTTTTGTTTGCACAGTCGTATGACACTGAGCGCATGTAGAATTGTGAAGGAAGCCGAGCAGAGAATGCATCGTCAGCTGCAAGGTTTGTGTGCAATTTCCAAGTTCCGGCTACTTTGGTGACCGCGAAGGTTGATATTTTGCGTGTATGGGTCGTTTTTGACATGACACGCTGGTGCATTATCAACATAGAACGGTTCGCGAGTTAGACCAACATAACCCAAATTTGTGCCATTTCTATGAGCGGATGCTTTAGGGGGAAATTTCAAAAAATTTTACGCTTAGAAAGAGTTGCTATAATGCGTTATAGCACGTTACGTAATGAATTTATTTATTCAGCGTTTACTTATTTCCTTAAACACTAAGCTACCATTATTTATTTTCATTGTTCTCTCTCTCTCTTTCTCTCTCTCTCCACGACACATCAAGTGTTTCGTGACTTCCATTTCTGACACAGCGTCACACGAAGCCTCCATTGCGTTAGCATTTTATAGCTCCTGCGTCATTCCATTTGTAACCCATGGCATTTTCCTTCTTTGCCCTTATGCCATTACAAACTCTGCTCCTTTCAGTTTGCTTTCTTACGGTTGAACATTTTTAAACATGACCTGACAATGAATTGCAGTTATCATTGTGTTTATTTATTCGCTTTCCGCGTTCTTCAGCGTAACAGGTGAAAAAGGCACAATTTTCCTGCCAACAAAAGGAAAGCTTAAACGAGGTGGCTCGTCTGAATGGTTTGGGAGTATGTAATGATGACGTTTTTCCCCTTTTTCCTGCATCCCACTATGTGTCCGTTTTACAAAACGCTGTTTTAAATTATGCTGACGCAACGGTGTGCAAACGGCAAGCGCATTATTTTTCACTCGAACTAATGTGAAAATGGACGCCATTTTAGAGGCAAATATGTGAGATACGAAATGAATGCCGCCCATCCAATTGTTGAAGTTTCTGGCAAACGATCATAAATGTTTGCAAATGTTGTTAGCTGATGATGCTTTTCTGCGCTGGGAAAAGCGAACCAATTCATGGTGATGACGAATTTATGGCACTTTTATTGTTTAAATTTTATGGCACCCGTTTGCCACGTTTTATGTTTACGGAAGCACAATTGATTTCTAGTAGACTTGGTGTGTACTTCGGAACACTTTCTTTGTTCTCTCAATACCGTGGCGCATAGGAATGAAACTTTACCGATTTATATGCTTTCTTTTGTGTTGATGGTTATTTGTTGCCATGGTTCGAATGCACATGTTCACATCGTCTGCAAAGGATATTGGGAACTGTTGCCCGTGAAAGGGTTAGAGCCAATAAAAATATTATTCGAACGAGATCAACAATCGGTCACTCGCTCAACATCGGTGCCATGATGAATGATGTTTATTCATCTATTAATTCAATATTGACCTAGCGTGAGTTATGTATTCTGCACGGTCACTGTGAGAAGAAATATGATGGCTTTTAGAATTGTAAATATAAAAAATGTTGATTGATTGAAAGTCACCATGTTCTAAGAAATTGATTCTTATTTTTTAGCATTTTCTTGAAGCTCAAGGAACAAGACTCTTTTCATAAAAAATATTTTCGAACTTCTGATAAATTCCATAAAAACCTCAGGTATTTGAGGATATTCTGGAGCATAATAATAATAATAATGTAATAAACTCTATAATATAATAAATAATAATATATTAATTTTTATATCAAGTATAAATTTGTTGGACGTATTTAGAAAATTCAAAAACATAAAACTCTTACTTCATCTCAGCTGTAAAACAAACATCTCTTTTAGTATTGATGCATTGGCAACGGTAATTTCTACCTCCACACGATGTGTTTGCGGTTCCGCTTCCTTTTTGTAAATTCTTTCTCTCTCCCAGTGTTTCTTTTTTAACGATATCTCGCATACCCGTAAGTTTATTGCCTTACCGAACCACCCAATGATATATCAGGTGGGTGTGGTGGTGTATGTTGTGAAAGAAAATGTTCCGTTCTCCCAATTGCCCCCGGGGTGGTTTGCTGGTTTTTCCCGTGCCGGTAACTGGATGTATGAATAAATGTTTTCTCTATTTGCTTACCACAAAACCATCTTGTTCAACAAACACAAAACGTGGGGGCCCCCCCAAACCGAGGGGCGAGCCAGCGTTGTGGAGTTGACATTGAAGAAAGCGGCGGAAAGAGAAAACACACACAGAGGAACAGATGGTAGACATGGGGCACGTGTCAAACATGACGAATCATAAATCCATGAATGAAAACACAAATCATCCAACCTGCCGTTCATGAATTGCGTTAAACACGTTCATCCTTGTCCCGTGGCCAGCTTCGACGACTAAGAAGCAAGCGGATTACTAATACAGCTGTATTTAGTAGCGTGTACACACCGCAGACCGCCATACGAAGGAAGCAGAACGAATGCGACGTGAAAAGCGGGAAAAGCGTCGCTTAAACAGCAAATTAAAATCCAACAGATGTTTCGTCGATCGTGCCACTGTGCGAGATGGCGATCGTGTGATGCTGGGGAGTAAATTGACAGAAAACAAATACACACATGTGAGCCAGGGTGTGTGCGTGTGTGTGGACGGTCGGCTGTGATGAAGAAGCGGGAAAATGATATCGTAAAAATCACATATCCGCATAAATATGTCAACGAGCTGCTTCTGGTGCGTTCGGAAGGTTTTGCGAAATATGGGGAAAATGTTAGCAAAAGACACAAAAAACCGAGAAAAAAGTTAATCTTTAAGGGCCTCGGGGTGTGTGAAAAAAGAGAATGAAAAGTGGTGCGACGAGATGTGACGGATGTAAAGAATTTGATGTTTTTATGGTATAATTTGTAGCTTCAATGGAGTTTTTATTTGATTCTTATTTCGTTGCTTTCCATCTGTTTTATTTATAAGATTTTTTTTCTTTCACAAGATATTATGAAATTTTTTATCCTTTTTCAAAGTACAATACACTGAAAATTTTTAGAACAAATGCAATTCAATGTTGTGAGAGATTTTACGGAAAATACTTTTTCCGGAAAATATTTTTTTTAAAGTGGTAAAATTAGCTTTCAAAATCGATCATTACTGAACTGAATTTTTTTTAAATATGGCTTTAAACCCCTTTTTTCAAACCCTTTAAAAACGCACATTTAAAGCAAATGTTGCTTGTTGTTAGAATGTTTAGGCTAATCTAAAAACACACATCATTACCGATGCTTATTGTTTTCATCAAATTATGCAGATTTTTCTTGTCCCCGATCCTTCACGACGGTGGAATAGATGGTTGTTTTACAAAATCTATACAAATGTTCTCTTAATCTCTCTGCATCCCCAACATGTCAGCCGATTCATCATTCCGGCACGACGGCGAAGTAGCTTAAGCAGTGAATCGACTTGTGATTACATGGGCGACGTATGTTAACTAACGTGTGCTATTAGGCAGCTCGAATGTTTGGTGTTTGTTTAGGGTGAAAAACAAGGAGGAATGTTTTATTTTGATGGAAAAGAAATGTTTGAAAAATCGAACACCCGTTTCGAACTCCCAAACAACGACGGCTATGTAAAACAGGAAGAAAGTGGTGTTCGATTGATGTTTTCCATGTTTTAGATCTGATCACATTCGGGTGTTTGCTTGTTTGCCTGCGATTGCTTAGAACGGAAAGAAGGTTGTAATGGTGTTCAAAAAATTTTCCGACTAAGACCAATTTTAAAATATGTTTTCCGCTGTTTGATTCCCCACATGCGAAGGGAAGGAAAAAGGTACAAAATGGAACGAGCGAAAAAAAAATGAGAAGACAAGTGAAAACGAGGATTAAATGGGTTTTAGGTTTGTGAGGAAAAACTTTTTTCCCGGTAGCGTACAATCTAATCTTCAAACCGATCGCTAGTGTTCTTCGGGAGATCCCTCAGAGTTGAGATTGGAGCAAGCAGGAGGAGAAGAATGATAAAATAAAAGAGATGAAAAAAAAACTCCTTGTCTGTCTGTGGGTCCGTTTGCGCGTCACGCGCAACACGCGAAACATGTGTTCGCTCATCAATCATTCACGGCAGTGAAGAAAAACGAAGACGCTCGATCCCCGGGAAAATTTAGGCAGGAAAACGGGAAGAGCCAAAAGGGAAGTTCGAGCATGAAAGATAGCGCAGAGCTAAGTAAAGAAAAACAAACATACGATTTTTAACGGACGAGTAAACCACACTTACACACGCACGACGGTGTGGAGAAAAAAAGAAATCATGTTCTTGATCTTGCCACTAGCTAGTGGAAAATGAGTTGTCAAGAGCGGAACTGTACGCATCCAAGGCTAGGGAAGAAGAATGGCATTCTCAACGAGCGTCAAGCACAATGTCTGTCACGTCGAAGACGAAAAATATGTGTGTCTGGGCGATAGATGAAGAGGCACAACAAAGAGAAAAGGAGGTGAAAATGTGGAAAATCGTCACGGAAAATAACAAAGAAAAAAAAAACAGAGAAGCATCCTCCAAATCCGGTGACGAAACAGAAGAGGGTGTGCGGCATGTTTCGACGTTCGCTCCTAATTAGATCACTTTCGATCATGTAACCAAGTTGCCCGCTGTGGTTCCGGCCTTTAGGAAGCAGCAACACAACAGCACGTGGGGACTTGTACCTAATTTTCCCTTTCGCAAAGTGTTCGTCTTTGAACGTTCTGCATCTTGGATCTAGGCGCCGAGGAAAGCCTCCACCGTCGCTCCTTTCATCCAACGATGATGACGCGCGGAAAAATTTGCTGAAAGATGATCAAATTTTCCCCGGAGTTGAGGGGGCTTAGTTTTTCCGATTTCTGCATTAGCGGGCTTGTTTTTCGATGGGTTTCCCCTTTTTTGCTTTTGTTTTCACTTTGCAGGAAGGAAAAAAGAAAGAAAAATGGTTGTGGAAAAAGTGAAAACTGTGTTGCTACACGGATGTGCAATGAAGTGTGTACCGGTTTGCCATTGGATAATCATCGCATTGCGTCATTGCGTTTCGCTTTTTTTTTTGGTGCCCCGTAGTGAAGAAAAGGTGATGATTTGGAATTATAGGATTTTAGGGCAAGTTTTTTGGACCGGGCGGGGACGAAAGTGTACCGATGATTTATCTTGCCCGCTTGCAGGTCAATGAAACGTTAGGTACAGACGAACGGGGGGTTATTTTAACAAAAAGGTTGTCCCTTTTTTCGCGTCATTAGCTCATTTTCTTCTCCGATGTCATCCACTTGTACGCGACTAATCTTATAGATCAATTTACAATCTATAAGATACTGTGAGAGATTTTGTTAATTGTTTTACTTTTGTTCGCACGGTTATATGAATACAGAATTGAGGGAATAGAAGTTGTATCCTTTTTCTATAAAGCAAGAAGTCGGTACTGTCTTAAGCTTAAAGCATAAAAACTTTGTCGAATAATCGTTATTGAGCCATGAGTCATAAAAAAAGTAAGATGATTAAAAAGAACATAGAATTTTCATTAAATGCTGAAAATGAAGACGTAATTTAGTTAAACCTTAAAAATTCTTCTAATGTCATAAGACAAACTTTGTGCGATTTGCTTCAATACTATTTAAACATGAGCTAAAATGCTGTAGTGTCACGGACACTCGACTTCGTCAGTTTATCTTATCCGAATTACTAAATTCAACTACTAAACACTACTAAACACAAAGTGTAGGAAACACGATCTATAAGTTTTTTTTGTATAACAGATTATTATTTTTTGATACAGTCAGGCCGTTCTTAAGAAGTAAAAAAAAAACAATTTTTATTGGATTGGATTGGAAATAGGATAATTTTTTAAAACTAAAAATCGGACTGACAGGTCCGATTTTGAAAGAATCATGTTAGAATTTTCACCAGGGCAGCGTTACCTTTATAAGTGTATTAGTGTTAGCTAATAAAAAGTCAAATAAAACGGTCAACCCGAAAAAACTCGTTTCAAAAAAAAGATCACCGTTTTCAAAGAACGACTTAACAAATCTACTTAATTTAATTTTCTAGTGATAAGTGAACAAGAATCTAAAATTGGATGCCATTGGGTAATTTCGTTGGTCTGCTTCTTTGAAAATCCACCAGTATTTTTGTCGTCAAATGTAATACGAAGTACCAAAAACAAAAGATGACTTGGAAGACGATCAAAGGGTTCCATTTGCATTGACATTTTATTCCAATTCGCATTCAACAAAAACTGAACGTTTTTAATGTTGATGCAAATCTTTCCCATATGAAACTTTCAAACATCAAACCAGATAGAAGAAAACATTGGCTTAAGTCATCGCAGACTCCAAACATATCCATAACAGAAGATTTGTACAGAAACCCAATTACTTTTGGATAATGCTCAATGTCCAATGTATCAAAACAAGGTAAAGCGTTTCATTGTGCTTTTCGAAGCAATTACCTTTTTCCATTTTTTTCCAAGAGCATCGCTTTGAATGCAACAATAATCTTTCACGAATTATCTCCCGTACACAATGTTACTTCACTAAACGATGCTCGAGAGCACTACAGTAACAGTGTACCGGCACTGTCCTTCTAAAGCCAGGGGGTGGTCATTAAAAGCACCGATGCGTTTTATCGTTCGCCAAGTAACTTCGAACCCACACAAAACGGCAAATGCTTTGCCGCGAATGCCGATCCTCCACGGATGGAAAATGTAATACTTTCACAATAATCTACCGGCCCCGAAGGCAGCAGTTGCGTAACCGAATTGCTTACGGTCAATGCTGGGGTCAGTACGCGTCGGAGTTGGACAATTTTGTACGGGTATTGGCCGTAGATGGGAGACTATTTAAAATAATTACGAGCAGGACAATTTGCGAGAAGCAAATTAGCTTGATCGAGCTCACTGGCCGAGTGGTGTGTGAGTGGAGAGAGAGAGAAGGAGTGAGGAACACAGAATGAACACACGCGCTTTTCCGTAATGGTTCTTTGTCGTATAGCGTTGCATTCGTTCGTTTATGTGCGAGATATAAACCGGATGCGAACAGATAGGAAAATGATCGTTTTATGATGGAAAATGTTTGCCTCCATGTTGCGTCGTTCCTTCAATGAGCGCCAGGGCGTGTGTTGCATTGTAAGTATGGTCGGTTGTTTGCCTTTCGGTGGGTTTGTTTGCAATAAGCAACAATAAATCGGCAAATGCATTAGCTTTGTAATGCTTTTTTCGGACGATCAGATGCGATGCTCTGACGGGCTTTACAAGAAGAAACTTTTCACTTCTGGTGAAATTGGTGAAATTGTTGTTTTTCCTACCCCTTATGTAGGTTACCGGGATTCAACATTCTCTGTGCGTGTGCTCCATTTCTTCACCCTTACTGCAATGGGCTGCACATGCAATGGAAAAGTTAGTTTTCCGAAACAAATAATTGCACTGCACCAAATCAAGGGAAAACTGATTTTTCCGACCCTCGCATGAAAACTCATAACATACACGCACGTTACGCATTGTTTTCTTGATGCAACAGAATCGTGTTTTTCCTTCGAACAGGAACATGAATGGAGCTTCACACACACACACACACACACAAAGTTTTTCCAATAGCTCACCAGGTGGAAAATGGGGTGAAAGACAATCCAGCACTGGTTGCAAATTGGTGCACGTTCGTGCACACATGTGCTTGGCGTGGGATGAGTTACTTTCCACGATTCACTCACTCGGCTCTGTGTTTATCAGAATCCTCCACCTCCCACTCCACCCCTCCCCTGTGTTAAAATTTGCACAAAGAGAGGAGATTTTCCCTGTCTTTCTTTTTTCGCTTGTTGCAACGTTTTCCCCCGTGGTGCGATTGAAGCAAATAAAGCAAAAATGAATAGAAAAGGAAAATGTATCGTTTTTTTTTCTTGCAACTGTGATCTACCTTTGCTTCGTAAAGGTGTAAAATGCATCAACGGAAACCTGGGGGGTGAAAAAAAGGGATGAGAAAAAAAGTATCGTGTGTAAGTGCATCGGACAATTCTACATGTTGCAGCTGTGTCACTAATGGCAAACGTGCAGCAATGTTAGCACGGGAAAAGTTACGTTTAGCGTATTTTTTCTTGTGTTTTGTCTTCGTGGGAAAAGTTTTCACTTTTCTTTACGCCACCAACTACGTGCATATGGACGTTGAGCACTTTTCTTCGGGCTTGGTTGGAGACGGTGAAAGTGCACTCAATTATGAGGAGCAGAAACAAAAAAAAAAGAATAAAAATAATTTCCACCACATTATACCGCGCTACATGAAGAAGCGGAAAGAAAATGGGAACAATTTCTGGATGGGTATTGTGTTTACTTGCGCTGATGCATAATGTCACGCTCTGCTGTATGTTTACGAGCAATGTTTATGGGTTAATTTTTCCCAATGGATGTGCAAAACGGCTTTAACTGTGGTTGGAAATTGCTTATCTTTCGAACAGCTATATTTTGCATGTGCAAAGCAGTACACTCATTATCTTTTCTATCCTGCTCAGTGTGGGATGGGTTGGTGGGAGTTTTCCTCTCATAAACTGGGCTAGCGATCGGTACGATACGATGCGTTTGTTTTGTATGATTTTTCCATGAAAATGTATGGTGTTTTGGTGGGAAAATGTAACATGACAGGTCTGATGAGAGTTTGAAAAAATCACTTTCATGCTTGATTAAAGCGAGCGTGTCAGCTGTGAATCAGCTAAAAGCAAACAGAGATGATGCCTATAGATCAAAGGTTTGATGAACATATGTTATATGAATATGTTATAAGGCACATGTAAATCAATTACATCAAGCTTTACAGCGGAAACTATTTATTTTGAAAAAATTGTGTATTTCTGAGTAAAAGTACTTCGTACTTTTTTCTTGTTTATTTTGTATGTTTTTTATGTGATGTTTTTATGACTTTTAAGATGAACGTATTGCTTCATTCATATAAAATAGATATGTTTAATTATATATGAATGTTTTTAAATAAAGTAAGTTATTTATACCTTTTCTTTATTTTATTTCTCATTCCAGGTAAGTCATTGCTGATCTTCAGAATTTTATGATGGTTCATCTTTTTAATCTCTGCCCATCACGTCGCTCAATCATCGGGTCAGGTGGTAAACCACTATCATTAAGCTCCTTAAGCACACCTCAAACGAATTGCATTTAGCTGAACGTGGGCTAAAGAAACGGGCAATAATTTTATTTCCAATCATCAATCGACTGTTCTTAGTCAAGGTTTCATTCGGCGGGAATTAACATGAGTTCACAAAATCCTCGCACGCAACGTAACGCAAACAGTCAATATTTACGTATTACTGTATCGCTTGGATTAAAATTTGCTTGCAGTTAAGAAGGTGTCTGTGTTTTTTTTCTCCTCAATTTTTGTTTGGGAATTAAATTTCTTGAGCGCTTTTTTGGTACGTGATCGGTCAACTTCTGTCCCTTCCCGTTATGACGAAGACGTTGAATGTCAAGTTGCACATGATCGATCAAAAGCATGATCTTATTAAAAAAGCACCTTGACGGGATCTTTGATTGTGTGTGTGTGGTTATTTTTTTTTTTTATTTCTACCAATTTATTTTCAAGTTTTATTTTACAATTCGCATACAGTGTCAAATATACAGTATAGGATTCTTTACTTCCAACTGTCAGAATCATTCATTAATCCGCTTGTACCTCTCTTTTGTTTGCATAAATATGGAATATGAGGAACGAATTATATGTATATTCGAGAATGAAATGCAAATAAATGCGACGGAACAACAGCATCCATTTTGATTGCATTGATTTTGTTTCGGATGCGTGTAAATTGACTCACTTAGAACCATTGAGTTGAGGGTTTTTTTATGCAATGATTTGCAATAGTGCCATCATTTCCAACTGGTTTCCAACCGGAAAGAAACTATGCAATTTATCCATCCTGCCGAGGCATCGGTTCGGAAATGAAAGCGAAAACAGACAAAGCACAGGAAAAGGAACGTAACGGGCATGAACCTTAAGTTGATTTGCATTTTAACTCGACCGGAGGTTGATTTGAAATTCGATCAGCAGTTAGCTGTTTTGGTACTGCCGTTGCTTGGGGAATGGGCAAAAAAGTCAAGAAAAGGCCAGGAACAAAATAAAAGTTTTCGGCTCACAAACGACTAACGAGAGATAGAAAGATGGCAGCATGCAGCTTGATGCTTTATATTCGCACAAATGTCAATATGGATGCTATCAAACGGTAGAATTTGAAGACAATATAGAAGAAGAAGAAAAACAACCATAAAGAAAATGGAAATCGAATTGTGATAATTGAATCGATTATTGTTATAGCGCACTTTTATGCAGAAAACGGGACACCGAAAGAAAAAAAACGGTTTTTTGATTTTTATTTACCTTTTTATCAGAAGTATGTTTTGATTCGTTCGTTCTGTGTTTCGTTCGCTGCTATAAAGAGTTTGATCATAGTAGAATTTGTCTATAAAGCTCCTTAATTTTGCTCTCAGTTTTTGTTCGTTTCTACTCGTCCAAACGCTAAAAACTTTAATTCTGTCTTTAGATTATTTTTGCCTGAAACTGTTATCCTCATCTCACGTGCTTAAACAGTCAAGATTTTTATTCTCCAACTATAAATAGAATGGATTAATTAAATCATAATATAGCTGAGCAAATCAGGAAACTTTTAAGTAATCAATATAATCCTTTTCCTTTACATCTCCTTTTTTCCCGTCATATTGTGATCAGTTTCATATTTCTTTCTATCAATTACGTTTATTAACAATACGCGAAGTAGTTCTAGCCAAAAGTTCAGTGAACCTTTCTGCTTTGCTGGTCTAGAAATGGTTCTGCTAGTTGCTAGTTGTAGTCTTTTGTTCGCTGCCCTAAAAACGACCGCTGGAAGGTCGTAAAAGTGGATGGATTTTCCTCAGGCGAGCATTTGTTTAATGAAGTGTTTTTCCTGCGAACGGAGAAAGGAAAACATCTTCACTTGCGTTTGCTAGAATGCGTCCAATCGCTGGGCATGAGAGAGAGCGGAGAGAAACAGGGGTGACGAACCAGGGGGGGGGGGGGGGGGAAAATGCGTCCGACGATAACGATTTTCCTGTAAGCGAATGCTGGACTGGTACGGGTAGAGCATTACTATAAACATGTCGGCACATACCCGTCTGTCTGTGGAGCCGGTGGTATTGGGAGGGTGAAACAGCGTCCAGAGAAGTTTATGACCACTGCAGCAAACAGTAGTTCATCGTGATGATGAGAAGCACTAAATAAATATGATGTACGAAGGAGGTTACTAGTCACCGGCGAGTGGAACGAGTGAGAAACTGGAGCTTGGAGTAGAAAAGAATGCAATTTGAAATATTAAACGTTTCATTGCGAGACAACAAAGAAACAACAACAGCAGTATGTGGAAGGTTAGCCATATCGGTGGCTATCAAATTTCGAGCAAATGTCTACAAATAAGCTTACCGAAAATAGAACGGTATGCTTTGCTTTCGGTTCACATATAATGGTTGCGATGGGTAATCGGTTTCCCTTCGTTCACAAAACATCCAGCTCTACCAGCTGGTTAGTTGTAATTGGAAACAAGCTCCCACAACAGCATCCATGTGCCGCCCAATGTAATCAGCTAAAGTCGGTACCGTATTCGCTTATATGAAGTACCTGGCGGTGGTGGCGAATCCTCCAAAGAACCTCCAAAAAAAAAAAAAAACCTTGTCAACATGAGCCCTTCTCCTTCGGTATGCATGAAATTTGAATAAATAATTCAACATGTTCGGGGGTACGCGTATAAAACCTCCTCGTCGACATGATGCGAACCGTCGAATAAAGATGTTTGCCGCGTGGCGCCATCTGGTGGAGGACACACGAAAACCAGCCTCTGACGCTCTGTTTGGACACTACTTTGGGTATGTGGCGTACAGGCTTCGGACGCTTTTCGTTTGTGGAATATTTAAAATGCACTTGTTCATTTGTAGGTCTCCCGGCTCCGGTTCACAAATCATCGTCATCATCATCATCACGATGGGTTCGTGTATATTTGGTGGAATGGGCTAATCCTAGCTGGGGAGACACGTTTTGCGGTCTTTGACCAGTAAATAGAGATAAAAAACAACTGGCAGAGCGTATGGAAATGGGGATTTTATTGGATTTTAAAAATGTAACAGCTTGTAGTAGAATATTCCCATACGCTAACCGCTGTATTGGATGTGTTTTTCAAAAACCCCACGAATTCTACGTGGACACATCACAACGGTAAGAACATCGGTTTGTGAAATTCACTGTTCGAAACAGTTTGAAATGATGGGGCTGTATGTAGATTTGTAGTATCTGGATTATCAAAAATCCCGAAACATGGTGCTCATTTTGTATGCTTTACAGGATTTTATGATCATTGTTCTTTTTATTCGGCTGTTCCGCTTGCTTCCAGAATGTCCAGAAGCGCCATCTGGTGTGCGGACTCTGATCTGCACAAGGTTCAGTACAGGATTCCTTTGGACGCGTGTAACAAATGAATAACGTTGGGATTTCTGGAACCGCTACAACAGTTTGACAGTGCAAAATGAGAGACCATTTCTAGAGCCAGGACGGTAATATTTTGTAACATCTTGCGGTTTACTGGGTTGGAAAAAATGACCTCCTGTTGGTAGTGATAGGGCTGCAGGTAACGATGACTCCATTTTAAACCTTGAAGATGGACTGGTTTGGAACACATAAAATGAAATGTTTTGAATTAATAATGAACGACCTGAGGAAAAGGGCAGAGTCTCAGGAGGAAGGTGTCAGCTCGTCATCATGTAGATAACTACTAACCGGATTACCTTTTTGCGGAGGCCAATCGGATGAATTTCGTTAGAATACGAACCTTTTTGGGTGCAGTCATATTTCACTCGTGGACGAGAGAGAGAGATCCTGAGATGCGTTGGTAATATCCGGAACAGTTCCTTCATCCGGATCGGATGATATGGTTCGTTTGGTTTTACTTTCCGAACCGTACCGGTGTAACGAGCGCTCTGGACATCCGGCGATACTATTGGAGCACACACGACAAGTCACCGGAGAAATACGGAAGGTATCAAAGTCGAATGAAGGAAAGTTACTTTTGTGATGGTTGATGGACTACTGCATATGCAAAAACCCTCCGGGAGGAATTAAGCATGAGAGTAAAGGATTTGTTTTTTTAATTCCTCCATTTGAAGATTCGCCTCGAGACTGCAGATATCCCAGAATAACTTTATACTTAAAGACTCACGAAAAAAATACAATAACACAAAGTGATCAGTTAATATGTTTACTCCACCATGGTTGCGTATTGAAACAAAAGTTTTACAAAATCTCTAGAGACATCACGAGTCTTGAGCATTTCAGTAACAGCAACATCCTTCCTGCCCTGGGTTACAATGCGCTAGAAAAGCTTCATTATTTTGTGCTAAGAAAATGAAAAGCACTTCCAATCCGGACCACATCTGTAAAGCAGGATATGTTTTTTTTTGAACCATTTGCTCTTTCCGCTGGGCAGAACAGTCGAGAAGGTCAGTTTTCCCTTTTTTTTTTGTTGGTCGAAAGGCACTTTTGTGAGCAAAATTCTTCGAAACGCAAAACCTCAGAATGTCATCAATTCATTAGCCTAACGACCGGAAATACTCATTCAGGCACGAACAAGACAGAAATGTAAGGGAAAAAAAGGAATTTTAAAATTCTGCTTTCCATTTCATAACCATAAAAGATGTAGGGTTTTTTTTGTTGTTGGTTTGGTTGTGGTACACAAGACAAGGAAAAAAACGGAGCTCAAACTTGTAGTCTGTTCGGTTGGGAGGAAGAAAAAGGGACAAGGATATGGTCTCCTGCCGTTCGAAACCCCAAGATAACGATTTTCTGCGCTATATTTATAAGCATGCACAACACTGGTCGTTCGTTACGTGCGGAGACGGTCGTTTTCTGTCCCCATCGTTTGAAAAATCCTGATGCTTAAAGGAGTTGAATCAATCGCGCATCATGAGTTTCATTGTAACGCAGCTAAGCACAACATAACGAACCCCATCGCGAAAAGCTTTTCATCGTTCTCCACCACTGGTCGAAAAATGAAATGATGGTGTAGTGGTAAAGCTTTAGCTTCCTTAACCTTCGGAGGAGTAGGGTTCGAACGGATGTCCATCATATAATTCTTTGCCTCTTCACGGTTGGATGCACGGGAAATGCTTCCCCCCCGGCGGGCAATGTGGTTAAGCGAAGAGAATCTATATTAGTGTTCTTAAATAGTTCACCAGCTTTTTTGCTTCATAATTTACCTTCATCAAGGTGTGTATTGGGTGTGTGTTGGCAGTGATCAGGATTCTTTGTACCACCTTCTGCGAAGCACATAAATTCCTTAATTTTATTGACAACATACTAAAGTGTTGGTAAAGCGAATGGCAGCTGGGAAAGCGTGGTGGTTAGGGTTTGGAAAATGAACAATTCCTTGGCATTTGTAGCGTCAGCCTAGCGTTCGATGGGTTCCATTCAATTAAGGCGCAGGATAATATATGAGATTGTTCGGCCCGGTTTGCGTTCATGTGAGTGTTTAATCAGCTCGCCTTATATTCGCAATTCTATCCGCCTTATGTAGAGAAAGCGTACCGGGCACGTTTCCGATCCGAAAAGCGTAAATAATCCCGATGGACAAAGAGAAAAAAACACTTCCTTAGTTAGATTATATTTACCGGGCATGATGGTGGACCCATTCTCTCTCTCTCTCTCTCCCTTTACCCTGAGATACCTTTAATATTCTCGTATCAATGTGTGGTTTATGGTGGATTATTCGCATTATCCTGTTGGCGTGTGTGTGTGTGTATGGTTGGCGTCCCATTTGACTGGCCATCCATGGACCACTCCTGGATAGAAATTATTCCAAACCAGTGTACCGAGATTTCCATAAATTCCAGCCCTTTTTGTTTCAAGGGGTAACTGTCAATATTATGAAAAGCTTCATTAGCACCTCGGCTATTATTTGTGTTTAAGCCCTAGGCAAGGTCATACGGAGGGAAAGTGAGTAAATACTTGGTGAGAGTGCTGTTCGAGTTTTTGTGAGGAACGGAATAAAACTTTTATGTGGTTTGTTTTATTGACAAAACTATTTTATGGCTTTCCGCCCCTCAAGCACGAATCATGTGTACCGGAGTTTTCAAACATTTTTTTTTTGCTTACTTTTGGCACGAGTTCGTAAATATTTTGGCTCATTTGTGCTCGTTGAAGCATATTTAATTATGGATATTGAATTTATGAACTAAATTTTTAACTTTACTAGAAGTTTCTAAAGATTACTATAAAATTATGGCAAAATTATGTATACATATTTTGTGTTGTTTTGTTAGATATTCTAAATTCTGTCATTATGTGTTTCATTCTTCCTATAAAGCAATAGAGTGCCTATTACCAAGACGGACCTATGGTCTCGTGTTATAGTTTTCGGTTTATCACACCGATCATCGTAGTTCAAATCTCTTCTCAATCCAACTTCTCTTCAACCAGACTTGGTAATACAAACTCTCTAGTAAGCCAACCTGTGTGGGGGTATATGACCTATATGATATTACGTGGTGACATTCGAGAAAAGGTCCTTAACGCCCAAACAACGTCAACAAAAAATAAAAATCGAAACTTTTCCATTTTTCATCAAACGAGACGAAAATTCGTGAATAGTTTTCGTCTGTACCCAGTCTCATATTTACGTGTGACACCAGTAAAATGTATGAGGTTAGTGGGAAGAGAGACCAGAGAGAGAGAGAGATAGGGGGAGAACGTTGACACGGTGTTGTGCCGCTGATGAAAAGTTTATTTTATGTGTTCACACCCGCACCATGGGAATGGCGGGGAATGTCGCTGATCACATCGGACCAGTTGAGCTTTGGACATTTTGAAGGTAGAAGTCATGGGACATCGTGAAGTCACCGGGAATCGGGGTTTTATAAACACTCGTACTAAAAGATGGGATCGACCGAAAAAAGCAGGTTAATGAGTAGGTGCCATAAACCGGTAATTTTGAGTGAGGTTGGCAAAAAAAAGCAAAACGAAAAGAGAAAGGAAATATGGCGCTCAAATTCTACGTTCTACGTATCGACACTTTCGAAGTCGTCGAGATTTTGCAATGAAAATGTTCGATGAGGGGGGGGAGGGTGAGCAGGGGGAAACGCACGGGGGAAGTTCAAGGTGCGGGGTGAAAGGATTTTTATGCAAAATTAAAACCACTTCTAACAGGACCCATCCACCATGGACTGACACCGGTGAAAATGGGAATTAAAAATTCAAATGAAATGATAACACTATTAAATTTCATCTGCCGTTACCAACAACCGGGCGGGCGCAACAACACCGTTTGCGGAACATGTTTCGAATTTCCCGCACGTCCGTAGCTTTATTTGCTTTGCTTCCACTTATTATGTTGGTCAAAAGGGGGCGGTTGGGGGTGGTGCTGAAAGCAAGTGTAGCGTGTACCCCCGCGGGGGTTGGAAGGATACCGAGGGCGTATTGTGCATGTGAAGTGGTCCTTTGGGCGATGAAAGCCTACTCCACACGTGCTGTGTTTTTTCAACTTTTTTTTTGTTTTTTTTTTGGTAGTTGTGATGCTTTTTATTTTGTATGTCTGGCTTTTTTCCCCACTTAACTGAGGATTCCATTGAGCCGGCTCTGCCTCAGTTGGTAAGCATTGAGTTTTCCAATCGTTTCGGAAATATTTGTTTTCTGTTCTATGTTTTTTACTTTTTATTGCAAATGCGAAAATGGAAATCATGCTGGGACTTTATTTGCAACAACAACAACAAAATCCGTACTTTTTGATTAATCTTCAAATTAAAACCCATTTGGGTGCTAAACTGTTAAATGGGTAGGCTTTTTATTTATTTATTTATTTTTAATATTTTCCATACATGTAATACTTGATAATCAGTTGTAATCAGTTCGTCGTTCATAAAATCATATAAAATATTTTGTAAAGAAAAAATAAATGTAAATAGTTTAAAAACTTAATACAAATTATCAAAGTGACAGCTATAAATAAAATCAAAATCAGCTGTCAAAGTGACAGCTATAGCTAAAAAGAATGAAAGATAGTACAATTTTTTTAGTTAAAAATGAGATTACTCAAAATATAAAGAAACATATCAATTAATAGAACGTAAACATTCAAACTGCAAGCTAATCCTTCAGATTACACGCAAAAGGGTGTGTTTTAAACATAAAAAAATCTCAAAATTGAGTATTTAAATGTTTTGTTTGATTGCGTTAAAAAAGACATTCGATGTTATTAAGGCAATTCGATTGGAATGAAACGGGATAAAGTTGATTTTTTCCAACGTTTTTTTTACATTAAGCTGGAAAAACGGGAAAAACGGAAGCTTTTCCGGTGTGTATAAATTGTGCCATGGTCCTCACTTCTGGGTATCGAATCAATTCCCCACACAATCGGCACGGCATTAAATCGGTTTACCACAATTAGTTTCGTCCGTGTGTATGCGTGCGTTTTGGCTTCATCGGACCCCGTGCGGCATGGAAATGGTTGTTGTGGACCGTACTTGTAATGTGTGTCCTTTTATTTTTGGGTATTTAAATTAGAATCGCTTAATGACAACCTGTTGCTGGAAGGGGAGCTTAAAGAATACTTTATAGGAAACCAATTTTTGGAAGCAGGTATTTATTTTTAATTGTTTTCTAATGAGCTAAATCGTTTTATCTTGTGTGGGTTTCGATTGCTAACAGATTTCCTGCGTGCTTGTTCAATTGTATGGCGAGGAGAAAATGTTTAAAATTAATTGAGCATTAAATTGTTAAGGGGAAATATTTCCACATCATAAATGTTATGAGTTGACTTAAATTTATCTGCTAATCAATTGAGGTGAACATGTGTAGAACTTTCGTTTACTTTAGCTTAAACTTCAAGCTTAAACTGTAGGAAAATTTAAATTTAATTAGAAGTAAATTTTGGAAATATTTATACAACATGAATAGGCAATTTCAATCTGTTCAGAATAATCTTTAAGTGTAGTTCAAACCTTTTATCCTTCTTCGTAACATTGATCAAACGCGTTCACCTCTAGCATCGAATGGCATTGAGTGTAAGTGCAATCGATGGATCATTTGAGCACGAAATAAACCGTAAAATGCGGTGACATGCTTGATGTTTGATCCTTCCATTCAGGTTACAGTGAAGCAATGAAGTGACTGATTGGTTGTTAAATTTCATCCCCATTTTTTTGCTTCCATCCCCCCATCCCCAACAACGCGTTTAGCAAAAAACAAAACTATAGCCGAGCCTCGACACTCAATCGATAATGCGTTTGGGAGATTTGTGTGATGCTTTTGATCCATCACTGTCCACGGGGAATCGAACTGCAGGTTGTGTGTATAATGTGCTAAGCATTGCAGATCACGGCTCACTCACCCATCTCACGCCCATCCTCCACAAATTCCCATTGACAGATGACAGAAACCCAAAGTTCACAAATTATGGGTGAGAAGCGCGGGTGTGACGTCTGCATGAAATTAACGTAAACAAACAAACAAACACACTCACCGCGCGCGCGTTCGGGAAGAGATTCCACTTAATTCTCGCTCATTTGCGCCATTTGTCCCTACCGCTTGAGATGGGTTTCGGCGCTGGGATGATAAAAAGCAGAGTGCTGTCGAAGGGATGCAGAGGGTGAGATTCTTTTTTTTATTGTTTGCTTCTGGGAGTGTGTGTTTAAGTGGGAGAGAAGTAAATTTTATTATAAATGACCATTTGTCTTTCGTTCGCCGTGCACCTAATAGGTTCGCCATTTATTTTGTTTTTTTTTTCTATTTTCTACTTACCTTGCGCGGTTTTTGTTTTATTTCGCGCCGTCTGTCGCATTTGCTCTAAGCGAACGAAGATGATTTGTCGTCAGATTACGACGCTTCGCAGGGTGTTTTCTATTCGGTTGTGTTTCTAATACTATCATTTTGTTGGATTATCGAATATTCTTATGAATTTGTTTATGTTTTCAAAAATGTAAAATATTTATGTAAAATTCAAAAGAAGCTTTTGTAAAATATTCTTATGGAATATAACTCCACCAAATCATCATAAAAAAATGAAATGATTTACACAAACAACGGGCTATAACGAGCTGGTTCACTGCAAGGAGATAAGTCCCTACACAAAACCAATATTTGCGGCACACCTTCGCTTTATATACCGTCGGTGCAGCGTGCCGAACCTATTCTTCACATTCAGGCTACTCAGGTCCTGGTCCTGTACTTCTCACTTAACACTAGAATCTGATACGCATGTTTCCTACTAGGGGGCGCTAGGATCACCATAGTACAAAAAAACAAAAAAGGTAGCAAATGCAGTATTTGAACATTACGCGTTATTTTCATCCACCAAAATAGATAACTCCCTGCGGCACAACACCCACGAGTGTTCATCTCATCATCGTTGCTTCTTGAGCGGACGCATTCGTTCCACGCTTCAGCGGGAGCATCTTCTGATACGTATCTCGTACTGTTTTTATGTTTGCTGAAACAAACAACACTCATATTTCTACCGTGTGCCACTGCCAAATTCATCGTTGGCACACCTGGTGTGTTTGCCGACGTCGCGGCATCATCGCTAGTCTGGGGAGGGAAGTTTTCTTCAGTTACGGGAGTGGAACCGAAAGTCCGCGATGGAAGTTTAATAATGATTTAGGTGGATAAAGAACACAAGAGAAGCTGGCGGTTGATAAAACGCAGCAGTGTGGTAACGATTTGGTGTAAGATAGAAAAGAGAGAAAAAAAAGCAACAACGAAAAACAGACAAAAATAAAAGACACGAAGAAAGACGAAAAACATAACACACCAGTTAGGAACGACGCGGAATCGGGATGGAGCGCGATGTCTTTTGCGCTAAACGAGAAATGGTTATGGGGTTTTCAGCCCTTCCAATTGGATGATGGTTGCTCGGTTTGCCCGCTGAAAGATGAATGAACATTTTGGTTAAATAAACTTATTTGACAAGTTTACCACCGGCGCTCACTCTTCACCTTTTGCTGATGGGTGATGATGATGATAATATGGGAAGGAAGAAAATTGGAACCATGGAAAGTGGAAGATGTGATTTTTCTCGTGATGGGGAAAAAAAACTCAAAACCATACACCTGTAGAGATGAGTTTCTGATGGAAAGCGGTGGATGGATTAGCATCTGTTTTGTGCTGCTAATAAGCGGTTGTTTGTGTTGTTGTGGCGCAAAAACGCGAGTTGGTTAAGTACGTTTGATGTTTTCTACTGTTGTTATCTTGTTTGGTGGAGTGATTTCGATTATCTCTTCACTTCGCAATAAGTGTTTTGCTTATGCTTGTTGTTTTACAATATGTTTTGGCTATGTTTATCAACTTCATTATTTAATTTTTGCTTATTCACTATTTGTTTAGAAGTTATACAACATGAATTGAAATGTATTTGTTTTTTTAGCAGCAAAAATAATTTCAATCTCTTTGGATATAATTTATTTTTCAATTTACTTGGATACTGAAATACTTCACATTATCCTCACATTTTTCGAGAAATCGTAACAAAGCATGTAAAACTAAATCACATTTGCTCAACCATTGGAAAATGCTCATTCCTTTGCACACAAACACCAGTACCAACTTTTCCTATATTTCACTCTTAGCCGTATTCGTTCAATTAGGTTCGAAGAATTTCATTCAGCTCTCGCTACACTTGAAGCAAATGAAATTCCACTGGGAGTGAATGAAATAGTTTCTGCCCCAGATTGACGACGATCCGTTTGCTAATCATTCGTAATGATGCTTTCGTCCGAAAATGTGCCATCAACAAAGCAACAGCAGCAGCAGCAAATGGTTTGTGAAATAAAATTTAAGATCAGGACGGGTAGATAGAGTGACACGAGCGAAAGGAGTGGAAACGAAAGGTGTAGAATCATTTGTTAGCTTTTGTGTGCACGGTACACGCCCCCAAAAACATCCTGGCCAATGAACCTGTGGGACGCTCCATGTGGTGGTCCTTTCAACGTATCATGTTGAAATTCAATTCTAGCCGCTCGCCCCCGCTTTGATGATGTGTATCTGCTTCGTGTCTTTTGCTTTTCTTTACCGTTTTATTCTCTCGTGTGCCATATCTTTCTCTAAAATATGATAGTCACCTTTGTGTGGGGCAGAACATACGGGATCCGTTTAAAGCTTCCATTCATCTAGGATCGCTCGTTCCAATCCCCGTCCGTGGGCGCTGTACATCGTCCAATGTCCAGAGCGTCTATCGTGCAGAAAATCATTCAATATCCTCCCTCATGCACCGCATTATCCTTACGCAAAAGACAGTGTGGAGTGATGGTAGCTTTTCGATTTAAGGGATTTTTTCTTTCTTTCGCCCACTATCTTTCATTTTCTTTTTTTCTTCCCTTTTTTCCCTCTTGTTTATCCTGCTGAAGTGAAGTGAAGAAGTGAAGAGGTTTTCCATTAAAATCTCGATTCTCTTCTACCGTTTGGTTCGGTGTGCTTATTTATATTTTCTTTTTTATCTGGCGATCCTTTATCTCTTCTCCTAGCAGCGTTTAAATCGAAGTTGAACATGAATAATGTTAGAACGGTTGGCTAGGAGGAACGGTTCTGCTATGTATCGATATGAGTGGAAATTGATCTAAATTCCTCAATTCCTTGCAAGGATATCTTATGAATGAGCACATGACAGTATGTGCTTTTCGTTCTTTGACATGCCGAAACCGTGCTGTAAAATACGCCTTAGCTTTTGGGATCTTTCGATCAATGACTGTTTTCCCCGTGGTACGCGAGTAAATGACCAGGCGCCCGCTTTGGTTGTAATTGAATTTTTTTATTTTTATTTTTTCATTATAACCAAATCTAGTTATATAGTAATTTGTTCATTTGTTAAGTCATAATAACTAATTTCTACTCTACTTACGATTTTTATTTTCGTACAACAAATTGTTGGGTTGAGTGGAGCACCCTACTGAAGTCGGTTATCGAAGCAATACTACCCTTACTTTCGATCGATTCGTGTGTGATGATGCGAATTTAATAGAATTTTGATGGTTATGAGCTCCGTCGGTGGCACATCATAATGGCAAAACTCCGCAGAATGTTCCACCGGAAAATGGGGTGCGAGTGTGAGGTATTTGAAAAATTGATTTTCCTTGTAGATTTTCCCGCGGGGCTTCGGGATACTGCGGTTTTGAAACCGGCTACCGATGGTTCCTTGTGGCTAGGAAAATGATTCTCAAATACGAACACGCAAAAAAAACATGGTTTCTGTAGGGAAGTTTTTTTGGCCTGCCTGTTCGTTCCGAGCGGCGCATGGACGTGTCATTAAATTGGATAAATTAAATCACACTCGACGGTTTGCTTGTGTCGGTGCTCCCGATCGTTAGTCGCGGTTGTGTAACCGAATTTAATAAATTCAAATTGTGTTTAAAAAGCTGTTTAACCCAACAAAAGAATGCACGAGAATCGATGGGGGTTACTTTATTAGGATTAAAAAAGAGCAATTCATAATGTGTTTATGAGATTTAAAAAGGTTATTTGTGCTTGCGTCTTTTACAGCTATTAGAGGATGGTTAATGTTATAGAAATTTCTATTTAGTTTTTTTTTTTTAATGAAAACACTTGTTTGTATACTTATTTAATAGAAAAGTCATTCAAAATCCAACATATCTACCGAAATGAAGGCTTCAAACTCCATCGCCTAGACAAATGAAATATTCTTAAAAGGAAAAAGTTTAACATTATTGCTAACGGATGACCGGATGAACCTTAGGTAACCTGTTTCCATTTTTTTGTTGAATATTGTTCCGGATATCGAATAAAAGGAAAATATTCTTGAATGAAGAAAAAAAGAACTGAATCATGACGAGAGCGTCAAATCTGTTTGATGGATTACTTGTCTGGGAAAATTTTCGTACACAAGAACGCTTTGACTTTGCGGGAGAGGTTATTTTCTTCCTTGCAGGGTATTAGAAGAAACATTGAGATTATGGTAAACGTTTTGATGAACGAGAATACAATCTTGACATGGCGCAACAAATCTGCTTCCAAGATACAATTCCGTTTCTCAATGGTTTTGCTCTGTAGAATGCTCTTGTTTGCTTGCTGCTTTTGTGTGAAACTGTACATCTTTGTGTGAGTGTGATACCTTTTCATACTGAAAAAGTTGCTTAAAGCTTTTGCTTATTTATTAATAATTATGCCGTCTTCCTTAGCAGACTGTGAAAGCAATATCATTACTCAAACCAGAAGCTTTCTAAGTCGTAAGCATCCCTTTTACTCGTGGCAACCAGAAAACCATTAATGGGTGGAAATTAATCTTTCACTTGTTGAAATTAAATTATCGCCCATTTTTCATTAAACATCGTCCCAGGCGATGGGGGAGAAGGCTTGCTTTCACCAAACTTTGGGCTCGATGGCAAAACTAATCACCATGTTTCGGAGTCAAGTTTTCCCTGGGTGATATTTTCCTCGAAAAAAAGGGAGGTTTTTCCTTGGCGATGGTGAAAAAGCAACAAAAAAAACTTATCTATACCCAGGCCTACGGGAGTGTGTACGGTGTAAATGAGGGCGGGAGAATTGTTAATTTCTTTGAAATAAAAATCAGAACACGAAAAGATGGTCGGTTTTGTGTGCTGTTCAATCTTCAACGGGCCCACAGCGTGAGCTTTGTTTGGAGTCAGAAAATAGAACACAAAAAAAACATCCCGACGGGGGGTTGGGTGGGCATTTTTAGACCTGAACATTGCATTAGCCGCCTGCAGCGTGAATAATTTGATATGATTTGCATAATTTTTGCTTCACGACGGAAAGCCCAGGATCTCCCGATGCGCTTTGACAGGGATGAGAAAATTTTAAGTAATTTTTTTTTATTGTACCATATTTTTTACGCTTTGTACAAAATTTTTAATTGTAGTTGAAAAAAATTTCTTCAATAGAACTTTTTGTTTTGTGGTGTGGAAAAAAAATTAGAGTTTGTTTTTAAATCTTAATACAAGATAAAAAATGATGCAAAGGAAAAGAAAAGCGCAAAGTTTTTATTGAAAATCCCGTTAGAATTTAATGGCTTTGAAAAAAAAAAACTGCACAAAATTAAAGCAACAGATTTTACGGAATAAATATAATAAAAAAGTACTAAAATATATCGTTTCCCTAGTGACTTTTTTTTGGGGTGAGTTTTTTAACCAAATATTTCCCGCAGCTGGGATCGCAAAATCATAAATTTCAATCAATGCTGCATAAAACTGCAATGGTGATGCACCAGGAACGCGTCGCTGTAGATCGCTTGTTTTCGTTATGTTCTACCCAGTGGCGCAAACTTGCAAGGGAGTGGTCTTCTTTTTTTTTATTGGGAACTCGTTTTTCGTGAATAATTTTCACATAAAATCATGTTCTTCGGCGGTCGCATGTTCTGACGGTGGAGATTGTTCAAACCACCAAGAGATGATAAATTTATGGCCAATGGTGCAGCTGGGTAAAGAGTGTTTAAAAAGAAAGCATAAAACCTTATCCACTGTTCGATTGATGCCAATTTTGATTTTTCTCCAAACCACTCGCGAAAGCTTAGCCGGGGTAGAGGAAAAAAAGGATATATTTTTCAATTTTAGCAAATATTAAATTCACCGTCGTCCGGCACACCGTAAAACAATCGATATTAAAAGGTTTTTTTTGCGGTAGAATTTTTGCCTGTAGAGGATTTATGCTGTTTTCTGTTCCGCTTCGGTAAAAATCGGCCAGATTGACAGGTTATTTACGTGCTGCTGACCAAGCAAATGGGCAAAGAACAACAAAATATCTTCTCCTTCGAGGCATGTCATCCAAAGATAATCCAAAACGTATCTGGCGTCCCACGTGTCTAGTGGTTGGTGAGCCGGTCAAACCTGCTGTAGAATCTGAAAACCCTTAACGGATTCTTTACGGTAAGCTCGAACAACTGTTGATGGGTTTTACGGTGGGCTCTTCCAGTTTCATTTCTCCACCAGTCGGAAGGAGTCGGGTTTTGTGCCCTCATGATTATTCATGAGTCTCGTTGCTCAGATTTTCCGGCTACAGTATAGTTTTTCGTTGAACGGTGCGGAAGTATCCTTTTTTCCGGAATCGATGCCTGGATTTGGATGTGTTTGTTCGACAAAATTTCCAGTAAACAAACACTGATTGTCCCCTAAGGTGAAGTTTGGCCTGTGTCGGTCGTTCAGGTGGGGCACATGGTTATGCCACGTTCCAAAATGTGTTTGGATGTAAATGTTCGACAAGCAAATCGAGAGGAGAAGAGGAGGCAAACGCTTTCGTTACGTAGAAATTACCTACTTTGGACAGGCAAGAACAAGATGCACTTTTTCGGAACATGTTCGACAGTTGGAAAATGTATCTTATTGGCATTTAGACATGCAGCTCGTTAATATCTCTGGTTCAGTTTGCTTTGCAGAACGATCTCATGCTCGCCATCTGGTGTTAGAATGTGGAAGTAAAAAAATGACTTGTAATAAAGCGTCGGAGGAATTCTTTGGAAGGTCAATTATGCGATAGGACCTAATCTAGAAGAGCGTGTCAGCAAAACAAACCTCCAACCCGCTAGCTATTGGCAATTCCCTTTGGAGCAACATCACGTTTGGGAAGACATCACGCAAGTTATGACAAAAATTAACCTAGTCGTGCTGAAGCTGTCGGTGATAAAAATATCGTCCAATAACCTTCAACAGCTGTATCGGGAAGTTGCATGCTCGTACGGCGCATCTTCGTCCGGTTCGTACGACACCGTCAAACGACGGTGGGATTGATTTATGGTGGCACATCATAAAAACCACTTCCAGCCCATCAAACACTATGCTGTGATGTGCAGCCACGTGAGACGCTTGGTGGAATGCCTTACGCGCGTCTCGATGACGTCGTTCGTTGTATTGTTGAAGATATTACGGTTTCATTGCATGCAATGCACTATGTTTGCTTCTTTTGCCTTCGTCAAACCGATGTGCTATTGTCAGCTCATTGCACTGATGTCGTTACTTGTGCCGTTTGGTTAGTGAAATGATTGTCAGCAATTGGATTAGTTTTACTAGAACGGGTGGAGTTATTCTTTGGTACGAGTTAGCGCCATCTAGCGCATTCTACCGGAAGCTGATGTAAGTGTATTTTATACTTAAATATACGTTTATACATAAAATAGCTTCTATCGGGTCATGTCTGGTGGGTGATGAAACATGTTAATCGACTCAAATCGTTTATTTGCCAATAAACAATGCAACAACTCTCAATTGAATTTTCCAAGAGTATCCAACACGATTACTAAATCCAATGTCGGAAGCGTAACATAATACCTTAACTGAAACAAACCGGAACGAAAACTTTCTACACCACTATTTACATTCAACTTCCTTCGTTACAAAAGTCTAGAATGTTGACTACAACCGTCATTCCATTCCGTTCACATTAATTCATGTGCTGGGACAGTTGATTGCCGCAAAAACTGTGCGCTCCAGTATGCCACGTCTCGTCTTTGTTGGATTTATTCGCTATTTTGCCCGACGCACCGACAGCAAATCATGCTTACTGTCAGCTAATTGGATTAGCATGAGGTAGCGTGAATATTTCCTGGTTGTAACCATTTTCCTACTCACTGTGTCATTAACAATCATGCTGCTAGTACTTCCATCATGTTCTTTTTTTCTGTGTTTATCACCGCCAGCGTAACATTAGTCAAATTTGGGGGGTCTTTTTGGTGCTTTTTGTTGCTGTTGATATGATACTTGACCACCATTAAAACGAACGAAGTTTTTGTCCCTTCTGTGAAGAGGGAGCGCTAATCTTCCTAATCATCAGTTGTCCACAAGTTGATTTCTTACAAGAAGGGAAATCTCGATTACGTCCTGATTTTTGTTTAGCCGGCATTTAATGGATCTTTTTGAGCAAATTTATCTGGCCTCCCCTTTCAAAACTGAACGACTGAAATGTTAGCTCAGCAACTAAAGTGGAAAGAAGTAGAAAAACACAACGAAGCAATGACATGCGATTTGTATCTTTTTTGGTCTTTACTCAAACGGAATAATCATTCGGTAGCTGTTTCTGAATCCGATTAAAACGTTTTGGTTGGATGTTTGAGAGGAAAAAATATAACTCAGTTTCAAGATGTTTGCCTACGACGGATCGAACTCATTAAACCGTTTGTAGATCTTTGAAGAACGTGAAGATTATGGGGGCCGGTGATTAGTGCGGGTCTTTTGTGTCTTTTCCATTGAATGAAGATGCTTCCTCCTATATAGTTAACCTATACTTATCGTCGATTAGCTGTTTCTGGCCCTTATACACGGTCGTTAAACAATTGTTTTGTAATTATGGTAGGAAAATAATTCCTAACGAAACAAGTTTGCCTTCATATCTAATACTATAAAAACATGGAGAATCATAGACGAAAATCAGGGTTGCTATTTTATCCAAGGAATAAGATAGAATTGAATTACATGCATGTATACTAAGTGTATGTCGGCTGTGTTCCGTTGTTTGTCTCATGAGATTATAAACAGCTTCTTGAACAAAACGCTTCAAACAGATTGTTTCCACTGAAGCACGACTGCCGACAAAGTGTCTTCGTGGAGCGTGTATTGTATTGCTTTCACAAGCGAAAGCTTCAGAAATAAGCACCTAGACATGCTGATGAGCTCTGGGAGTTGGAAAGAGCATGCGAATTTGATTGTAAACATGTTTTCGTAGAACCGTGCAAAATTGAGTTACTCTAATGTAAGACACAAGCTTTAGGCGCGTTCACTGAAAATACTTAAAAGTTTCTTGCGTTGCGTAACTCCAATAACAATCAAAATTGGAATTCGAGCGCCGCAAAAAGGGCGTTCATTTCTCAGTAACGCTTGAACGATCGTTGTAACATGTTGCTTAAGCCGTGGTTTGTGGTGTGATTTATAGTGCGATCTATAACGTTACAACGAAGCGCTTAATTTGTGCCTTTTGCGGGCATACGATTGGTCAGCACAGACTACCGCGGATACTGATCTGGAACGACTGACCAGTGACCGATATGTTACTTCCATCCTCACTGTACCGGCACACGAGTGAGTGCAAGTGTGTGGAATTAATAGCAACCCGTTCACCAGGATGTCCTTTTACAAGGTTGTGTGGTTGGAAGGCGGATGTAGGAGGCATTGACATTTACCACAAAAGCTGTAAAGATAAGGCACCCGGAACGAGCTTTCCGTTTATCTTTCCCGTTCCGTTTATAGCCTCAGAACACAGGCACACACATCTAACCGCACACGCTGTGTACACCGATAACGTCTCCAGTAAAATTGCAAATGAGAGCGAGTGGACCGTGCGAGACGGTTTGTCGTTTCCTTTCCACTCTTATCCTTGACAAAGTTTCCAAGTTTTCCTAACTTCATATGCCACCTCTAAACTCTCGTCCGGCAGTACACAGTGTTGTGCAGTGTAAGCGAAAAAGTTGTAAATGACCCATCCAGTGCCAGACGTCAGTAGCACTCCGTCATCCTGAATCCCGTGAAGGCAGGAAACTTTGGTGCCTAAATAATGTATTCATTTGTATGTTCCGCGTCCATAAGCTGCTAAGAGCCGCGACCCCTGGCATCTTCATACTGGCTGCCAATGGTGTGGTAAGGGTTTGACATTTTAATTGAGTGCACGTGCTTCCAATTTGTTCCTGTTTCCGGTACCGTTCGGCTGAGCAGACGTTCTGACGTGATGCTATTTCCCAAATTGCACCATGCCGTCGTGACATTAAGACTTTCGGGTGGCGATGCCGGACCCACGGGTGTTCTGTCATACGAAATTGAAATTGGTTGACCGGCAACTGTAAAAGCGAAGAGTATTTTCGATGATTCGTGTGACGTTTTGCTGGAAGTAATGAGTCCTCGACAGTGTGGCAGAGTTGTATATGGTTCTTGGGAATTCTCTAAAATACCCGTAACCTGAGCACCATTACCGGAGATCTATCTCGAGTAATTTGCGGTGTTTCTGCTTCTGGTTCCAACTATACGACTTAGCTAAGTTGTTTGTTTTAAGAGGAACGTTTTGAAATGTCTCGTTAACTGGTGAGATGAAAGATGAACAAGTAGTGAACTGTAAAGTACCTCTTCGCTAGTGGTTTGTTAAGAAAATTAGCTTTGGCTATCTCGAACTGATGATGAAGGCGTGTATTTGTGATGGAAACTTTTCTAATTAAAATTGTGGATATCGTCTTGTATTTGAGTTGTAACTGAGATTTCCTGACACTGTAAAATTGACATCTATTGCTTGACGTCTTTCAAGTCTATTACTCTTAATGTATCAATGCCTTCATTGTTTAATTCTGCATTAAAATAAATTATCTAATTTGTCTATGTTTCTTTCTTCTCGTTTTAGGACGTACTGCACACGATCTGTCAACCAAATGGCCAAGTGCAACGCATCGTGATATTCAAGAAGAATGGCGTCCAAGCAATGGTCGAATATCCTTTTCTAAATGATGTCTTACCCTTGTTTCAGTGCGTAATCCATATGAACAGAAGCTTGATTTGTTTGCTATTGCTATATACCCATCAAATGCCAGAATGGCAAGGATCAAAAGATACATGGGATGAGAAAATTGAATGAATTTAGTGCGCGATAAATCGCTCGACCGGCAATGGTCTATGTATGTGCAACTCGCTACTAGCAGCAGGACTCCGTAACGCTACATGCCGCGTACCGACCGTTTAGATGGCGCGTAATTTGCGCTCGTTTAATGCCAACCGCCGTTTATTTGTTGACGGAAATTACGCTCTACCATGCCATACGCTCGGCTGTACGCTACCGGACAAAGTACCGAACGGCAAGGAAATTAAGTGGCATGCAAAAAAAAAAAAACATGAAACAAAAACAAAATCAACAACAGCTCTTCCGTGTGGGAAGACGCACGCGATAAATTTTCCCACGTTCACATTTACTTGCACGGTTGTTACGCACCGTTTCGCACCTCGTTGAATAGATTTTCTCGTCGCCAATCGTGTTAGCTTTCCAACTGTTGGCGGACGCTGTGCGGAAAATGGTGGAAAAGGACAGGTGGAAACAAATTTATTCCGCTCGGTCGGTTATAATCGGCACACGCCATCTGGTGGTCGGTGGTGTAAATGAAGTTTGAACCGATCGTTCCCCCTACACACGGACGTGCAGGAAAAACGGAAGACGGGAAATAATTTTCGCTACAAGAAAATTGTCACTCAAAATTAATTGTCACGAGGTGATATATTTTTCGCTGAAGCGATGGTTAATTTTGTTTCCTTTTTGCCCTTTTGTTTGTCCCATCGACCATAAAGACGGTTGTCGCGCGAGATGTATGCGGGGGAAGCATGGTTCATGCTTGCGAAAAATTGGCCATTGCCGCGCAAGAAAAACATTACCATCCAAGCCACCCAAAAGCCCCAATTTGCACCTTTCACCGTGCGTTGCTGTAATCGTTTAATGTGAATTTCGATTGGCTGTTGTTGCGCCGTCGGAAAAACCCTTACCTACCTTGAAGAGGAGTGTACCACGTGGAGGAGTGCCACCTAACGAAAGTTCATTTAATCGCTGTCGTTCATTTCCGGTGCATGGAAGATTTGTAGCCCGTAGGTAACATTGTCGTTACTAGGCGTTTAGTCGGATGTAACAACAAGCTTTCGGTTTTAACGTTTTACTGAAGGTGTCGTTTTCCATCTTGGCCGGAATTGGTTATGATCGCAGTATTATGTGGTCGCACGTGATGCTTGGAAGGGAACGTTTATGATCGTAAGCGTAGTAATTAGAATTTATGCTTCTGCTATGGCAAAAGTTTCGCCGGAGGATGTGTGTGTCTGTTGGTTTGTAGGGAAGTGGGCTGAAACAACACTAGGAAAGTCTTAAAAATATTAATTACACACAATTATTAATTCGGATATGTAGTAAGTTTACTTGTTTGAAGCGTAATTTACTCTTTTGATGGTATGTAATTACAATGTGGATAAGTAACATTCAATTACCCATTGATTGAATAATCATTCCCTGTTTATACTAAAGAATTCGCGTGTGGGTCAAGTTTTGAACCCTATCTGGGCGTTTTCGTTTTTTTTTTTACTAGAATCTTTTCTTAGACCATCGTAAAAATCTTGGTACCTCAACCTATACGGACAGCATAAATATTTCATTAAATCAATTTAGCATGTTGTAATGTTCGCTAATATCTTTATTGCCATTAATGTTTGTCTTTCTGTTTTTCCATCTTACATTCATCCATAATAAAATGAGTGGTGTAATTTGAGAGTAACCGTAATTTTCCCCTTCAAGCCTTGGCTTAACATTCAGTTTTATATTTCAATGTCATGCTATTCGCTTCATCGCATCATCCCTTTTCTTTGTGATGAGAATGAATCACTAAAGCGCCCCATTATCCACAACGATAATACTGATTGAAATTCTTCTGTCCCTAAATATCCAATCATTGTGCGAACAAAACCAACCCAGCAAAAAAATGACACCATCTTTGGATGATACACCTCCATCTTATCCTTATCCTTCGCTGAAGATGGTCGCTGAATATCCTCTTATCATTATCGCTGATGATCAATTAACTCGAATGAGCATTCGCCTCAATTCGCGGGTGTTGTAACACGGCTAAAAAGGATAATGCTGCCAGTGTGGTGTTCTCTCCGCGTCCAGCGCGGTACGAAAAGTTTCTTTGGTGCAGTAGCAAAACCAGCAAAATGAACGAAATCAAGCGCAAGCAAGCAAAATGGATACGAGCCAATTCATTTAGCTTCATCGTTACTTTCCACGACCCTGAGGCCCGTCGTCCTTTGGTGGGTAAAAATTAACGCTTAACGCGGCAAAAAGAAACTGAATTCGTACACAACACAACACAAAGCTAGCAAACAAAACGCCCGGCCGCCGTTGTCATCCGGGATTGCAAATGGGACTAAGCGAGAAAAAAAGGAAAACAAAAAGTTGCAAATGGCCGGTGACAAACCGAGCTTGTGCTGCTTATGTCCAGTGTTGGTGTCCAGCATTTTTTGTTTTTTTTTCACCACTTTTTGCAGCCTCTTCCCATCTGTGATACGCTAATTGGTGGCTCATTAGTTGGCCAAATCCACCCAGGCGCTCGCTCAGTCCGCGTCGTGGTTGTGGACGGTAGGCGAATTTGTTCGTACCGTCCGCCCCGGTCTGTGTTTTGCAGTAATAAATGATAATTGAGCCCATCTCTCTTCCGTTGAAGTGTGTGACAGTGTGTTTGTGTGTGTGTGTGATGTTTCTCCTTTTTGTCCTATTGTGTTTCTTCTGGTTGTTTCTCGTTCTTTTTTCTCTTTCCAAGTGACACCATTCGGTTCTGCCACCGACGCTAATCTCAATAGTTCCGTGCATTAGGACATCGTTGCTGATGGTTCTTCTTCCGGCAGGTTGCCGTCCTGTGTCGTTAGTGTCATCCGTGCTTGCGTTTCGCAAAAAACCACACGAAGCAGCAGCAATAAAAGCAATGCGGCACACCAGGACATTCGTGGCAGCGCGGAAACCCTTAATAACACTTTTGCTTCCAGCGCTTAAGCTTTAATCAGTGATAAATTCTGATCATTTTTAAAGACCCACGTTTGTTGCGTTACTACGCCGTTGCGCTGCGCCGAAGGAAACGGTCTTGATAATGACGGCTGTAAAGTATCGTCTTAAGCGTTACTGCAGCGCGCTTCATTTCCACTTTATCACTCGGTTGCTTTTGGTGCTCTTCTTTTTCTCTCTCTCCCGTGCGCGCTGAATGTAAAATGGTGAACAGGTGGGATTTTAATTTTTCACAGGTGAACACATTTTCCAAAAACCACCAACCAACACTCCGAAAAGGAAGATGGCGCATTGTGGATGGTGCTTGAGCAATGAAATAAAACTATGTTCAAAACATCGCTGCTTTAGCGTCCAGCGAATGCATTCGAGCTGGTTGACTTCGTTCCATTCGATTCGGGTTCGGTATCTTATGGGTCCCTGTGTACTTGGTGTACGGATTTTCTTTTTTTGTTTACGATGTAATCATCCTCAAATATATGCCCCAATGCATCGTCGAACAATCGCGATCGTTCGCCTGTTTGCTTGTTAGCAAAGTACATATGTGAAAAATAAAACCCAACTTCTAGGCCGATACGTTGTCGTGTGAACGCTCTCGGCTGCGAGGCATCGGTTAACGTTTTTGTTTTTTGTTTGTTACTAGCAAAAGTCATTACACTGGATAATCCTTGATAGCAAAACATGTAAAAGGTGCCTGCCACATGCATGCAGGCAATGTTTTGCATTGTGTTGCTTTTTTTCGCGCGCCATTTTGTATTGCACATCGCCCTGAAGGGATTTTAATTTTAATTACAAAATATCTTTCCTAGGAAAGCGGGTGTATGTTAACAACAGCATTACAAATGTATTTCAATGTTTTTTTTCTATTTATATATTTTTTAAAACATTGTGTCTTTGGAGCAATTATAACAACCACAACCACCAGAAACATCTTTCCACAGTGGAATTCGTGTGTGAGTTTTGAGATTAAAATGCCAGCATTATATACGTCTTTTATCCATCCATTTAATTCCCAGCGAGTAATTCTATGAAAATGTGTACCAACCTGAATTCTTGGTAATTATTTCGTCTCTAATGAAATTAAATCTCGCTTGGAAAAACATTCCTAGAGTTATTTGTTTTTGTTTCCAATTTGCTTGCATGGTTTTGAAATTTCGTCATCATTTTAAGCACAAACTGGCACGAAGAGTAACAAATTTGCTGGAAATGTTCGTCTTAGAAGTTCAGAACTTTGAAATGAGGTTCGATAGCATCTTTTCATCTAATTCAAATTAGTTTTCGTCGTGGACAAAACTTGAATTAAAAATGTTGAGAAAAGACATTTAAAAAATGTTTAAAATTTCAAAACAAGAAAAAAAAGAACATATTAAACAAAAGCACGGAATCACTGGCAAACTTCGGTATTTTAGCTTCAAAGATTAACTCATAAATATTTCAGTACAAGACAGTTTTAGAGCTCAACTACGAAGCTTGTTTGAAGAGTGTACCTTTTCCCCCGGTACTCCATAACATTCGTCCCCCAAAAAACAAACATGCCCCTTTCAGGATTTAGGACCTCATAAACCAAATTGTCATTCGTTATTGATGAATCCTCACGATGGGGATCTTCTCATCGTGTGCGTGTGTAAGAGATGCTCATGTTAGCGTCGGGGAAAAAACTGAGCCCGGAAAATAAGTTAGACAGGTCGTAAAAATGTGGAAATTTTCCCCTAAACTGAATTATCATTTTCGCGCAATGATGTGCGCGCGTCATGTGCCGTTGTTGATGCTTTCGTCGGTTTCTGGTTGATTCTTTTTTTCTCTCTCTCTCTTTACCCTTAGACTTTAAACAGTAAAGTTTGGGTAAAGTATGTGTTTGTGTAGGAATGCAGAAAACAGTATGTCCTCCCCAAAAACCTCGGATATCCTGATGGATGGGCTATCCTTTTTAAATTCTTGATGCGATGGTGTACACATGTGTGGGTTTTGTTTTTCTTCCATTTTTAAACACACAAACTACTAGCTTAATTCTGTGGAGATTAACTTTACGACGACAGTTTTGTGAATATATTGCAAATTGTTTGATAAAAAATTAATGACTAAATGGAAAGAATTTGTCAGGTTTTTCCTTCATACACCGGAATTGGAACGAATTGTACACAGATCTTAATTTTATCAAGGCATATTGTGACTTTTTGTTGTACATTTAATTTATTGTTATTACCATCATTTACTCTATTCATTTACCTTACATTTGCCCGTAAAAGAAACATTATAATTATTTACTTGTTTATGTGAGTTAAGAATTCTTCTTACTTCCCTCAAAATGACCGGCAAAGTCATCCGACAGGACCCGTAATGTGTCATCATCAGTGTTAATTATGTGCAAAGTTAGCGTAAGACACTACCCACACACTGCAAAACAAAACTAAATTAGTGTGGTTCCTGTTCCAGTGGGGCCAAAGCGGCCAAAAGTGCTGACAACTGTGTCCGCAAAATCTGTGACGATCTTTAGCATGGTGAGCGAGCATAGGCTAACTTCTTAAAACGTCCCAAAAGTCAGAAGTTTGTCCCGGACGAACAAAAGGTTAGGAACGCGTGTGTTAAGGAACTTTGGGGCAACCTCATTCCAGCGGCTGACTAAAGCTGCTTTGTGCAAAATTTCCGGGAAAACAGCATTTCATGGAAGATAGTGTGCCTGTTGATGTTGTACGGTTGGATTTGTTTCCGTAAGCTGCTCTAGTGTACCGCTTTTGGTCAAAAGATGACGTTCTGGAGATATTTGAACGCTCGTTTAATTTTACTATACCCAGCGGTTGGAGCGGGTTGGAGCGATGTTTGGTGTGGAGATCTTTGATCTTTGTTGGCTAAATCTGGTGGCTCACCGTCCGTGCTCGATTGTTTCCGGGCAATATAGTTCGGTCAGAGACATTAATATGCTTCGTTCCAACAAAACCCAGTTTACACTTCTTAGTCACCGGTTCTCCTCCGCAGGTGGTTACGAAAGCGTTGTGGGTACGGTCGTCTAAAAATTGCCGATTAAGCTGTTCTCATTTTCTGCTCGAACAAGCGAAAAGAAGGGTCCTGTGTGTGTGCTGGAACGGGCTGGTTGTGTTTTTTGGGCGTTCATCAAGGAAATCATCCATGAAACCTCCGGCAAGTTCCCTCCCCGGGGGAATGGTTTAATTCGGAAACAATTTCCTTAAGCCCCGTAGGCTCATTCTATTCCCTAGGCATGGCCGTGTGCTTCAGTGAGCAACGGCGGCACTATTATTGAGTGTGGTAAGAGCCTGGGAATGGTCTGATTTGCATCCTGCCTTCTGTTTTGTGAGAAGGGGGAGTGTTTTAACTTTTTGATGTTCTGCGCCTTTTGGCGTCTTGGACCGTTTTGTTGTTGAGAAGATATTCAAGGATTCTGAGAATGGTGCTGTATGCTATGATGAACATTTAACACCATTAGCTGCTTGTGTAGATTGGTACCGGTGGAAGTAGTGCGAAAGTGTTAAACATTAGCAACACAACAAGGAAGAAGATATGGGGAAAAGTGAAAGAGAAATAACTTC